>NC_092745.1:7663724-8038051 GCF_047496795.1 Chiloscyllium punctatum | reverse complement strand
CTCTGTACTGGGGGTAAGTCTGTAAAGTCTATTTGGATCCTCTGGAATGGCCAAGATTCCGAGGGGCTGACCACCAGCTGGCATAGAACGCATGGCTTTCTTGTTAATACGCCGGCAAGTGGGGCATCCGACTACCTCTTGTTGGGCTAATGTGTATATCCCCCTGCATACATAGTCTCTCAGGATCGTGTCACACATGGCTTGCACCCCCCAGTGGGTCTGATGGTGTAATCGGTGCAGAATACCCCGGGTGATCTGTTTGTTCAGTACTTGTCTCCCATCAGGAACCGTCCACTTCCCGTTAGTTTCTAGCCGGGCACCCAATTGATCCATTTTATCAATCTCCCCCTGGGTGAAGACGTGTTGTTTAGCGAGCCCTTCTCTCAACGGTATTAATGTTAATAATTGGACGGGTTTTTCGACCGCTGCCCGCTTGGCTTCCTCATCTGCCAGCCGGTTCCCCACCGCTTCCGGTGTCGACCCCTTCTGGTGGCCGGGTATATGGACTACTGCGAGTTCCGTAGGTAACGCCAGGGCTTCCAACGTTAGGCTGATCATTTGTTCGTGAGCTAATTCTTTTCCCCGGGAAGTTATCAATCCTCTCTCTTTCCAGATTTTTCCGAAAGTATGAACGATTCCGTATGCATACTTTGAGTCAGTATATATGGTCCCCACTTTCCCTTCCAACAACTTCAGGGCCCTCTGGAGGGCGTACAACTCACAGGATTGGGCTGACCACTTCCCGGGCAGTCGTCCGGACTCGATCGTCCGTTTCGTTGCACCATCTACGACAGCATAGCCACTGTACCGTACCCCACTGATGCACCGGGAGGACCCGTCGATGTACAGTTCCTGTCCTTCACCCAGCGGGGCCTCTTGCAGGTCCTCTCGGCTTTTGGTCTGCAAGTCTACAAATTCCACACAATCATGCTCCTGTTCCCCATCTGCAGGACGTCCGTATAGAAACTGGGCAGGGTTGCAACTGAGATCTTTTGCAAAATTGAGGTCGTCCCCGGTCATCAAAATCGTCTCATACTTCAGGATGCGAGAGTCTGTTAACCAGCGATGAGCCTTTTGAGCCAGTATGGTACTAATCGAATGTGGGGAGTATACTGTGATTCTTCCTCCAAAGGTAAGTTTCCGGGCCTCTTCTACTAACATTGCCGTAGCTGCCACTGCCTGTATACAGGTCGGCCATCCACATGACACAGGGTCTAACATTTTTGACAAAAATGCAACCAGCTGACGTTTCCCTGCACGCAGCTGGGTAAGCACACCCTGGGCAACTCCGCCGGCGCTATTGACATATAACTGGAACGGTTCCTTCAGGGTGGGTAAAGCCAATACCGGAGCTCGGATCAGTTTACTTTTAATAATATTAAATCGCTGCTCCTCCTCATCTGACCAGTCCACCTTTTGTCCTTCTTGTCCCAGTTTGTCGTACAAAAATTTTACTAGAGTGGTGTAACTTTCAATCCATATCCGGCAATACTATACTAGCCCCAGGAATTGTCTGATTTCCTTCTTCGTCCTGGGTATTGGCATACCCGTAATCCCTGATATTCGTTCCGGCGTGATACGGCGATGCCCCTTACTGACTTGATGGCCCAGATATCTTACTTTTTGCTCCACAAACTGGAGTTTTGTTCTGGAGACTCGTAAGCCCTGTTTCCCCAGGAAGTTCAGCAGGGCAACGGTGTCTGCTCGTACCTCCTCTTCTCTTGATCCTGAGAGTAAGAGATCATCGACACATTGGAGCAATTGATTCTCCACGTTACACCGAAATCCTCCTAAGACCTGCTCCAGTATTTGTCCAAACAAGTTGGGTGACTCCGTGAATCCCTGCGGCAAGACCGTCCATCTTAACTGTTGCTTTCGTCCTGTGAAGGGATTCTCCCATTCAAATGCAAAAAGGTTCCGACTTTCTTCGTCAAGGGGGCAACTCCAGAAGGCATCCTTCAGATCTATTACGCTGAACCATTCATGTTCGGGGGGAATTTTACTCATTAACGTGTAGGGATTGGGTACCACCGGGTATCTAGCCTGGACTACTTCATTCAACCCCCGCAAGTCTTGCACCAGCCTATACGTCCCATCCGGCTTCCTCACAGGGAGTATTGGAGTATTGAAAGGGGACATACATTCCTCCAGTAGTCCATCTGTGATTAATCTTTCTATCACAGGTTGTAACCCTTCCCGTCCTTCCATAGCAATCGGGTACTGTTTCCTTCTTACCGGGTCTCTTCCTGGTAACATGGTGATTTGGAGAGGTTTGATGTTTAGACCCCCTCTGTTCCCCTCTCGGTACCATACGTCCGGGTCTATTTGTTGATCATCTTCTTCGGTGAGGGCGAACAACCTTACCACCATTTCCCCGTTACTTGGTACCGTTCCGATCCCTAGTTTGACCTGCAAGTCTCTTCCTAAAAAATTAAACCCCGCCGATGACAGTAGAAGGAGGTCTCGTTTAGTAGTTCTGTTTTCATACCCAATTTCCACGTCCTCCACCACTGGGACTTGCAATGTCTTTCGGTGAGGGGAAATTTCTGCTCCCCTCCTGCTCTTCCCTCTCTCTCCCAGACCAACAGCGCAGCTTGTCGTATCATCTGTCGCTCCTGGCGAGAGAACAATGTTCCCATGATGGAATACATCTCATCCCACGTGTAAGTATTCGGCCCCAGGAACTGATCTAATTGTTCAGCCAGGCCCATGGGGTCCTCCAGTAGGCCCTTCATCTCCCTCTTGTAATTCTGTACTTCAGTACTCGTTAAGGGGACGTTCACATATCCCGTCCCTCCTTCCGCGCCTCCCATGGGCACTTCCCGGTGTGGATTCATTCTTGCAATTGGGACAGAGTTTTGTCTGTGACTCTTTTCAGCTTGAAATCTAGTCTGTACTCCTGAGGCTCATGGTGGTTCCTCCCCGTTTTCTTCCCCTTCCCCTGAATCGTCGCCACCCGAAGGATTATTTTGTGGGGCAGACGGGGTCAAGTAGGGCGGCGGTAAGTGATCTAACGGTTCCCATTCTTTCTGCCCTTTCGAGTCTTCATTTGTTACCTTCATTTTGCAAGATATTGTGACCGGTAGCCAACAAAGGGCATAATCACTTTCCTCCTGAGTAACATTAGGTTTTGAGTTGACATATAAAATTAGAGCTTGCCGGACCCAGTCTTTGTCAGTGCCGAATTTAGGCCACCACACTGAGTCTCCCTGAATAGGTTTCTGGGACCACGTTTGACAGTATTTCACCATCTTTTTTCTAGATTTTCCTTTTCTCCTACCCTGATCCCAATTATCTAACATTCTTCCTAACGGACTATCGTCAGGTACCCCGGGGTATTTTTCATTGTCTACGTTCAAGCCTACCTTTCCCTTATTCGCATTCAATCCCTTATTTCCCATTGCCGAGGACTTTGTAAAATCGGAGATTCTTGTATTATCCCGTGATAATCTATCACTATTTAGCCAATTCCCGGACCTTCAGTCCCGTGATCGCCCAAGTCCCTTTGCAGGCACCCCCGGTCTTTGGATTCCTGTGTCCTACGTCTCTGTGACACAGATCACAGGCACCCCGTAGGTCCACGTTCCTCCTCAAACACGGTCTCTGCAAAATCCCTCACAGGCGAGCCCCGGCCTCTAGATACCTGAGTCCCACGCCTCTGTAGAAAAATCTACAGGCACTCCGCAGGTCCCCAGTCCTCCGGAAACACGGTCCCCGCAAGTTTTTTCTTACCTGGGTTCGGTGCACCGAAATTACTCGATCGTTAACCGTCCCCACTGCCTCGTCCACACCCCTCCTTTGTTTTCCTGAGCGTTCCGGATATCACTCGCTCAAGCCGCGCGGGGCGACAAGCAAGGAATCAGGGACTGCCGAACTCGGCAGGGTGCACCTTCTCCGATGTCCTTCCTCAGCTCCCCTCGCGGCCGGAGTGTTGATCGGACGAGCCCCCAAGTTTGTTAGAAACGAAAATCACTTCTTAATAATCGCTCTAGACAAATTCAGGAAAACAAAGTTTTATTAGCAAGTCTGCAGAGTTGGGCACCCTTCTGAGAAAAAGGCGCCCCGAGGCTTACAAAGTTTCTCATTAAATACAGCACAAGTCCCTCCCCTCTTTGGCTCTAACGAGTCACGAGGTTCACATTCTAAACCGTCAGTATTTTTCCATTCTGCACCCATGTAACAAAGTCTGCAGCAGATGTTTCCCGAGTTGTTTTTTCTACCCTGTAGTCTTATCAGTCAAGGACTTATTCTTCTCTGTCAGAGTTAGTGGTCTTATCAATCTGTAGCAGATGTCTCTCGAGTTGTTCTGCTACCCTGTAATCTTATCAGTCAAGGACTTATTCTTCTCTGTCAGGGTTAGTGGTCTCATCAATCAAGGACTTGTTTTTTTTTACTCTACTCACAAAATGTCAGCATTTGCACAATTTAAATTATCCCACTTTTGAGTGTACAAAATGTTCTTACAAAAGAAGCATGTCTTGTCCTTTATTATAGAGAAGCATGTTTTACCCCACCCCTATGGCTCTATTCCCCTTAGTCTTTAGGGTCATGCACATCTTAATTGTTTGAACCGAAATCGCCTCTCACAAGATATAATTAATTAAGGAATACGGTGAGAATGTGGGTAAATGGTTCTGCATCCACAAGATGATCAGCCATGATCTTATTGAATGGTAGAGCAGGCTCGAAGGGCAGGACGGCCTTCTCCTTTTCCTTGATCTTTTGTACTTATGTTATGCATTCCTCCCTCACTCGTGACTTGGAGGTGCTGGTGTTGGATTAGGATGGACAAAATTAAAATTCACTGAACACCAGGTTATAGTTCAACAGTTTTATTTAGAAGCACTACTTTGCTGGTCCTTCATCAGGTGGTTGTGTGATTTTTAACTTTGTCCCTCACTCTTGTAACTGAGAAATTGCAACAAAAGCCACGAAGCAGTGCGCAAGCTCCAGCCAACAGTTGGTATTGTGGACAATGAAGAAGGTTATCTCAGAATACAATGTGATATTGATCAAATGGGCCAATGGGCTGAGGAGTGGCAGATAGGATTTAATTTAGATAGATTAGTTTAGGATATCTGGTTAACATCGACAGGTTGGACCGAAGAAGTGATTGATGTCAGCGGCGGACCAATGGAAAGGCAGGGAGGAGCTGGAGGACCTGGCGGGGCAGTTGGTCCTCCGGCCAATCAGTGAATATGGGCGAGACTAGATTATACCACGTGATCATCCTCGCGGTGGATGCGGATGTTCGGAGTGTGTGTGCGTGGAGTGCTGTCGGTATGGAAAGAAATAAACAGCAGAAAGCGGGAGGGAAATGGTATTGATATGACCTGAGAGGTTTTACAATCATTTGGTACTCATCGGAAAATACAAATTTGAAACTTACAGTCCTGTTTTTGCAGCAAACGGGAATATGCCTCGTTGAGTAAACGGCCCGAGTGAGCGCCGCCATCTTTATTCGGGGCAATGATTCACTGGACACATGCGCGGCCGCCAGCTTTGTAGGGGGCAAAGTTCAGAGGGCTGTCTGTACAGCCTTACCTGGTAAAAAGAGTCATAGGGCAGGATTTACACAACACATTCAAACCCAGAGAAATGTATTTTTTTTTCTGGATTTGTTTTGTCATTCATTTAAATGATTTGGATGGGAATAGAGGCCGTTTAGTTGGTAAGTTTGCAGGTGACACCAAAATTGGAGGTATTGTGGACAATGAAGAAGTTTATCTCAGAGTACAGTGGGATATTGATCAGATGGGCCAATGGGCTGAGGAGTGGCAAAAAGGATTTAAATTAGGTAGATTAGGTTAGGATATCTGGTTGGAATAGATTGGACTGAAGAAGTCTGTTTCTGTGCTAGACATCTTTGACTGTGGGATCATAAAAGTGAACTTTGCTCTGGTTCACCTCTTGGTTCTCTGATGTCCACTTGTTCATTATCTAGCTTCCTCAGTCTCTCATGGGTGTATTTTTGCTCTGTATAGTATTTTACTGTTACTTTCACAGCTGTTTTGCAAATGAATTGAAAAATGTAGAGCTGGAAAAACACAGCAGGCCAGGCAGCATCCGAGGAGCAGGAGGATCAACGTTTCGGGCATAAGCCCTTCTTCAGGAATGTAAATGAATTATCCACTGCTGCCCGGCTCCTGACCATATGATGTTCCACTGTCAGGTTATTTTTTCCACAATATCTTTGACAGTCAAGAATTCTTTTTTCCAATATTGCGAGTGCATTTTCCTTCAATTTCTGACAGTCAAATTCTGCACCATTTACATTCCCTGTAATTCATATTGCACTCCCTGAAACATCAACTGTGTATTTCTCCTTCCACAGAAACCAATGATCAATGCTAAAGCCTTGTTGCCTGTGGAGAGGGTGATGTTTGAATTCCTTGTACTGCTGCACTTTGTATGGTGAAGGTGGTTGGGTAAGAGACATTACACATTATTCACTCAGTGATATTGAAGAGTAGAAGATATCTGTACAAATCATCATGGTTTTAATTTCACAAAAATATTATTGAGAACTTTTGACATAAGGTTACAGATGGAGAATATTGTGTCCAGTGACCATAACCATTGCCAAATAAGCAGTTTTTCAAGAATGCCTTAAAGGAAGAAAGTAGATCTTAGAGGGTTAGAGTGGGAATTCCAGACCATGTTCCTGGAGACTATAGAAACAGTAACACAGGTGAACTCAAAAATAAACACATCATTGAGAGTCTGAACTAAAATGAGATATTATTGAGATATGAAAGGGTGTGTGTTGCAGGGAGATAGGAATGATTACAGCCAGGAATTAATTCAAAGATGCGAAAGTAAATTGTTGCTTATAAATGGGAGCCTTTTGATTGATCAGCAAGTTTTCGTACAAGTGAGCACTTCGGCAGTAGAGTTTTCAATATTCTTGAGATTATTGGGAAGGTGAATGTGGGATGCTGGCCAGGAGTGGGTTTAGATAATGGAATCTCGTGTTAACAAAAGGAATGAATGAGAGTTTCAGCAAATGAGCTGAGACTGTGGTGAGGTCAGGTGATATCACTGAAGTCGAAATAATGGACTTGGAGGGGGTCTGGTCTGTCATCCTCACCTCATTCATCTGTTTGTCAGTTTGTGAATCAAGTCTGTAACAAGCTCAGGAACTGAGTGGCCCTGGCAGAACCCAAACTGGGCATCACTGAGCAGGTTATTGCTGAGCAGTTTCTTGACAGTACTGTTGATGCACCTTCCATCACTTCACTGCTGATCCAGTGTGGACTGATGGAGGGGAATTGGCTGAGTTGGATCTGCCCTGTGTTTTTGTATTGGAACATCCCTGAGCAATGTTCCACAAAGTCGGTAGGTGCCATTGCTGGAGCAGTACTTGCCTTGGTGGGCATCAAGTTCTGAAGCACAGCCATCAGCACTGTTGCCAGAATATTGGCAGGGCCCCTAGCCTTTACATTACTTCTCCATTTATTGATCTGATTGGAAATGAGTTTTCAACCAAGTCGATCCATATCTGTGATGTCAGGGACCAATGGAGAAGGCTCATCCACCTGGCACTGCTGGCTGAAAATCGCTGCTAATGCTGTCCTCTTATCTGGTGCATGGATGTGTGAGACCCCTCCATCAGTCAGGGTGGGGATATCTGTAATGCTGTAATTGTCCATCATCATTCCTGACTAGGTGTGGCAGAACGAATCCATTGTTTATGGGATCACTTAGTTCTATCTGGTGTTGCTTGTGCTGTTTGCCATGCAGGTTTGGTAGCTGCATCAGGTTGGCACCTCATTTTTAGGTATGCCTGATACTTCTGGCATGCCCTCCTGCATTCACTATTGAACCAGAGTTGATTCCCCGGGCTTGATGTTAATGGTTGTGTGGGGGAATATCAGGCCATGAGATTTCAGATTGGGCTGGAGTACAGTTCTGCTGCTGTTGTTGGCCCACAGTGAGGGTCAAGAGGGCTGATTTTGTGTTTGTATTTGCTAGTGCGTTGCTCGATGTAATGTGGTCGATCCAGTTTCATTCCTTTTAGATTAGATTGCTTACAGTGTGGAAACAGGCCCTTCGGCCCAACGAGTCCGCACCGACCGGCCGAAGCGCAACCCACCCAGACCCATTCGCCTACATTTACCCCTTCACCTAACCCTACGGACAAGTAAGCATGGCCAATTCACCTAACCTGCATATTATTGGACTGTGTGAGGAAACCCACGCAGACACAGGGAGAATGTGCAAACTCCACACAGTCATTCGCCTGAGGCAGGAATTGAACCACTGTGCCACTGTGCCGTCCTTTGTTGAGACTGTGCAGTGATTGATGCAATGAGTGATTTGATGGCCCACTGCGGGTTTCTTTCCCTCAAGGACATTGTCAATGGCAGAAAAAACATCCCCAATGTTTCCATGCCAAACAGTAGATTCTTCATTCCAGTTATTCTTTTCTTGATTTCAGAACCACCCTCTCCCAATTTGGGATTCAAACTTGAACTTCAGTTGTATATTTTAATATTCTTGATAAATGAAAAATACAACAGGTTTGTTCACTTAGTTTTAGAATCACTATCACAGGTTTTGTTTTTTTTTAATTTCGAAAACATTATCCATTATCCTGTCTCCTCCATCCTCCCCTCCAACAACAAGAGTGAGGAGCACATGGAGTTTCTCTTTTAGTAACATTGAGATAATCTGATCAGCTGCCTCTGTTTCTTTCCTCCCTCTCCACTCGCCCACCGAGCCAAACTGCCTCACAAGAGTGCTCCTCATTTTAGTCCTAAACTTGCATTTCCTCGAGTCCCTTGTCAAGCCTTATTAGAGGTCATCTTGACCATTTACCCTAGTGTAGCTAAATCATGGACATTCCAAATCTCTGTCTCATCCTCCTGCTTGTCACTGCACCACCCCCACCCCCCACCCTTGCCAATTCACAGATATTGTTCCATGATCTATCTGTCTTTTCTGGTTATGTTCTTCTCTCCCATTCTGCTAAAAACGAATATTTGACCTCGCCGCCATTGGAAAATCCTGCTCAATCTCCACACTCCCTTTTCTTTCTGAATTCCTTGTAGTTGGTGTCCCTCAAGGATCTATCCTTGGTCCCTCCTGTTTCTCACCTGCATACTGCCAGGAGGTAACATCACCCAAAAGCACTGTGTTAGGTTTTTGACATGTACACTGGCAATGTCCAGCTCTCCCTCCCCATCATCCCTCTCCATTACTCCACTATTACTCAGTTATCAAACTGCTTATCACGCTTCGATTAGCTGCAATTCACTCCAATGAAACACTGTAATTGTTAAACCCATTGCCTTCAGTTGCTATTCCAAATTCATTTTCCTTACTGCTGTGTCCCTCCCTCTCACTGGGAAGTGTCTGAGGCAGAGCTACATTCTTCACAATATTGCTCTCATATCTGACCCCAAGGTGACCTCCTGATCAGACATCTACACAATCACAAACACCAGGCATTCCAATCTCTAAAATGTTGCTTGTCTCCTTCTCACCCCAGCTCCATTGCTACTGAAACTCTAACCTGCGTCGGTGTTGCCTTTAACTTGACAAATCTGAAACAGAATCCTTGATTCCACGACTGACCCAGAATCTGGTTCAAGACTCACCCGTGATGGGACACATCCTCTCCATATTTACCCTGTCAAACCTTGACAGAATCCTGTATGTTTCAAAGAGATCTCCTCTCATTCTTCCAAAGTCCACTGAGTAGATTCCCAACTTGTTCAGCCTTTGCTTACAGGATAATCCCTTCAAAACGGGGATCATCCCAAAGGATCTTCTCTGAAATGCCTCCAATAAACTACTCTCTTTCGTTAACTAAAGCGACCAAATCTGATCACGTTACTCCAGTTGTGGTCTCACTCGCCATTTGTTTAGTTGCCCTCAGGTATATTTTCCAAACTCTTATATTGCAAACTCCTTGAAATAAGGGACAACATTCCATTCCCTTTCCTGATTCCCTGTTGTAACTGTGTGCTAGCTTTGTGTTTCCTGCTCATTCCCACCCCCCACCCCCCCTCTCCACCCGTCCCTTTCTGGTGCAGCTTTCTACAGTTTATCCCAAGTTATACTACATTTTCCAACTTGTTGCCCACTTTTCCTGTGAATATCTCTCTGTAAACTGTTTATAATCCTCTTGGAACTTTCCTGTTATACCTTTTCTTGGAGATTTCCCCCCTCATTATTCGAAACATTTACTGGGAGCACTGGGCAGTGGGAACCATGCTCTGTTGCTATCTTTTCAGGGATACTCTGTTTGATGACTGGGAGGAGCTTGTTGCCCATTGGTCAGAATGGAGACATCTTGCCCATCAAGCTGTATGAGCCTTTCACACCCCATGTCTTATTGATGAGGCACAGCGGCAGCACAGAAGAAAGAAAAGGAAGCAAATCCTGCTCTCCATATCTGACTGAATCTTGGATCATTCTGTCCCATGTTCAGTCACATGAAGTCCCAACGTGGAAACTCATAGAAACCCACACAGAGTTGCCCCTGAATTGCCTGCTGACCTCCACCAGGGGTAATGTGTACATTCAGGACGGCACGGTGGCACAATGGTTAGCACTGCTGCCTCACAGCGCCAGAGACCCAGGTTCATTTCCCGCCTCAGTCGACTGACTGTGTGGAGTTTGCGCATTCTCCCCGTGTCTGCGTGGGTTTCCTCCGGGTATTCCGGTTTCCTCCCACAGTCCAAAGATGTGCAGGGTCAGGTGAATTGGCCATGCTAAATTGCCCACAGTGTTAGGTAAGGGGTAAATGTAGGGGAAAGGGTGGGTTGTGCGTCAGTGTGGACTTGTTGGGCCGAAGGGCCTGTTTCCACACTTTAAGTAATCTAATCTAATCATCCTGGGCCAGGAGGAGGGGATTGTATGAGTTTCAAGCTTGAACTGACAATGACGGATTTTATAAACTGATATTACAGATGTACATTCAGATGGGAATCTCAGTCATTGGAACGCCAAACACTGACAGAATTACTCAATACATCATGACCTGGATATTCATATTGTGTGAGAGTATTATGTTCCAGGTCAATGCCATTTGCTGCATTGAAGTTCTCCTTTGAATCAAACCATCCTCTCAACAGATTTTCCCAAATCTTCAACATGTGTCCTGTAATCCTTGTATAATGAGCTGATGGGTCTAAGGTTTATTATTACAACGTGTAGCTTTTGTAAACCGCTTTGACACAGCTCCCCACAATTTCCTTTGCTACAAGGAGAATACTCTCATTTTTTCCAAGCCCCTGATTCCACAATGTCTGTTTGCTATCTATAAGGTACACATCAGGATTGTATTGGAATATTCTCCACTTGCCAGCATCAGTGCAACCCCCCTCCCCCCAACAATATTAAAGAAATTGAACATCCTCCAGGGTAAAGCACTGTACCTGAGTGGTTTCCCATCCACCACCTTCAGCATTCTCTCTCCCCACCCCCGAGGGACAGTGGCATCACTGTGTGAAAGATCAAGTCAGCATTGTCCTCCCAGTCCATAGGACTACTCTCTCATTAGAGAGAGATGTCGGTGGTGGTTAACCTGAATATTACCACAGCGCAGGCAAGGGGATAGGTTGAAAAGGAGAGTCCATTAATTGCGGGTGGTTATTCTTAATGTGTATTAGCAACACACATGTCACATGAGTAATTAATGTTAAAAAAATCCTCACAAATTCTGCAACTAAAATCCCTCATTCCTTGAACCATCCTAGTAAATCTCCTGTGCCCCCTCTCAGGGACCCTGCCATCCTTCCCAATGTGTGGGCGCTGTGTTCCTGTGGGTGATATCATAGAGCAACAGTTGCACTAAACCTCACTGTCTGGAAGTGAGTGAGAGACAGAAATCCCGATGGCATTTCAGATATATTTAGGAACGCACTTGCAATGCCAAGGCTGACAGGTCTATGGGCTCATTGCTGGAAAATGGGATTAAAATAGTTAGCTGGGAGATTTCTTTACAGCATAAACCTGATGGACTACAACGCCTTTTTCTGTCATGTAGACCACAGATGCATAATATAGGAATATGACAAGCCACAATAGAAACCAGGTCAGAGAAGGTGATATTAGAATACGTGATTGATTAATTTTTTTTGGAGGAAAATGTGACAGAGGTTAAGTGGGACATTATGGAGCTCAGGGTTCAGGAATCTGAAATAAAAATGGGTTATCCTGACGGTTGGAATTAAAGAAAGGCACATCACAGAGATTTGTGAGGGTGGACAAGATTAGAGATAGGGAGGGTGTTGAGACTGGAGGAGATTAGAGATTGGAGGATGTTGCAGAGATTGAGATGTTTTTGATACCAGAGATAGTGGTAGTTCTGAGGCTAGAGAGGAATTATAGAGATAAGGATGAGTGATTAGTTTTCCCAACACTACCTCTTTACTGATAATGATTGTTTCTCTGTCCTCATCTGCCATTGCCTCCATAGGCCTGTGACAATGAGAGTACGCAGATAGTATGTTCCCGTTAAGGCCAAGGCTGGGAGGCGTCGAGAATGCTGCATGACCTGAGAAATTGAGGCTCTGGTCAGAAAATGAAGAAAGGATATGGCAGGTACAGAACACTGGTTTTGAGTGAGTCCCTCGGGGACTATAAGGGCAGTAGGAGTATACTCGCGGGGAACCAGGAGGCAGAAAAGGGGACATGAGATAGCGTTGGGAAATAGGTTTAAGGAGAATCCAAAGAGATTCTACAAATATACTAAAGACAAAAGAATAACTAGGCAGAGAATAGCGACCCTCAAAGATCAACAAGACTGTCTCTGGAACAGCAGGAGGTGGGAGAGATTCTGTAATTCTTTCATGTCAGATTTTACTGAAAGGGGATATGAAAGTTAGAGAAGTTGGAGAAATAAATAGTGATAACTTGGCAAGTGTACATATTACAGAGGAGGAGGTACTGGATGACTTAAAATGCATAAAGATGGATAAATCCCTGGAATCTGATCAGGTGTATCCCAAAACGTTGTGGGTAATTAGAGAAGCTTCTGCTGGGCCCTTCGCTGCAATATTTGTATCATCAAACACCACAAGTGAGGTGCTGGAAGACTGGCGCCATTATTTGCGAAAGGTGGTAAGGAAAAGCCAGGGAACTATAAACAGGTGAGCAGTGGCAGAGAAGTTGTTGGAAGGGATTAGAACATAGAACATAGAACATAGAAGAATACAGCGCAGTACAGGCCCTTCGGCCCTCGATGTTGCGCCGATCAAAGCCCACCTAAACTACACTAACCCACTATCCTCCATATGCCTATCCAATGCCCGCTTAAATACCCATAAAGAGGGAGAGTCCACCACTGCTACTGGCAGGGCATTGCATGAACTTACGACTCGCTGAGTGAAGAACCTACCCCTAACATCAGTCCTATATCTACCCCCCCTTAATTTAAAGCTATGCCCCCTCGTAATAGCTGACTCCATACGTGGAAAAAGGTTCTCACTGTCAACCCTATCTAACCCCTAATCATCTTGTACACCTCTATCAAGTCACCCCTAAACCTTCTTTTCTCCAATGAAAACAACGCCAAGTGCCTCAGCCTTTCCTCATACGATCTTCCTACCATACCAGGCAACATCCTGGTAAACTTCCTCTGCACCCGTTCCAGTGCCTCCACATCCTTCCTATAGTATGGCGACCAAAACTGCACACAATATTCCAGATGCGGCCGCACCAGAGTCTTACACAACTGCAGCATGACCTCAGGACTCCGGAACTCAATTCCTCTACCAATAAAAGCCAGTACGCTTAATGCCTTCTTCACTGCACTATTTACCTGGGTGGCAACTTTCAGAGATCTTTGTACATGGACACCAAGATCCCTCGGCTCTTCCACACTACCAAGTATCCGACCATTAGCCCAGTACACCATCTTTTTGTTTATCTTACCAAAGTGAATCACCTCACACTTAGCTACATTGAACTCCATTTGCCCCTTTCTGCCCAGCTCTGCAGCTTCTCTATATCCTGCTGTAACCTGCCACATCCTTCCTCACTGTCTACAACTCCTCCGACTTTCGTATCATCCGCAAACTTGCTCACCCAACCTTCTCACCCTTCCTCCAGGTCATTTATAAAAATGACAAACAGCAATGGCCCCAAAACAGATCCTTGCGGAACACCACTAGTGACGGCACTCCAAGATGAACCTTTGCCATCAACTACTACCCTCTGTCTTCTTCCAGCCAGCCAATTCCGAATCCAAACCTCCAACTCACCCTCAATGCCATATCTCTGTATTTTCTGCAGTAGCCCACCATGGGGGACCTTATCAAACGCCTTACTAAAATCCATATATACCACATCTACCGCTTTCCCCTCATCTACCTCCTTAGTCACCTTCTCAAAGAATTCAATAAGGTTTGTGAGGCACGACCTGCCCTTCACAAAACCATGCTGACTATCCTTAATCACATTATTCTTATCCAGATGTGCATAAATCCTATCCCTTACAATTCTCTCTAAGACTTTGCCCACAACAGAAGTGAGACTCACTGGCCTATAGTTACTAGGATTATCCCTACTCCCCTTCTTGAACAAGGGAACCACGTTTGCTAGCCTCCAGTCCTCTGGCACTACTCCTGTAGACAAAGAGGCCACAAAAATCAAGGCCAATGGCTCTGCACTCTCCTCCCTTGCTTCCCAGAGAATCCCAGGATAAATGCCATCAGGCCCAGGGAACTTATCTATTTTCACCATAGCCAGAATTTCCAACACCTCTTCTCTACATATCTCAAAGCCATCCATTCTACTTATTCGTGCCTCAGTATTCATATCGACAACAATGTCCTGTTCCTGAGTGAATACTGACGAAAAGTATTCATTCAGTGCCTCCCCAATCTCTTCAGCCTCCACACGCAACTTCCCATTACTATCCTTGATTGGATCTATTCCTACCCTAGTCATTCTTTTATTCCTAACATACCTATAGAAAGCCTTAGGGTTTTCCCTAATCCTACCAACTAAGGATCTTTCATGTCCCCTCCTTGCTGCTCTTAGCTCTCTCTTCAGGTCCTTCTGGGCTACCTTTTAACAATCAATCGCCCCTATTGAACCTTCACGCCTCATCTTTACGAAGGCCGCCCTCTTCCATTTAACAAGGGATTCCAATTCCTTATTAAACCACGGCTCCCTCACACGACCCTTTACTCCCTGCCTGACAGGTACATACTTATCAAGGACACTCAATAGTTGCTCCTTGAACAAGTTCCACATATCAATTACGCTCTTGCCTTGGAATCTACTTTTCCAATCCACACATCCTAAGTCATGCCTCACCGCATCATAATTTCCCTGCCCCCAGCTATAACTCTTGCCCTGTAGTACACACGTATCCCTCTCCATCACTAGAGTAAAAATCACCGAATTGTGGTCACTGTCCCCAAAGTGCTCACCTACCTCTAGTTCTAATATCTGGCCTGGTTCGTTACCCAGAACCAAATCCAGTATGGCCTCACCTCTTGTTGGCTTATCTACATATTGTGTCAGGAAACTCTCCTGCACACATTGGACAAACACTGACCCATCTAACGAACTTGAGCTATAGCTTTCCCAATCAATATCAGGAACAGGATTCTCAGGGACAGGATTTACATGTCATTGAAAAGGCAAGAAATGATTCGGGAGAGTCAACATGGCTTTGGGAATTGAAATCAGGAACTTGACTTGAGAAAGACACAAAGTTTCACATAACACACTGGTTAGCAGGTTCAATACCAAAGAATTCTGGCGGAACTAGCTGTTTGGATATGGAATTGGCTGGAAGGTCAAACAGTCATAGATGGACAGCACAGAAACAGAGACCCGTCGGTCCAACCAGTACATGCTGATCAGATATCCCAACGCAATCTAGTCCCACCTGTCAGCACCCGGCCCATATCCTTCCTGTTCATATACACATGAAGATGCCTTTTAAATGTTGCAATCGTAATGGCCTCCACCACTTCCTCTGACAGCTCATTCCATACACGTACCACCCTCTGTGTGAAAACGTTGCCTCTCAAGTCTCTTTAAATTCTTCCCCCTCGTACTATAAACCTATGCCCTCTAGTGCTGGGATCACCCACGCCAGGGAAAAGACGTTGTCTATTTATCCTATCCATCCATCTCATGTTTTTATATACATCGATAAGATCACCTCTCAGCCTCCGACGCTGCAAGGAAAACAGCCCCAATCTAT
This sequence comes from Chiloscyllium punctatum, assembly GCF_047496795.1. Taxonomy (NCBI): domain Eukaryota; kingdom Metazoa; phylum Chordata; class Chondrichthyes; order Orectolobiformes; family Hemiscylliidae; genus Chiloscyllium; species Chiloscyllium punctatum. Next base: position 8,021,874 of record NC_092745.1, on the reverse strand, counting down.
TCAACCTCTATTCAACCCCCAGCCTAGCTCAAATCCTCCAACCCTGGCAACATTCTTGTAGATCTTTTCTGAACCCTTTCAAGTTTCACAACATCCTTCCAATAGGAGGGAGACCAGATTTGTACGCAACATTCCAAAAGTGGTCTAACCAATGTCCTGTTCAGCCAAAACATGACCTCTCAACTCCTGTACTCAATACTTTGTCCGATAAAGGAAAGCATACCAAATGCCGCCTTCACTATCATATCTACCTGCACTCCAAGGACTCTTTTTGTTCAGTCACATTCCTCAGGACCTTACCATTAAGTGTATAAGTCCTGCTAACGTTTGCTTTCCCAAAATGCCAATCCTCAGCCCATTCACCCATTGATCAAGATCCTATTGTACTCTGAGGTAATCTTTTTCACTGTCCACTACACCTCTAGTTTTGGTGTCATCTCACTAACTATACCTCCGATGTTCACATGTAAGTCATTGATGTAAATGATGAAAGGTAGTGCATTCAGCAGTGATCCTTGTAACACTCCACTAGTCACAGGCCTCCAGTCTGAAAAGCAACCCTCCATCACCACCCTCTGTCTTCTGCCTTTGAGCCAGTTCTGTATCCAAATGGTTAGTTCTTCCTATACTCTGTGAGCTCTAACCTTGCTGAGCAGTCAGTGTCGTAGTGGAGGGTGCTTTTTGGACTGGAAGCCTGTGATGAGCAATACGCTGTCAGGCTGGGTACTGGGTCCACTGCTTTTTGCCATTTATATAAATGATTTCTATGTGAATATAGGAGCTATGGTTAGTAGGTTTACAATAGACACCAAAATTGGAGGTGCAGTGGACAGCAAAGTTACCTGAGAGTACAATGAGACTCCGATCAAATGGGCTGAGGAGTGGCAGATGCAGTTTAATTTAGATAAATGTGAGGTTCTGCATTTTGGAAAAGCAAATCAGGGCAGGACGTCTACACTTAATGGGAAGGTCCTGGGGAGTGTTGCTGAACAAAGAGATCTTGGAGTGCAGGTTCATAATTCCCTGAAAGTGGAATCATTGATAGGCAGGGTAGTGAAGAACGTGTTTGGTGTACTTGCCTTTATTGGTCAGTGCATTGAGTGCAGGAGTTGTGACGTCATTTTACGGCTGTACAGGACATTTATTCAGCCAATTCTGGAATTCTGCTTTCAGTCCTGGTCTCCGCGCTATAGGAATGATATTGTGAAACTTGAAAGGATTCAGAAAAGATGCAAAGATGTTGCCAGGGTTGAGGGATTGAGCTATAGGGAGAGGCTGAATAGACTGAGGCTGTTTTCACTGGAGAATCGGATGCTGAGAGGTGACCATAGAGGTTGATAAAATCGTTAGGGGCAAGGATAGGGTAAACAGCCAGGGTCTTATTCCTGTTTAGGTGAGGCCAAAACTAGAAAGCACAGGCGTGAGGGAAAAGATTGAAAAGGGATATTAGGGGCAAAGTTGCAAGCTGAACATGGCACGTGTATGGAATGAGCTGCCAGAGAAAGTGTGGAGGCCGGTACAGTTACAACATTGAAAAGGCATCTCACTGTATATTTGATTGGGAAAGGTTTAGAAGGCTATAGGCCAAGTGCTGGATTATGGGACGAGATTACTTTAGGATATCTGGTCAGCATGCACAAGTTGGACTGAAGGGTCTGTTTCTGTGCTGTACATCTCTATGGCACTAATAAATTAAAATTAAGATAGGCTTCTCTTTTATGGAGAGTTAGCAGAATGTCAGACAATTCTCCTTGGAGCTGAGAAGGTTAAGCAGTGATTTCGACCAGGAGTTGATTTGTTTCCAGGGTATTTCATTTACAGAGAGACAGAGTGAGAAATCTTTAACGTCACAATTTTTAGTATCTATTTTCAGGTAACTGGCAAATAATGCAAAGAAAAATGTGAAGATTATTTTACTCAGTAGGTTCTGAGCATCTGGAACATACCGACAGCTGTATGCAGATTCAGTAGTTATTGTCAAAACAAATTTGAAATTTAACATTTTTAAGGAAGTATTTTGAGGGCTATGTGCAAATGGGAGGTGAGTTGGGACTGACTGGCACCATCTCCAGAGGGGGAGAGTACAGCCCCAATGGGCTGAATAGCCTCCAGTCCCTGCGCTCTGTGATACTGACCCATTCACTGTTAATGATGAAGCTTATCATAGGGCAGAGCCGTAGAGATGTACAGCATGAAAATAAACCCTTTGGTTAAACTGGTCCATGCTGACCAGATATCCCAAACTAATCTAGACCAATTTGCCAATACTTGGCCCATATCACTCTACACACTTCCTATTCATATACCCATCCAGATGCCAAATGGTTTAATTGTACCAACATCCTCCACTTCATGACAGAAGATTCCATACACGCACCAACCTCAGTGGCGAAAAATATTGCCCCTCAGATCCATTTTAAATTCTTCCCCTCTCATCTTAAACCTATGCCCTCTCATTCTGGACACCCCCAAACCAGGGAAATGACCTTGTCTATTCATCCTACCCATGCCCCTCATGGTTTTATAAATGTCTGAGGTCACCCCTCAGCCTCTGATAAACATGTGAGGATCCCACCACTCATGTAACAAAGGGGCCTGGCTGATTGACACAGCTTCAAACCAATAGGAGAGTTGGCATGATCCTCCAGCCAAAGGGAGTGAATGAGGCGTGGGTCCAGCAGGCCAACACATGACCATCAGCTTTGCAGGCGCAGTGTCACTGTGAGGGGGGACTGAATGTGAAGGAGTGGGAGAGACAGCAGATACTGGGAGAGAGATGGAGTTAGTGTGGACTGGGAAGGTTGATAAATACTGTTTCAGTCTGCTGGACCTGAATTAGATACTTCGGGTAAATTAGAACCTAAAGAACTTCGGATGCTGTAAATCACACACAACAACCAGAAGGTGCTGGAAAAGCTCAGCAGATCAGGCAGCATCTGTGAAGAGAAATCAGTTCGCATTTTCGATCCAGTGACGCTTCCTCAGGAACTGATGTTACTGAGAAAAAAAAGTCTGTTTTTATGCAGAAGGTAGGGGTTAAGGAGTAAATGATATGTGGGGAAAGAGTCCAAAGAGAGAGATAAGAGCAGTTGGACAAAGGAGTGGATAACGATCTGACGGGGGGAGGGTGAACAGCTGTGTATGGGGACTGTTAGTGGCTAACAATAGGTAGTGTATAATGGCAGGCTACGTAATAACAAGGCCTGGTATGTGGGGTAGGGGGCAAAGACACTAGGACGTGGGAGAGTTCAGGACTTAAAATTATTGAATTTGATGTTGAAGTCAGAGGGTTGCAGGGTCCCCGAGTGGGAGATGAGGTGGTGTTCTTCTGGTTTGTGTTAAAGTGTGGCGCTGGAAAAGCACAGCAGGTCAGGCAGCATCCAAGGAGCAGGAGAATTGACGTATTGGGCATGTCAGCACTTCATCAGAAATGTGGGTGGTGGAATATGGCTGAGAGATAAATAGGGAGGGGTGTTTGGGGTTGGAGGGAAGGGAGCCAGGGTCGCAATAGGTGGTTGTAGATGGAGGGTCGTGGTGAGAGGGCGGGATGGACAATTGGGAAGGAAGATGGACATGTGGGACTGTTCAAGAGGCCAGTGCTGAGTTTGAGGGCTGAATCTGAGATACGTTGGGGGATGGGAGATGAGGAAACCTTGATGTCGTGTGGTTGAAAGTTCCCAAGGTGAAAGATGAGGTGTTCTTCCTCCAGGTGTCGGGTGGCTCGGATTTGGGATGGAGGACTTGCATGTCCTTGGCAGCGTGGTGGTGGGAGGGGGTAGGGGTAGCCGAAGTGGTCGGCCACAGGCCGGTGGGGTTGGTCGGTGCATGTGTCCCAGAAATGTTCCATGAAATATTCCACAATTTAGTGTCCTGAGAGCAAGGGACACAATAGGTGAGGTGTTTGGGTGGGCAGGGAAATCTCTGCTGGATGTGGGAGGATCCAGTGGTGCCTTGGATGGAGGTGAGGTGAAGGTGTGGGCACAGGTTTTCCACCTCTTGCAGTGGCAAGCGAAGGTGCCTGGAGTGGAGGGTGGGTTGGTGGGGACCGTGGATCTAACGTGGAAGTCACAGAAGGTATGGTCTCTGTGGAACGCTGAAAGGGATGGGGAGGGAAATACATCTCAGGTGGTTGGGTCTGATGGTGGAAAGGGCAGAGGATGATGCGTTGTATCTGGGTGGAAGGTGAGGATGGTGGGATTCCATCTTTGTTGCATTTGGAGGGGTGGGTTTCAAGGGCAGTGGTGTGGGAAGTGGAGGAGATACACTGGAGGGCATTGTTGGCCACATGTGAGGGGAAATTGCAGTCCTTGAAATAGGAAGCCATTTGGCATGTTCTGAAGTGTTCTTCCAACTTGCATCAAACTTCACTGGAACACTGCAGTAAGCATGGGACAGAGATGTTGGACAGGGAACAGTCTTGTGTGTTAAAGAGCAGGCAACTGGAAGCTCGGGGTCTTTTTTGCAGGCACAATGTAGATCATCAGCCACCATTTCCACCACTGCCACTGAGATGCTAGAAGGTTCCTGTCTCCTCCATTATCAGATTTCTACTTTCCCACTCCTTTCTCTTTCCAAATGTTCCTGTGTCTCTTTGGGCTCTGTCCCCACCTATTATTTACTCTTTAACCCCTATCTCCTGTAGTCCAATGATCTGTAGGTTCGGTGAATTGGCCCAGCTAAGTTTCCTGTAGTGTTCAGGGATGTGCATTAGTTCGGGGAAATAGAGAGTAATAGAATAGGAGAATGGCTCTTGGTGGGATAAACTTCGGAGGGTGGGTGTGGAATTGTTGGGCCAAAGGGCCTGTTTCCTGAAGGGATTCTAATTTTCCCAGCTGTCATCGGTTCTGAGGAAGTGTCACTGGACCCATGATGACCCATGGTGTGTGCAGGAGGCGGAAAGGGTAAAGGGGAGAGTGGCAGCAGAAACCGGATGAAATGTATCAGTGTAGACTGGGAGGGTTTAGTTACACTCTGTGCAGGTCGTTAGTCTGAATTAGAAACTCTTGCTCCAACGTTTGCAGCAAAGGGGAAGATGGCTTGGGCCTCAGGCAGTGAGAGGTCCTGGGTTATGGCCACCATCTTTATTTGGGGCAAGGTACAGCAAGGAGCATGCACGTGCCCTCTTCCTGGGTGGGGGCGGGGTGATTAGAAGAGGAGCATTTCCACATCAAACACATACCAAGAGAAGTGTTTGTCTTCACTATTCATCTTGCACCGACTGAGCTTTGTTTTGTGAATTCAGTTTATAGGATATTAATTAATGATAATTGAGACTGGGATCTCAATAAACAAGTTTCTACAGTCAGCGGAGTCATCAGTATCTGAATATCATTGGGATTTAACTGTGGAACGAGAAAGGTTTGTCTGTTCTGTCTGTGGAAAAATATCTTCAATATTTTTGTCAAGCCAAAAGCAGAACGATGTTCAAGTTCATAGTTGGATCACCCTTGGGGTATGTGTTCAATTCTTGGCCCTGTCGTTGTGGAAGGAGGTATTGGCCTGAGAGAGAGCACAGATTTATCCAAATTACACCTCGTCTTTTTGCAGGAACTGTCAGATTTCGTCTCAATCATCCACTTTATAATGTTAATCTGTAAACTCCCTCCTTCCAATTCTCTGCAAATTTCTTGTGGACTCAAATTCCAGCACCATTTCAGGTGGAACGTTCCAAATTCTGACAACTGTCTGTTCATTCAGAAACTGCTAAAGTCCATTTTGACTCTGGGATTACAAAGGGCTAAATTGAAAGATGCAGTGCTGGTCAGAGCTCCCATTGAGATGCATTGGAACAGTACAGGAGGCTGAGGGCAGTGTAGGTGTGAGCAGACAATGAAAATGACAGGGCTGCACTATGAGGGCTGCTTGGCACAATGAGAGTGTTTTGGAGTTGGGTGTAAATATTGAGGTGAGACAGGGAGAAGGTGCCCCTAATATCCCTTTTCAATCTTTTCCCTCATGCCTGTGCTTTCTAGTTTTGGACTCACCTAAACAGGAATAAGACCCTGGCTGTTGACCCTATCCATGCCCCTAACGATTTTATCAACCTCTATGGTCACCTCTCAGCATCCGATTCTCCAGGGAAAACAGCCTCAGTCTATTCAGCCTCTCCCTATAGCTCAATCCCTCAACCATAGCAACATCTTTGCATTTTTTCTGAATCCTTTCAAGTTTCACAATATCATTCCGATAGCGGGAGAACAGGACTGAAAGCAGAATTCCAGAAGTAGCTGAATGAATGTCCTGTACAGCCGCAAAATGATGTCACAACTCCTGTACTCAATGCACAGACCAATAAAGGCAAGTACACCAAACACTTTCTTCACTACCCTACCTATCCACTTTCAGGGAATTATGAACCTCCACTCCAAGATCTCTTTGTTCAGCAACACTCCCCAGGACCTTCCCATTCAGTGTAGACGTCCTGCCCTGATTTGCTTTTCCAAAATGCAGAACCTCACATTTATCTAAATTAAACTTCATCTGCCACTCCTCAGCCCATTTGATCGGAGTCTCATTGTACTTTCAGGTAACTTTGCTATCCATTGCACCTCCAATTTTGGTGTCTATTGTAAACCTACTAACCAAAGCTCCTATATTCACATAGAAATTATTTATATAAATGGCAAAAAGCAGTGGACCCAGTACCCAGCCTGACAGCATATTGCTCATCACAGGCTTCCAGTCCAAAAAGCACCCTCCAGTATGGTACTGACTGCTCAGCAAGGTTAGAGCTCAAGGCATACAGGGAGATCTAACCATTTGGATACAGAACTGGCTCAAAGGCAGAAGACAGAGGGTGGTGATGGAGGGTTGCTTTTCAGACTGGAGGCCTGTGACTAGTGGAGTGTTACAAGGATCACTGCTGGATCCACTAACTTTCGTCATTTATATCAATGACTTCGATGTGAACATAGGAAGTATAGTTAGTGAGATGACACCAAAACTGAAGGTGTAGTGGACAGTGAAAAAGATTACCTCAGAGTACAATGGGATCTTGATCAGATGGTTGAATGGTTGAGGAGTGGTATTTTGGAAAAGCAAATCTTAGCAGGACATATACACTTAATGGTAAGGTCCTCAGGTGTGTTACTGAAGAAAGAGGCCTTGGAGTGCAGGTAGATAGGATAGTGAAGGTGGCATTTGGCATGCTTGCCTTTATCGGACAATGTATTGATTATAGGAGTTATGAGATCATGTTGCAGCTGTACAGGACATTGGTTAGGTTACTTTTGGAACGTTGCGTACAAATCTGGTCACCCTACTATTCGAAGGATGTTGTGAAACTTGAAAGGGTTCAGAAAAGATTCACAAGAACGTTGCCAGGGTTAGAGGATTTGAGCTAGGCTGGGGGTTGATTAGAGGTTGAATAGACAGGGGCTGTATTCCCTGCAGCGTCGGAGGCTGAGAGGTGATCTTATCGATGTATATAAAAACATGAGGTGCATGGATAGGATAAATAGACAAAGTCTTTTCCCTGGCGTGGGGGATCCCAGCACTAGAGGGCATAGATCTATGGTATGAGGGGAAAGACTTTAAAGATTCTTGAGACGCAACGTTTTCACACAGAGGGTGGTACGTGTATGGAATGAGATGCCAGAGGAAGTGGTGGAGGCCATTACTATTGCAACATTTAAAAGGCATCTTCATGTGTATAAGAATAGGAAGGATATGGGCCGGGTGCTGAAAGGTGGGACGAGATTGCATTGGGATACCTGATCAGCATGTACTGGTTGGACCGACGGGTCTCTGTTTCTGTGCTGTCCATCTATGACTGTTTGACCTTCCAGCCAATTCCGTATCCAAACATCTAGTTCCGCCAGAATTCTATGGTACTGAACCTGCTAACCAGTGTGTTATGTGAAACCTTGTGTCTTTCTCAAGTCCAAGTTAATGATTTGAATGCACAAAGCCATGCTGACTCTCCCTAATCATTTCTTGCCTTTCCAATGACTTGTAAATCCTGTCCCTGAGAATCCCTTCCAGCACCTTCTCTGCCACTGACTTCAGGCTCACCTGTTTATAGTTCCCTGGATTTTCCTTACCACCTTTCTCAAATAATGGCGCCAGCCAGTCTTCCAGCACCTCACTTGTGGTGTTTGATGATACAAATATCGCAGCGAGGGGCCCAGCAAAAGCTTCTCTAATTACCCACAGATTTCTGGGATACACCTGATCAGATTCCAGGGATTAATCCACCATTATGCATTTTAAGACATCCAGTACCTCCTCCTCTGTAATATGTACACTTGCCAAGTTATCACTATTTATTTCTCCAACTTCTCTAACTTTCATATCCCCTTTCAGTAAAATCTGACATGAAAGAATTACAGAATTTCTCCCACCTCCTGCTGTTCCATAGACAGTCTTGTTGATCTTTGAGGGTCGCTAATCTCTGCCTAGTTATTCTTTTGTCTTTAGTATATTTGTAGAATCTCTTTGGATTCTCCTTAAACCTATTTCCCAACGCTATCTCATGTCCCCTTTTCTGCCTCCTGGTTTCCCGCGAGTTTCCTCCTACTGCCCTTATAGTCCCCTCGGGACTCACTCAAACCCAGTGTTCTGTACCTGCCATATCCTTTCTTCATTTTCTTGACCAGAGCCTCAATTTCTCAGGTCATGCAGCATTCTCGACGCCTCCCAGCCTTGGCCTTAACGGGAACATACCATCTGCGTACTCTCATTGTCACAGGCCTATGGAGGCAATGGCAGATGAGGACAGAGAAACAATCATTATCAGTGAAGAGGTATTGTTGGGAAAACTAACAACTCATCCTTATCTCTATAATTCCTCTCTAGCCTCAGAACTATCACGATCTCTGCATCAAAAACATCTCAATCTCTGCAACATCCTCCAATCTCTAATCTCCTCCAGTCTCAACACCCTCCCTATCTCGAATCTTGTCCACCCTTACAAATGTCTTTGATGTGCCTTTCTTTCATTCCAAACTTCAGGATAACCCATTTTTATTTCAGATTCCTGAACCCTGAGCTACATAATGTCCAGCTTAAACTCTGTCACATTTTCCTCCAAAAAAACATTAATCAATCACGTATCCTAATATCACCTTCTCTGACCTGGTTTCTATTGTGGCTTGTCATATTCCTATATTACGCGTCGGTGGTCTACATGACAGAAAAAGGTGTTGTAGTCCATCGGGATTATGCTGGAAAGAAATCTCCCAGCTAACTATTTTATTCCCATTTTCCAGCACTGAGCCCATAGACCTGTCAGCTTTGGCATTGCAATTGTGTTCCTAAATATATCTGAAATGCCATCGGGATTTCTGTCTCTCACTCACTTCCAGACAGTGAGGTTTAGTGCAACTGTTGCTCTATGCTCTCACCCACAGGAACACAGAGCAGCTGGGTCTGTGCGTACCAGGGATCTCCCACACATTGGGAAGGATAGCAGGGTCCCTAAGAGGGGGGCACAGGAGATGTACTAGGATGGTTCAAGGAATTATGGATTTTAGTTGCAGAATTTGTGGGGATTTTTTAACATTACTTCCTCTTGTGACATGTGTTTTGCTAATACACATCAAGAATAACCATCCACAATTAATGGACTCTCCTTTCAACCTATCCCCTTGCCTGCGCTGTGGTAATATTCAGGTTAACCACCACCGACATCTCTTTCTAATGAGAGAGTAATCCTATTGTCTGGGAGGACAATGCTGACTTGATCTTTCACACAGTGATGCCACTGTCCCTCGAGGGTGGGGAGAGAGAATGCTGAAGGTGGTGAATGGGAAACTACTCAGGTTCAGTGCTTTACCCTGGAGGATGTTCAATTTCTTTAATATTGTTGATGGGAGAGGGGGGGGCGCGGTTGGTTGCACTGATGCTGGCAAGTGGAGAATGTTCCAACACAATCCTCATGTGTACCTCATACATAGCAAACAGACATTGGGGAATCAGGGATTTGGAAAAACTGAGAGTATTCTCCTTGTAGCAAAGGAAATTGTGGGAAGCTATGACAAAGCTGTTTACACAAGTTATATATTATAATAATAAACCGTACACCCGTCAGCTCATTATACAAGGATTATAGGACACATTTTGAAGATTTGGGAAGATCGATTGAGAGGATGGTTTGATTCAAAGGAGAACTTTTATGCAGCAAATGGTATTGATCTGGAACACAATACTCTCACACAATATGAATATCCAGGTCATGATGTATTGAGTAATTCTGTCAGAGTTTGGCGTTACAATGACTGAGATTCCCATCTGAATGTACACCTGTAATACAAGTTTATAAAATCCGTCACTGTCAGTTCAAGCTTGAAACTCATAAAATCCCCTCCTCCTGGCCCAGGATGATTAGATTAGATTACTTACAGTGTGGAAACAGGCGCTTCGGCCCAACAAGTCCACACTGACGCGCAACCCACCCATTCCCCTACATTTACCCCTTACCAAACACTGGGCAATTTAGCATGGCCAATTCACCTGACCTGCACATCTTTGGACTGTGGGAGGAAACCGGAGCACCAGGAGGAAACCCACGCAGACACGGGGAGAATGTGCAAACTCCACACAGTCAGTCGCCTGAGGCGTGCATTATACCTGAGTCTCTGGCGCTGTGAGGCAGCAGTGCTAACCACTGTGCCACCGTGCCGTCTTGACTGTACACATTACCCCTGGTGGACGTCAGCAGGCAATTCAGGGGCAAATCTGTGTGGGTTTCTATGAGTTTCCACCTTGGGACTTCATGTGACTGAACATGAGACAGAATGATCCAAGATTCAGTCAGATATGGAGCGCAGGATTTGCTTCCTTTTCTTTCCTTCTGTGCTGCCGCTGTGCCTCCTCAATAAGACATGGTGAGTGAAAGGCTCATGCAGCTCGATGGGCAAGTTGTCTCCATTCTCACCAATGGGCAACAAGCTCCTCCCAGTCATTAAACAGAGTATCCCTGAAAAGATAGCAACTGTGCATGCTTTCCACTGCCCAGTGCTCCCAGTAAATGTTTGGAATAATGAGGGCGGAAGTCTCCCAGAAAAGGCATAACAGGAAAGTTCCAAAAGGAGTATAAACAGTTTACAGAGAGATAATCACAGGAAAAGTAGGCAACAAGTTGGCAAATGGAGTATAACTTGGGATAAACTGTAGAAAGCTGCACCAGAAAGGGACGGGGTTGGGGTTGGGGGATGGGGGCGGGGGGGGGGGGGTGGGAATGAGCAGGAATCACAAAGCTAGCACACAGTTACACCGGGGAATCAGGAAAGGGAATGGAATGCTGTCCCTTATTTCAAGGAGTTTGCAATATAAGAGTTTGGAATATCTACCTTAGGGCAACTAAACAAATGGCGAGTGAGACCACAACTGGAGTAACGTGATCAGATTTGGTCGCTTTAGTTAATGAAATAGAGTAGTTTATTGGAGGCATTTCAGAGAAGATCCTTTGGGATGATCCCTGCTTTGAAGGGATTATCCTGTAAGCAAAGGCTGAACAAGTTGGGAATCTACTCACTGGACTTTGGAAGAATGAGAGGTGATCTCTTCGAAACATACAGGATTCTGTCGAGGTTTGACAGGGTAAATATGGAGAGGATGTGTCCCATCACGGGTGAGTCTTGAACCAGATTCTGGGTCAGTCGTGGAATCAAGGATTCTGTTTCAGATTTGTCAAGTTAAAGGCAACACCGACACAGGTTAGGGTTTCAGTTGCAATGGAGCTGGGGTGAGAAGCAGACAAGCAACATTTTAGAGATTGGAATTCCTGGTGTTTGTGATTGTGTAGATGTCTGATCAGGAGGTCACCTTGGGGTCTTACATGAGAGCAATGTTGTGAAGAATGTAGTTCTCCCTCAGACACTTCCCAGTGAGAGGGAGGGACACAGCAGTAAGGGAAATGAATTTGGAATAGCAACAGAAGGCAATGGGTTTAACAATTACAGTGTTTCATTGGAGTGAATTGCAGCTAATCGAAGCGTGGTAAGCAGTTTGATATCTGAGTAATAGTGGAGTAATGGAGAGGGATGATGGGGAGGGAGAGCTGGGCATTGTCAGTGTACATGTGAAACCTAACACGGTGCTTTTGGGCGATGTTACCTCCTGGCAGTATGTAGGTGAGAAACAGGAGGGACCAAGGATAGATCCTGGAGGGACACCAAATACAATGAATTCAGAAAGGAAAGGGAGAGTGGAGATAGAGCAGGATTATCCAATGGACGCGAGGTCAAATATTAGTTTTTAGCAGAATGGGGGAGAAGGACATAACCAGAAAAGACAGATAGATCATGGAACAATATCTGTGAATTGGCGAGGGGGGGTGGGGGTGGGGGGTTGGTGGTGGTGGTGCAGTGACAAGCAGGAGGATGAGAGAGAGATTTGGAATGTCCATGATTTAGCTACACTAGGGTAAATGGTCAAGATAGCCTCTTATAAGGCTTGACAATGGACTCTAGGAAATGTAAGTTTATGACTTAAATGAGGAGCACTCTTGTGAGGAAGTGTGGCTCGGTGGGCGATTGGAGAGGCAGGAAAGAAACAGAGGCAGCTGATCGGATTATCTCAATGTTATTAACAGAGACGGCACAGTGGCACAGTGGTTAGCATTGCTGCCTCATAGTGCTAGAGACCCGGGTTCAATTCCTGCCTCAGGCGACGGACTGTGTGGAGTTTGCACATTCTCCCCGTGTCTGCGTGGGTTTCCTCCAGGTGCTCCGGTTTCCTCCCACAGTCCAAGAACGTGCAGGTTAGGTGAATTGGCCATGCTAACCACACCCCCCCCCCCCCCCCCCCAGGGTTAGGTGAAGGGGTAAATGTAGGCGAATGGGTCTGGGTGGGTTGCGCTTCGGCGGGTTGGTGTGGACTTGTTGGGCCGAAGGAATCTGATCTAAAAGGAATGAAACTGGATCGACCACATTACATCTACCAATGCACTAGCAAATACAAACACAAAATCAGCCCTCTTGACCCTGAAACTTCCGCCTCACTGTGGGCCAACAACAGCAGCAGAACTGTTCTCCAGCCCAATCTGAAATCTCATGGCCTGATATTCCCCCACACAACCATTAACATCAAGCCAGGGGAATCAACCCTGGTTCAATAGTCAGTGCAGTAGGGCATGCCAGCAGTACCAGGCATACCTAAAAATGAGGTGCCAACCTGGTGCAGCTACCAACTCTGCATGCCAAACAGCACAAGCAACACCATATAGAACTAAGTGATCCCATAAACAATGGATTAGTTCTGCCACACCTCGTCAGGAATGATGATGGACAATTACATCATCACAGATATCCCCACCCTTACTGATGGAGGGGTCTCACACATCCATGCAACAGATAAGAGGACAGCATTTGCAGCAATTTTCAGCCAGCAGTGCCAAGTGGATGAGCTTTCTCCATTGGTCCCTGACTTCACAGATATGAATCGACTTGGTTTAAAACTCATTTCAAATCAGATCAAGAAATGGATAAGTAGTGTAAAGGCTAGGGGCCCTGCCAATATTCTGGCAACAGGACTGATGGCTGCGCATCAGAACTTGCTGCCCACCAAGGCAAGTACTGCTCCAGCACTGGCACCTACCGACTTTGTGGAACATTGCTCAGGGATGTTCCAACACAAAAACACAGGGCAGACCCAACTCAGCCAATTCCCCTCTATCAGTCCACACTCGCTCAGCAGTGAAGTGATGGAAGGTGTCATCAACAGTGCTGTCAAGCAACTGCTCAGCAATAACCTGCTCAATGTGCCCAGTTTGGGTTCTGCCAGGGCCACTCAGTTCCTGAGCTTGTGACAGACTTGATTCACAAACTGACAAACAGCTGAATGAAGTGAGGATGACAGGCCAGACCCCCTCCAAGACCACTTTTTCGACTTCAGTCCTGATCTCACCACAGTCTCAGCTCATTTCCTGAAACTCTCATTCATTCCTTTTGTTAACTCTAGATTTCATTATCTAAACCCACTCCTGGCCAGCATCCCACATTTACCCTCCCTATAATCTCCAGAATATTGAAAACTCTACTGCCGAAGTGCTCACTTGCACGAAAACTTGCTGATCAATCAAAAGACTCCCATTTATAAGCAACAAGAATTTACTTTCGCACCTTTGAATTAATTCCTGGCTGTAATCATTCCTATCTCCCTGCACCACACACACTTTCATATCTCAATAATATCTCATTTTAGTTCAGACTCTCAATGATGTGTTTATTTTTGAGTTCACCTGTGTGAATGTTTTTATAGACTCCAAGGGAACATGGTCTGGAATCCCCTCTCTAACCCTCTAAGATCTACTTTCTTCCTCTAAGGCATTCTTGAAAAACTGGTTATTTGGCAATGGTTGTGGTCACTGGACACAATATTCTCCATCTGTAGCCTTATGTCAAAAGTTCTCCATAATATTTTTGTAAAATTAAAACCATGATAATTTGTACAGATATCTTCTCCTCTTCAATATCACTGAGTGAATAATCTGTAATGTCTCTTACCCAACCACCTTCACCATACAAACTGCAGCAGTACAAGGCAGTCAAACATCACCCTCTCCACAGGCAACAAGGCTTTGGCATTGATCATTGGTTTCTGTGGAAGGAGAAATACACAGTTGATGTTTCAGGGAGTGCAATATGAATTACAGGGAATGAAAATGGTGCAGAATTTGACTGTCAGAAATTGAAGGAAAATGCACTCGCTTATTGGAAAAAAGAATTCTTGACTGTCAAAGATATTGTGGAAAAAATAACCTGATAATGGAACAGCGTATGGTCAGGAGCCAGGCAGCAGTGGACAATTCATTTACATTCCTGAAGAAGGGCTTATGCCAGAAACGTCCATTCTCCTGCTCCTCGGATGCTGCCTGGCCTGCTGAGTTTTTCCAGCTCTACATTTTTCAATTCATTTACAAAACAGCTGTGAACGTAATAGTAAAATACTATACAGAGCAAAACTACACCCATGAGAGACTGAGGAAGCTAGATCATGAACAAGTGGACATCAGAGAACCCAGAGATGAACCAGAGCAGAGTTCACTTTTACGAGCCCACAGTCAAAGACGTCTAGCACAGAAACAGACTTTTTCGGTCCAACCTATGACAACCAGATATCCTAACCTAATCTATCAAAATAAATCCTATCTGCCACTCCTCAGCCCATTGGCCCATCTGATCAATATCCTACTGTACTCTGAGATAATCTTCTTCATTGTCCACAATACCTCCAATTTTGGTGTCACCTGCAAATTTACTAACTAAACGGCCTCTATTCACATCCAAATCATTTAAATGAATGACGAAACAAATCCAGAAAAAATATGCATTTCTCTGGGTTTGAATGTGCTCTGTGTAAATCCTGCCCTATGACTCTTTTTTACCAGGGAAGGCTACACATACATCCCTCTGAACTTTGCTCCCTTCAAAGCTGGCGGCCGCGCACGTGTCCAGTGAATCATTGCCCCGAATAAAGATGGCGGCGCTCACTCGGGCCGATTACTCAACGACGCATATTCCCGTTTGCTGCAAAAATGGGACTGTAAGTTTCAAATTTATATTTTCCGATGTGTACCAAATGATTGTAAAACCTCTCAGACCACACCAACACCATTTCCCTCCCGCTTCCTGCTGTTTATTTCTTTCCTTACCGACAACTCTCCACGCACCCGCATTCCGAACATCCGCACCCACCGCGAGGATGACACGTGGTATAGTCTAGTCCCGCACTCATTCACTGATTCGCCGGAGAACCAACTGCCCCGCCAGGTCCTCCAGCTCTGCCCCTGCCTAGGCATTGCTCCGCCGCTGACATCAATCACTTCTTCAGTCCAACCTGTCGATGTTAACCAGATATCCTAACCTAATCTATCTAAATTAAATCCTATCTGCCTGTCCTCAGCCCATTGGCCCATCTGATCAATATCCCACTGTATTCTGAGATAACCTTCATTGTCCACAATACCAACTGTTGGCTGGAGCTTGCGCACTGCTTCGTGGTTTTTGTTGCTGTCTCTCAGCTACAAGAGTGAGGGACAAAGTTAAAAATCACACAAACATCTGATGAAGGACCAGCAAAGTAGTGCTTCCAAATAAACCTGTTGAACTATAACCTGGTGTTCTGTGAATTTTAATTTTGTCCATCCTAATCCAACACCAGCACCTCCAAGTCACGAGTGACGGAAGAATGCAGAACATAAGAACAAAAGATCTTGGTAAAGGAGAAGGCCGTCCTGCCCTTCGAGCCTGCTCTACCATTCAATAAGATCATGGCTGATCATTTTGTGGATGCAGAACCATTTACCCACGTTCTCACCGTATTCCTTAATTAATAATTTCTTTTAAAAAAAAACTAACTTAGCTTTAAAAACGTTCATTGAACTAGCATCAATTACTTCCCTGGGCAATGCATTCCCATCGAGGTCAAGACGTTCCTTCTCATTTCAATCCTAAATTTGCTGCCTCTAACCTTGTGGTGATGCCCTCTTGTCCTAGATTCACCTGCTAGTGGAGACATCCTCTCTACTTCTATTTTATCCATTCCATTCTTTATTTTATTTCTTTCCATTCTTCTGAATTCCAGTGAATATAATCCCAATCTACTCAGTCTCTTAAGCCAACCCCCTCACCTCCGGAATCAACCTAGTTAACGTCCTCTGCACCCCCTCTAGTGCCGGTACATCGTTGAGCAAGTAAGGAGATAAAAACTACATGGAGTACTCCAGGTTTGGCCTCACCAGAATCCACTATAGCGAGAACATAACCTCTGCTTTTAAACACAATCCCTTCAGCAATGAAGGACAAAATTCCATTTGCCTTCTGAATTGATTGTTGTACCTGGTGACTAACCCTCCTGCAGAAGGATGTTCAGGTGTCTCGGCATAGCAAATAATGCAACTTTTTAAAATTCAAGTAATAATTTTTTATTACTGTTACTCCAACCAAAGAGTATGACTTTATATTTATGTACATAATATTCCACTTGCCGAACCATTGCCCACTCACTCAATGTATCTCTGTTCCTCTGCAAATTTTCTCAGTCCTCCACACACTTTGTTCTGCTACTCATCTTAGTGCCATATGCAGCTTTGACACCCTACATGTGGTCCCCAACTCCAAATCATCGGTATCAATTCTAAATAATTGCAGTCCCAACACTGATCCTAGAGGCACACTACTAGTTACTGATTGCCAGCCAGAATAAGGCTTATTTATCCCCCCTCTTTGCTTCCTGTTAGTCAACCAATCTTTTATCCATGCTGATACTCTATCCCATGTACCCTTATATAATGCAACAGCCTCTGGCGCAGCACCTTGTTGAAGGCCTTTTGGAAATCCAGGTACACTGCATTCACTGGGTCCCCGTTGTCCACCTTGCATGAAATGTCTTCATAGAATTCCAAACGATTTGTCAAGCATGACCTGCCCTTCATGAATCCATGCTGTCTGCCAAATGGGACAACTTCTATCGAGATTCCCTGCTATTTCTTCCTTGATAATAGACCCAAGCATCTTTCCAACTACAGAGAATAAACTAACTGGTGTAGAATTCCCTATCTTTTATCCATTGCCTTTTCTTGCAGTCCTTCCTTTTCACTGGAATATGCCTTTGCTGAGCACTTCGTAAAATGTCTTTGAAAATCTTTCACTGCTCATCAACTGACGGGATATATCCTAGGATTATGTGGGAAGATGGAGTTCAACCCTGCCAAGTGTGAGGTTGTCCATTTTGGAAGAACAAATAAGAATGCAGAATACAGGGTTAATGGTAGGGTTCTTAGTCAGGTGGAGGAACAGAGGGATCTTGGGGTCTATGTACATAGATCTTTGAAGGCTGCCACTCAGGTGGATAGAGTTTGTAAGAAGGCCTATGGAGTATTATCGTTCATTAGCAGAGGGATTGAATTCAAGAGATGTGAAGTGATGTTGCAGCTGTACAGGACTTTGGTTAGGCCACAGTTGGAGTACTGTGTGCAGTTCTGGTCGACTCACTTTAGGAAAGATGTGGAAGCTTTGGAGAGGGTGCAGAGAAGATTTACCAGGATGTTGCCTGGAATGGAGAGTAGGTCGTACGAGGATAGGTTGAGAGTTCTCGGCCTTTTCTCGTTGGAACGGCGAAGGATGAGGGGTGACTTGATAGAGGTTTATAAGATGATCAGAGGAATAGATAGAGTAGACAGTCAGAAACTTTTCCCCCGGGTACAACAGAGTGTTACAAGGGGACTTAAATTTAAGGTGAATGGTGGAAGGTATAGGGGAGATGTCAGGGGTTGGTTCTTTACCCAGAGAGTGGTGGGGGCATGGAATGCGCTGCCCGTGGGAGTGGTAGAGTCAGAATCATTGGCGACCTTTAAGCGGCATTTGGATAGGTACATGGATGGGTGCTTAATCTAGGTTAGAAGTTCGGCACAACATCGTGGGCCGAAGGACCTGTTCTGTGCTGTATTGTTCTATGTTCTAACTGCCCCACCATAAAATCTTTGTTTCCAGGTTCTCCCTCATTCTATTTTAGTTCCCTGTGTTCAAGCACAGGACCAAGGTATTAGATTTTATCTTCACACTATCCATATGTACTCTAACTTCAACCATAAAGTGATCACTTCTTCCAAGAGGATCCCTAACACTGAGGTCATTAATTATTCCTGTCTCATTGTACAGGGGCCAAATCTTGGATAGCTTGCTCCTTGTCGGTTCCATTTCATACTGTTCAAAAAAAAAACTATCATGGATACACTTAATGAATTCCTCAAGGCTACCTTGACTGAGCTGGTTTGACCAATCTACATGTAGATTAAAAACACCCATGATAATAGCTGTACCATTTTTACAGGCATTAGTTATTCCTTCGTTTTTTGCCCATCCCAATGTGATGTTATTATTTGGTGGCCTGCACACTACACCTGTCAGTGACTATCTTGTTAGAATTTTGAAAGCATCATTCCTGTTTCTCCTAATGTACGGCAATAACAAATACTACTTGCATTGTATGGAATCTTTCACAATAGCAAATCTACTGAGGTGCTTCATGGATGATCAAAACATTGATTAAAGAGAATGATTTTAAAATACATCTTAAAAGAGGATAGAGAAGGTTAGGGAGGCTATTCCACAGACTTCTGCCCTTGACAGCTCCAATTGTGGAGTGATGCAGGTGGGGTGGGTTGGAAAGGAAACGTGCAAAGGGGAAATGGAGGAGCACAGGCAGTGCATAAGGTCTGAGGGACAGAGGAGGTTCCAGACAGAGTCTGTCTGTCATAGAGTACGGCTGCCTCATGGAGTTTGAAGCGACGCAATGGATCCGTGCATGTCATGTTAGTCAAGGTTAGTATAAAGGTGGCTGAGAGAACATTTGATGAGGACTTGTCTACTGAAGTAGTGTGGGCTGAGGTTAGAAACAGGATTTTTCTTAACATCAGCAATTGTTTACAGGTTTTTAATTACATCGTTTTTGAAGCATTTACTTCACATTCAATCATTTGCAATGGTGGGATCTAAACCTGTGTCCAGAGAACACTTGCTGAGTATCTGGATAAATTGTCACACAATAATGCCACTAGGCCATCACTTCGCCTGCTCACAGTTTGTATATCCCAGTGCAACATGAATCAAAACCCTTTCTTCCTGCACAATTGTTTGATCCTGCACTCTGGTGATGTGACTCAGTACCTCTCCATGTGATATCCCTCACTGTGTGGGTCTAATTGCTGCCTCTGTCAGCGTCTCTCACTTTTCAAGCTACTCCAGATCCTGAGCCAACAGAATTCTCCACTCCAGAGAGATGAGGCAGCACAGGTCAGGAATGGAGACTGGGATTTTCCAGATCTCTGTGGGCTCAGTGCCATTCTATCTGTGTAACCCTCACAGCATCAGTCTAATTTCCAATTCTGCCTATTTCTGTGTCTTCTACCGGTAATCATTGAGTTCCTGACTCAATAGACTTGCCAACTGCTGGTTGGGACGATGGTTGGTCAGCCAGAAAGACAAAGTCAGGGTGGTCGGGAGTCTTCAATAAATCCTGCTGCCAGGTAAGATCATTCCAGTGCACAGAGCAGAAAGTAATAAGGGGGATCCAAACATCAGCTAACAAGACATGACATAGAGAAAGTGATGGAGGGGGAGCACAGTACAGACACACCCCAGGCTCAATCACCACGCCTGCTGCAAGTTTTGTTGTCATGAGATAGCATCCGGAGTTCCCAGTTATCAGTCCAGGCCTGTGCTTTCTTAGGGAGCATCAGAACAACTGAGGGGAAAGCAGACCTCACACGAGAGGGTGGTAATGCTGCCTGGGATCTTTCTGTTCCCTATTCCCTCTCCAACACTGTATCTATGGCTTGTATTGAGGACCAGTGTCTTCAATCATTCTAACTCCTGTAACAGTTCCTATCTCTGTCATCTCCTCCCCTCTCTCCAATTATTTCACATATTTGAAACCTCCAGTCCAGATGACCATCCGTATCGCTGTAACTTGCTTCAGTCTCTACAACATGCCTTGTCTCGATAGTCTCCTCCTCCAATAACTGGAGACACAGGGTCTGTTTCTGTGTGGCATGAGGTTTCCTAAATGGAATGAGTCGCGTTTGCCGGTGTTTAGCTCATATCCCTTCAAAACCCCCCCTTGTTTGGTGTGCGCATGTCCCTTTCTTGCTGTGTGTGTGTGTTTGTGTTTGTGCGTATCCCTCCCTCATTGTCTGTGCATGTCCCTTACTGTCTGTGTGTTTGTGTCCCTCTTTCACTATGTGTGTCTGCAATTTTGTGCTTGTGATTGCGTGTCCCTCTCTCGCTGTGTGTGTGCGTGCCCCTCCCTCGATGTGTTTGTGCGTGTCCCTCCCTCGATGTGTTTGTGCGTGTCCCTCCCTTGTTGTGTTTGTGTGTGCCCCTCCCTCGCTGTGTGAGTGCATGTCTCTCACTCTTGCAGTGTGTGCGTGACCCCCTCACTGTGTGTGCATGTCCCCCTCACTGTGCGTGCGTGTCCCTCCCTCACTGTGCGTGCGTGTCCCTCCCTCACTGTGTGTGCGTGTCCCTCCCTCGCTGTGTGAGCGTGTCCCTCCCTCACTGTGTGTGCACGTCCCTCCCTCGCTGTGTGTGCGTGTCCCTCGCTCGCTGTGTGTGTGTGTGAGTGTCCCTCTCTCCCTCGTTGTGCGTGTGTGTCCCTCCCTCGCTGTGTCTGTGTCCCTCCCTCGCTGTGTGTGTGCATGTCCCTCTCTCGCTGTGTGTGCATCTCTCACTCTTGTAGTGTGTGTGCGTGTCCCTCCCTCGCTGCGTGTGTGCGTGTCCCTCTATCGCTGTGTGTGTGTGTGTGTGTGTGTGTGTGTGTGTGTGTGTGTGTGTGTGTGCGTGTCCCTCCCCAGCTGTGTGTGTGTGTCCCTCCCCCGTGTGTGTGTGTCCCTCTTGCTGTGCGTCTGTGAGTGCATGTCTCCCCTTGCTGTGTGTGTGTGTGTCCCTCCCACGGTGTGTGTGCATGTCCTTCTCTCCCTCCCTGTGTGTGTGTGTGTGTGTGTGTGTGTGTGTGTGTGTTTGTGTGTGTGTGTGTGTGTCCCTCCCTCGCTTTGTGTTGGTGTGTGTCCCTGTTGCTGTGTGTGTGCATGTCAGTCCCTCGCTCTGTGTGTGTGTCCCTCCCTCACTGTGTGAGTGCATATCCCCCCTTGCTGTGTGTGCATGTGTCCCTCCCTCGCCGTGACTGTGCGTGTCCCCTCTCCTTGTGTGTGCATACTCCCTGTCAATTTCTGTGCAGGTGCCCTGCCCCTCGCCATGTGTGTGCTTGTCCCTCCTTCCCTGTGTGTGTGTGTCCCTCCCATGCGATGTGTGTGCATGTCCTTCCCTCCCTCGCTCTGAGTTTGTGTCTGTGTGCGTGTTCCTCCCTCGCTGTGTGCGTGTGTGTGTGTCTGTCTGTGCCTCACTCTGTGTGTGTCCCTCGCTTGCTGTGTGTGTCTGTGTGTCCTTCCCTCGCTGTGTGTGTGCATCCCTCTGTCGCTGTGTGTGCGTATCCCTCCCTCGCTGTGCGTGTGCATGTCCCTCCCTTGCTGCGTGTCTCAGCAAGTCACTCGCTCACTGTGTGTGTCCCTCCCTCGCTGTGTGTGTCCCTCCCTCGCTGTGTGTGTCCCTCACTCGCTGTGTGTGTGTGTGCATGCGTCTCTTGCTTGCTGTGTGTGTGTTTCCCTTCCTCCAGTATGTATGTGTCACACTCTCACATTATGTATTTGTGTGTCCCCCTTCGCTGCGTGTTCCTCACTCGCTGTGTATGTGTGTGTCCCTCCCTCACTGTGTGTGTGAGTGTGTCTCCCTGCCTTTCTGTGAATGTGTGTCCCCTCCTTGCTGTGTGTGTGTGTGTGTGTCTCCCTCACTGTGAGTGTGTGTGTGTACCTCGCTGTGTGTGTGTGTCCCCTCACTGTGTGTGTGTGTGTGTGTGTGTGTGTGTGTGTGTGTGCACGCGTGCGTGTCCCTCGCTTGCTGTATATGTGTGTGTCCCTCCCTCGCTGTGTATGTGTGAGTTTCCCGCCTTTCTCTGTGTGTGTGTCTCTCTCTCTCTCTCTCTCTCTCTCTCTCTCTCTCTCGGTGTGCGTGTGTGTGTATGGCCCTCCCTCGCTGTGTATGCATGTCCCTCCCTGGCTGTGTGTGCACGTGTCCCCCTCTCGCTGTGTGTGTCTGTATTTGTGTGCTTCCTCATGCACGTGTCGCTCCCATGCTGTCTGTGTGTTTGTGTCCCTCCCTCGCTCTGTGTGTGTGCGTGTGATCCCGCTTGCTGTGCATGTGTGTGCGTGGCCCCCCCTCGCTCTGTGTGTGTGTGTGTTGTCCAACCCTCACTGCCTGTATGTGTGCGTGTCCCTCCTTCACTGTGTAAGTGTGAGTTTCTCCCCCTTGCTCTGTGTGTGTGTGTGTGTGTGTGTGTGTACGTCCCTCTTGCTGTGCGTGTGTGTGCGTGTCCCTCCCTCGCTGTGTATGTGTGCCCCCTCTCACTTTCTGTGCACATTTCCTCCCCCTCGCCGTGTGTGTTCTGGTCCCTCTTTCCGTGTGTGTGTGTGTGTGTGTGTGTGTGTGTGTGTGTGTGTCCCTCCTTCCCTGTGTGTGTGTGTGTGTGTTTGTGTGTGTGTGTGCACGCGCGCCTGTGCGTGTCCCCCCTTGCTGTATATTTGCGTGTCCCTCCCTCGCTGTGTATGTGTGAGTTTCCCCCCTTGTGCTGTGTGTGTTTGTGTATGTGTGTCTCTCTCTCTCTCTCGGTGTGCGTGTGTGTGCGTGGCCCTTCCTCGCTGTGTGCGTGTGGCCCTTCCTCGCTGTGTGTGCATGGGTCCCTCTCTTGCTCTGTGTGTGTATGTGTCCCTCCCTGGCTGTGTGTGCATGTCCCTCCCTGGCTGTGTGTGTGCATGTCCCTCTCTCGCTGTGTGTGTCTGTGTTTGTGTGCTTCCTCATGCACATGTCACTCCCATGCTGTCTGTGTGTGTGTGTCCCTCCCTCGCTCTGTGTGTGTACGTGTGAGTCCCGCTTGCTGTGCATGTGTGTGCGTGGCCCCCCCGCTGTGTGTGTGTGTGTGTGTGTGTGTGTGTGTGCGTGTGTGTGTTGTCCAACCCTCACTGCCTGTATGTGTGCGTGTCCCTCCCTCACTATGTAAGCGTGAGTTTCCACCCCTTGCTCTGTGTGTGTGTGAGTATGTGTGTGTGTGTGTCCCTCTTGCTGTGCGTATGTGTGCGTGGCCCTCCCTCGCTGTGTGTGCATGTGTCGCCCCCTTGCTATGTGTATGTGTGTGTGTCGCCCCCTGGCTCTCTCTGTGTGTGTGGCCCCACACTCGCTGTCTGTGTGTGTGCGTGTCCCTCCCTTGCCGTGTATATGTGTGTCCCTCTCTCGCTGTGTGCCTGTGTTTGTGTGCTTGCGCATGTGCGTGTCCCTCCCTCGCTGTGTGTGCGTGTCCCCCTCTTGCTGGGAGTATGTGTGTCCCTCTTGCAGTGTATGTGAGTGTCCCTCCCTCGCTGTGTGAGTGTATGTGTGTGTACCTGATTCGCTGTGTGTCTGCGTGTATCCCCTTTACTGTGTAGAAGTGTGCGTGTCCCTCCCTTCCTCTGTGTGTATATATGTGAGACCCTCTTGCTGTGTGTGCACGTCACTCCCTCGCTGTGTGTGTGTCCCTCCCTTGCTCTTTGTGCATATCCTCCTCACTGCATGTGCGCACCTCCCCTCGCTTTGTGAGTGCATGTACCCCCCTTTCTGTGTCTGTGTGTGTCCCCTCTCACTGTGTGTGTGCCCCCTCTCACTTTCTGTGCACATTTCCTCCCCCTCGCCGTGTGTGTGCTTGTCCCTCCTTCCGTGTGTATGTGTGTGTGTGTGTGTGTGTGTGTCCCTCCTTCCCTGTGTGTGTGTGTGTGTGTGTGTAAGTGTGTGTGTGTGTATGTTTGTGTATGACCCTCCCTTGCTGTGTGTGCGCATGTCTTTCCCTTGCTGTGTGTGCATGTCCCTCCCTCGCTGTGTGTGTGTGTGTGTGTCCCTCCCTCACTCTGTGTGTGTGTGTGTGTGTGTGTGTGTGTGTGTATACGTTTCACTCCCTTGCTGTTTGTGTGTCTCTCGCTCGGTGTGTGTGCATGTCCCTCCCTTGCTGTGTGTGTCCCTCGTTCGCTGTGTGTATGTCTGTTTGTGTGTGTGTTTATGTATCTCGCTTGCTGTGTGTGTATGTATCTCGCTTGCTGTATGTGTGTGTTTCCCTTCTTGGTTGTGTATGTATATGTGTCACACCCTCACAGTATGTGTTTGTGTGTATCCCCCTTCACTGCGTGTCCCTCACTCGCTGGTTGCGTGTGTGTCACTCCCTCGTGTTGTGTGCGTATGTCTCTCTCTCGCTGTGTGTGTGTCTCCATCCTTCTGTGTGTGTGTGTGTGTGTGTGTGTGTGTGCGCGTGTTCTTCCCTTGCTGTGTATGTGTGTGTCCCTCTCTTGCTGTGTGTGTGTGTTTGTGTCCCTCCCTCGCTGTGTGTGCATGCGTCTGTCCCTTGTTCTGTGTTTATGTGTGTGTGTGTGTGTGTATGTGTGTGTGTCCGTCCCTTGTGTGCATGTGTGCGTGTGTGCATGTCCCTCCCTTGTTCTGTGTGTGTGCGTGTGTGTGTGTATTTGTGCGTGTCCCTGCCTCGCTTTGCGTGCGTATGCGCCCTCTCAATTTGTGTGCACATGCCCTCCCCCTCGCAGTGTGTGTGCTTGTCCCTCCTTTGCCGTGTGTCCCTCCCTCACGTATGTGTGTGTGTCCCTTCCACGCTGTGTGTCCATGCTCCCTCCTTCGCTGCGTGTCTTACCGTGTCCCTCCCTCACTGTGTGTCTGTCCCTCCCTCACTGTGTGTGTGTCCCTCGCTCTGTGTATGTGCGCGTGCATGTCCTTCCCTCACTGTATGTGCATGTCCTTTCCTCGCTGTGTCTGTGTGTGTTTCCCTTCGCTGCGAGTCCCTCCCTCGCTGTATATGTGTGTCCCTCCCCCCGCTGTGTGTGTGTGTCCCTCCCTCGCTGTGTGTGTGCGTGTCCCTCCCTTGCCGTGCATGTGTGCACGTGCGTGTCCCCTCTTGCTGTGTGTGCGTGTGTCCCTCCCTTGCTCTGTGTGTGTGTGTCCCTCCTCACTGTGTGTGTGTGGGTGTGTCCCTCCGCACTGTGTGTGTGTGGGTGTGTCCCTCCGCACTGTGTGTGTGTGGGTGTGTCCCTCCCTCACTCTGTGTGTGTGTGTGTGTGTGTGTGTGTGAGTCCCTCCATCGCTGTGTGTGTGTGTGTGTGTGTGTGTGTGCGTGTGTGTGTGTGTGTGTGTGTGTGTGTATGTGTGTGTGTATTTGTGCATGTCCCTCCCTCGCTTTTCATGTGTGTGCCCCCTCTCAATTTGTGTACACATGCTCTCCCCCTCGCGGTGTGTGTGCTTGTCCCTCCTTCGCTGTGTCCCACCCTCGTTCTGTGTGTGCATGTCCCTTCCACGCTGTGTGTCCATGCTCCCTCCCTCGCTGCGTGTCTCAGCGTGTCCCTCCCTCACTGTGTGTGTGTCCCTCCCTCACTGTGTGTGTGTCCCTCGCTCTCTGTGTATGTGCGTGTGCATGTCCTTCCCTCAATGTGTGTGCATGTCCTTCCCTCGTTGTGTCTGTGTGTGTGTCCCTTCGCTGCGTGTCCCTCCCTCGCTGTGTGTGTGTCCCTCCCTCGCTGTGTGTGTGCATGTGTCACTCCCTTGCTGTGTGTCTGTGTATGTGAGTGTGTGTGTGTGTGCGCGCGTGCATGTCCCCCCTTGCTGTATTCCCCTTATTGTAGGTGTGTGTGTTTGTCCCTTCCTCACTGTGTGCGCGTGTCTCTCCCTTGCTCTGTGTTCGTGTGTGTGTGTGTCCCTCCCTTGCTCTGTGTGTGTCTGTGTGTGTGTGTGTGTGTGTGTGAGTTCCCCCCACCTTGCTCCATGTGTGTGTCCCTCCCTTGCTCTGTGTGTGTGTGTGTGTGTGTGTGTGTGTGTGTGTGTGTGTGTGTGTGTGTGAGTTCCCCCCACCTTGCTCCATGTGTGTGTCCCTCTTGGTGTGTGTGTGTGTGCTTGGCCCTCTCTCGTTGTGTGAGCATGTGTCTCTCCCTCACTGTGTGTGCGTGTGTCCCTCTCTTGCTCTGTGTGTGTTTGTGTGTGTCCCTCCCTCACTGTGTATGCATGTCTCTCCCTGGCTGTGTGTGTGCATGTCCCCCTATCGTTGTGTATATGTCTCTGTGTCCCTCCCTCCCTCGCTGTGTCCGCGTGTCCCTCTCTCGCTGTGGGTGTCTGTGTTTGTGTGCTTCCTCATGCACGTGTCGTTCCCTCGCTGTCTGTGTGTGTGTCCCTCCCTCGCTCTGTGTGTGGTGTGTGTCCCTCCCTCCTTCTGTTTATGTGTGTCCCTCCCTCGCTCTGTGTGTGTATCCCTCTTGCTGTCTGTGTGTGTGCGTGTCCCTCCCTCACTGAGTATGTGTGAGTTTCCCCCTTGCCGTGTGTGTGTGTGTGTGTCTGTGTGTGTGTGTCTGTGTGTGTGTGTGTGTATGTATGTCCCTCTTGCTGCGTGTATGTGTGCGTGGCCCTCCCTCTCTGTGTGTGCGTGTGTCGCTCCCTTGCTCTCTGTGTGTGTCCCTCTCTTGCTCTGTGTCTGCGTGTGCATGTCTGCCCCTGTCTGTGTGTGTGCGTGTCCCTCTCTCACTGTGTGTGTCTGTGTTTGTGTGCTTCCTCATGTGCATGTCGCTCCATCACTGTGTGTGCGTGTCCATCCCTCGCTGTTGGTGTGTGTGTGCATGTGTGTCCATCCCTTGCTCTGTGTGTGTGTGTGTGTGTGTGTGTGTGTGACTCTCCCTCGCTCTGTTTGTGTGGTCCCACCCTCGCTGTCTGTGTGTGTGGGTGTCCCTTCCTTGCTGTGTGTGTGCATGTTCTTCCCTCGCTGTGTATGTGTGAGTTACCCCCTTGCTCTGTGTGTGTGTGTGTGTGTGTGTGTGTGTGTGTGTGTGTGTGTGTGGTCCCACCCTCGCTGTCTGTGTGTGTGTGTGTCCCTTCCTTGCTGTGTGTGTGTGTGTGTGTGTGTGTGTCTCTTTGCTGTGCGTGTGTGTTTGTGTGCTTGAGCGTGAGCGTGTTCTTCCCACGCTGTGTGTTCGCGTCCACTCTTGCTGTGAGTATGTGTGACCCTTTTACAGTGTATGTGAGTGTCCTTCCCTCGCTGCGTGTGTGTATATGCGTGTCACTCCCACACTCTGTGTGTGTGTGTGTGTGTGTCTGTGTGTGTGTGTGTGTGTGTGTGTGTCTCCCTCCCTTGCTGTGTGTCTGTGTATGTGTGCATGTCCCTCCCTTGCTTTGTGCATGTGTGTGTCTGCCTCTTGCTGTGTGTGCGTGTGTCACTCCCCTCGCTCTGTGAGTGTGTGTCCGTCCCTTGTGTGTGTTTCTCTCCCTTGCTCTTTGTGCATATCCCCACCATTATGTGTCCGCATCGCCCCTCGCTGTGAGTGCCTGTCCCCCCTTGCTGTGTGTGTGTGTCCCTCCCTCACCATGTCTGTGTGTGTCCCCTCTCAATCCTCTCAATTTCTGTGCACATGACCTGCCCCTCGCCGTGTGTGTGCTTGTCCCTCCTTCCCTGTGTGTGTGCATGTCCCTCCCTTGCTATTTATGTGCGTGTCCCTCTCTCGCTCTTTGTGTTTGTGTATATCCGTCCCTCGCTGTGTGTGTGCATGTCCTTCCCTCGCTGTGTGCACGTGTCCTTCCCTCGCTGTGTGCGCGTGTCCTCCCTCGCTGTGTGTGCATGTCCTTCCCTCCGTGTGTGTGTGTGTGTGTGTGTGTGTATGTGTGCATGTCCCTCCCTTGCTTTGCATGTGTGTGTCAGTCCATTGTGTTTGTGTGAGCGTGTGTGCAAGTCCCTCCCTTGCTCTGTGTGTGTGTATGTATGCGACCGTGCCCCTCCCTCGCTTTGTGTGTGTGTGTGTGTGTGTGTCCATTCCTTGTGTGTGAGTGTGTGACCAGCTTGCTGTGTGCGTGTGTCCCACCCTTGCCATGTCTGTGTGTCACCTCTCGCTCTGCGTGTGCGTCTCTCTCTTGCTCTGTGTTTGTGCATGTGTGAGTGTGTGTGTGTGTGTGTGTGTGTGTGTGTGTGTGTGTGTTTGTATACATGTGTGGATGTACCTCCTTCGCTTTGAGTGTGTGTGTCCCCGTCCCTCGCTGTGTGTCTGCATGTATCTCCCTCACTGTGTGTATTTGCGCGTCCCTCCCTCGCTGTGTGTATGTGCGCATCCCTCTCTCACTGTGTGTGTGTGTCCCCGTCCCTCGCAGTGTGTATGTGTCCCTCCCTCGCTGTGTATCTGCCTGTATTCCCCTCACTGTGTGTGTGTTTGCGTGTCCCTCCTCCGCTTTGCATGTGTGTGTGTCCCTGTCCCTCGCTGTGTGTGTCCCTCCCTCGCCGTGTGTCTGCGTGTATCCCCCTCACTGTTTGTATGTGCGTGTCCCTCCCTCGCTATGTGTGTGTATGTGTGTGTGTATTTGCGCGTGTCCCACCCTCGCTTTGCGTGTGTGTGCCCTCTCTCAATTTGTGTGCACATGCCCTCCCCCTCATGGTGTGTGCTTGTCCCTCCTTCGCTGTGTGTCCCTCCCTCGCTGTGTGAGTGTGTCTCCCATCATCGCTGTTTGTGTGTGTGTCACTCCCTCACTGTGTGTGTGCGTGTCCCTCCCTCTCTGTGTATGTGCATGTCCCCTCACTGACTGTGTCTCAGCCTGTCCCTCCCTCGCTGTGTGTGCATGTCCTTCCCTCACTCTGTATGTGTGTGTGTGTGTCCCTTCACTGCGTTTCTGTGCCTGTCCCTCCCTTGCTGTGTGTGTGTCCCTTCGCTGCATGTCTGTGCGTGTCCCTCCCTCGCTCTGTGTGTGTGTATCCCTCCCTCGCTGTGTGTGTGCGTGTCTCTTCCTTGTTGTGTGTGCATATCCCTTTCTTGCTGTGTGTGTGCGTGTCCCTCCCTCACTGTGTCTGTGTATGTGTGTGTGTGTATCCCTTTGCTGCATGTCTGTGCGTGTCCCTCCCTCGCTGTGTGTGTGTGCGCATGTCCCTCCCTCGCTGTGTGTGTGTCCCTCCCTCGGTGGGTGCGCATGTCCCTCCCTCGCTGTGTGTGTGTCCCTCCCTCGGTGTGTGCGCGTGTCCCTCCCTCGCTGTGTGTGTGTCCCTCCCTCGGTGTGTGCGCGTGTCCCTCCCTTGCTTTGTGTGTGTCCCTCCCTCGGTGTGTGTGTGTGTCCCTTCCTCGCTGTGCGTGTGTCCCTCCCTCGGTGTGTGTGTGTCCCTCCCTCGGTGTGTGTGCGCGTGTCCCTCCCTCGCTGTGTGTGTGTCCCTCCCTCGGTGTGTGCGCATGTCCCTCCCTTGCTGTGTGTGTGTCCCTCCCTCGGTGTGTGTGTGTGTCCCTCCCTCGCTGTGCGTGTGTCCCTCCCTTACTGTGTGTGTGTCCCTCCCTCGGTGTGCGTGTGTGTGTCCCTCCCTCGGTGTGTGTGTGTGTCCCTCCCTCGGTGTGTGTGGGTGTCCCTCCCTCGGTGTTTGTGTGTTTCCCTCCCTCGCTGTGTGTGTGTCCTTCCCTTACTGTGTGTGTGTCGCTCCTCCTGTGTGTGTGCATGTCCTCCCCTCACTGTGTGTACGTGTCCTTCCCTCGCTGTGTGTGTGTGCGCGTATGCATGTCCCCCCCTTCGCTGTGTGTGTCCGTGTCCCTCCCTCGCTGTGTGTGTCCCTCCCTCGCTGTATGTCTGCGGGTATCTCACTCACTGTGTGTGTGTGCATGTCCTTCTCTCGCTGTGTGTCTGTGGGTAACTCCCTCACTGTGAGTGTTTGCGTGTCGCTGACTTGCTGTGTGTGTGTGTGTGTGTGTGTGTGTGTGTGTGTGTGTGTGTGTGTGTGTGTGTTTGTGTGTGTCTGTGTGTGTGTGTGTGTGTGTGTTTATGTGTCCAAAATTTGCACCATTAGTGAATTGGCCATCATAATTTGACTGTAGTATTCAAGAATGTGTGGTTTAAGTAAGTTCACCAGGAGAAATGCAGGGTTTAATGTATAGGTAGAGGATGGGTCTGGGTAGGATGCTTTTCAGAGTTTTGGAATGGACTGGTTGGGCCGAATGGCCTGGTTGCACACTATGGCGATTCTATTCAGGTTATTGTCCAGCCCTGTCAACCATCCCCGTCTCTTACACCTGGCCTGATCCCCAATATTCTCCTTAACACTGTAATCTCCTCCAGACTCTAAAACTCTCCTTGGCGATGTAACCTTCTCCAGTCCTTGCAAAGATCGATATGTCTGTCACCTCTTCCTGCTTTGAGAACCCTCCCTATAACTATTACCATTTGGTACAGCACTCCCAATCATTGTTCCCTCTTGAAACTCCCATAAACATTTGTATCTCTGAAAACTCATCTGGACTGTCTCAACTTCCCTTTGACAATTACATGCTGAGACCTGCTCTATATCAGTGAAGTAATGAAGTCTTGGCAACACTCACTGTTAGAATCTCCCTCCAGCCTTACAGCACTGAGGATCTGTAGAAGCGCTTTTCAACCAGACAGCCATCTCTGTGTCTGTAATCTCCTCCACTCCCCATAATACATTCTCTCTGAGCTCCTCTGTAGTCCACTAAACACTCCCTAACACTGTCTGTGTCAGTGTAACCTTCTCCAAAAACACAACCTTCTCTATCTGTGTAATTCCCTACACCGGTCCCTATCCCTCTCAGCTCCGTCTAACAATACAACCCTCCATGTCTGTGTATACACCTTCAGTCCCTACTCACCTCCCTATCTGTGTAACCTCCTCCATGCATTTTTGCTTCAGTCTCTTCAACTGTCCCTGTCAGTGTAACCTCTTCCAGACCCGAAAACTCTCCTCTTTTTGACTTACTCAGACCACACACCCCTCAATATCTATAACCTACTCTTGTCTGAGAAACCTTCCTCTGTAAATTGCTCCAACTATTCAACTCTCCATAAGCTCCTGCAGCTCTTACATCCCTCCCTATCTACCAAATCTCTTCCATTCCCTAAACACCAACAGTCTGTGGAGACCCGACCACCATCCCTATCAGTGTAATCCTCTCGGGTCTCCGCAGTATTCCTGATCTGTTGAACTCACTCCATGCCTGTGCCTCTCCCAATCCAGTCCCTACAAAACCCACTATCTATTTAACACCCTGCTGTCACTATCACCACCATGTCAATGTAAGCTCCTCCTGTGTCTCCACCATCTACCCATCTCCATAACCTTGTCCAGCTCTTACACCACTATCTGTTTAAACGTCACCTTCCTCTACAACTTCCTCCTGTTTGTGCTATGCTCCCTTATCTGTGAAACTGTCTCTGACCAAAATTGTTATCCCAATCTCTAAAAAGAAATCCAGATTCCACAGCCTCCATAACCCCCAGAACCTAAGCCTTCCTATGTCTATAAACATCTTCAGTCACGACTACCCTGCATATCTCTGTTTGTTCTTCCAGTCGATACAAACATCTTTATCTCTGTAATCTGCTCAGCTCCCTAAAACAGTCCCTGTCTGTGATCCAGCCCTGGCCTACAAACATCCTTAACCCTGGAAACTTCTCCATCCCTCCCAACATTCCCATCTCCATGAACCCCTGTCAGCCCTACAGCCCTCCACATTTCTGTAACCTCCTGTGGGTCTATGGTCCTCCCTCCCTGTGAAACCACCTCCAGTCCCCACACCCCTCCCATCTGGGTCCTCTGCTCCAGATCAGACCATTGCTGTCTCTGTAAACACCTGCACTCCTGGCAACTCTTCCCGTTTGTGTAACCTCGTTCAGACCCCATACTCTCCAGATTCCTAAATCCTCTTCCTGCCATTGCAGCCAAAACCACATGTTTATGTAATATCCACCAGTGCTTACACCCTCCCCAACTCAGTAACCACTTACAGCCCGAACAAAACATGGAAACTGTGAAAACTCTCATTTCCCTACTATCCTCCCTCCCTCCCTCCTCAAATGACTTCACCAACATGAACCCTCACAATTACTGAAGCCTCCTTTTGGTATTGCATCCCTCCTAATGTCTGCAAAATCCTCCTGTCCTGATATTCCTCTGTATCTCTGTAACCCCCACCAACCTCCAGTGTCCTTCTGGGGAACATGGCAGAGGTAGGAAGATTTGAAAAGTCCGAGCCATGTTACGGAGGTAGAATTCTGGGAATTACAGATTTGGTCGAATGTCTGTGGTGCGCAGATTATTGGCGAGGACTCTAAAGACAGGATTTATGACTACTTGGAAAACCACAGTTAAATTAGCCACAGTCAGTATGGCTTTGTGAGGGGTCAGGTCATGCCTCACAAACCTTATTGAATTCTTTGAGGATATGGCAGAATATGTTGATGGCTCATTCAGAAAATAAGGAAAATTGGGATACAGGGAAATTTGTCTGTCTGGATACAGGATTGGATGGCCCAGAGAAGACAGAGGGTGGCAGCAGATGGAGAGTATTGAGCCTGGAGCTTAGTGACCAGTGGTGTTCTGTTACAATCGGCTCTGGGACTCTGCTCTTCATGATTTTTGTAAATGGCTTGGATGTGGATGCTGGAGAGTGGGTTAGTAAGTTTGCCAATAACATGAAGGTTGGTGGAGTGGTGGGGAATGTTGTAGGTTGCAATGGGACATTGACAGGACGCAGAGCTGGGCTGGAAGTGGCAGATGGAGACCAATCTGGAAAAGTGTGAAGTGATTCATTCTGGAAGGTCGAATTTGAATCCAGAATACAGGGTGAAAGGCAAAATACTTGGCAGTGCGGAGAAACAGAGATCATGGAGTCGGTGTCCATAGATCCCTCAAAATCGCCACGCACGTTGGTAGGGTTGTTAAAAAGGCATATGTTGTGTTGGCTCCCCTTAGAAGGGGATTGACTGTATGAGCTGTGAGGTTTTGTTGCATCTTTATAGCGTCCTGGTGAGACCACACTTGGAATATTGTGTTCAGTTCTGGTCCCCTGTTTACAGGAAGGATGTGCAAGTTTTCGAGAGCGTACACAGGAGATTTACCAAGATGATGCCTGTAATGGAGAGCAGTTCTTACGAAGAAAGGTTGAGGGAGCTAAGGCTTTTTTCATTGGAGAAGGGGGCGGGGAGACTTTGTGGAGGTGAACAAGATGATGAGAGGCACAGAGTGAGTGAATAGTCAGAGACTTTTCCTCCTATGGCATAAATGGCTATTACAAGGGGGTGTAATTTTAAGGTGATTGGAGGATGGATAAGAGGATAGAGAATGATAGGTAGTTGGATGGACTGCCAATGGTGGTAGTAAAATGAGACACATCTAGGACATTTCATAGACTCTTGGACAGACACATGGATAATAGTAAAATGAAGGGTATGTAGTATACTTTGATGTTACAGTTGGATAAAAGCTTGGCATGAAATCATGGCCGAAGGGTCTTGGGCAGTACAGTACTGCGTTCTGTGTTCTGTCTGGTAAACTGGGTAACAAGCTCAGATCAGTGTAAAAAGGATATGGCATTCAGGAGGAACTAGTCAACTGGATACAAAATTTGCTTGATGGTTGTAGACAGAGGGTGGTGGGAGACATGTTGTTTTTCTAACTGGAGGCATGTGACCAGCGGTGGAGTGGGCCCACTGTTGTTTGTCATTCGGATTAATGGTTTGGATGGAAATATTAGTTTCCTGGTAAGTAATTGGTTCGGGTGACACTGAGATTGGTGGGAAAGTGGACAGTGAAGAAGGTTATCTATGATACAACAGGATGGACAGTACTGCTAGGATAGTGGGCTGAAGAATAGCAGATGGAGTTTAATTAGATAAATGTGAAGTGTTCCATTTTGGTGAAACAAACCAGGGCTGGACCTGTACAGTTAATGTTCGGGCCCTGGATAGTGTTTCAGTCATTGACCCATTGACCCAGGTACACAGTTCTTTGAGTGTGGTGTCACAGGTAGACAGGCTGGTGTGGCAGGTATTTGGGATGGTTACCTTCATTGGGTAGAGCATTAAGAGTAAGAGTTAGGATGTCATGTTGTGGCTGTAGAAGACATTGGTTGGGTCACCATAAAAACATTGTTGATTAGTAGGAAGAACTCATCTAGTTCACAAACCTCCTTTAGGGAAGGACATCAAATATTCTAACCTGGTCTGGCTAGCATGTGACTCCAGACACACAGCAATATGGCTGACTCAGTGCTGCCCTCTGGGTAATTAGCCTTTGTTATCCATTATTGTTAGAGTTATCCATTTTGCCTGAGTTTACACAAGATTATGAACCACTGAATATTTTTGTTCACCCTGTATCCATGTCTCCCTGGTGTCTAAATCTCTTTTGTCTCTGTGTCACAAATCCATCGACCTTATTGCAGCAACGTTGTCCATTCAAAAAAAAACGTAATCTACTCTCTTCCACAATTTTCTTTCACAAATCTATTTGCTGATGTACAATTTTAGTTAAACTCTGTCCCATCCTGTTCCTTTCTGCTTGTCTTCAGCCACATTCCCATGCTGTTCCATTGCTTCACCTTTTCCCTTTGGATTGGGAAAGCTCCTTTCACCTGCATCCTCTCTGTCAGTTTAATGCCCTGTCCATAAATCTACCGACATGATTGGCCAGGTCACTGGGACCAGCACAGTTCCAGGGGGGACCATCCTAATAGATTTTTTTTAAAATCAGGTATGGGATGTGTGAGTCTCTGGCTGACCAGCCTTTCTTGCTCAGCCCTAGCTGCCCTTGAACTGAGTTGCTTGCTTGGCCATTTCAGAGGGTAATTGAGAGGCAAACACTTTGCTGTGGGGATGTCATGCAAACCATCTCAGGATGGGCAGTAGTCCCCTCGAAAGGACAAGTGTTTGGATTTGTTGTACATCAGTAATGGTTTCATACTTATCAGTGGATTGTTAATTATTACTTTTAAAATTATTGATTTCAAATGTCTCCTTTTCAGATGGTGGGATTCAATCCTGCCTCCCCTGAACATTAGCTGAGGTTTTGGATACGCTCTCTCGCAATAATATCACCAGGCCATTACTTCACCTGCTCACTGGGTGCTCATCCCTGAGCACTGACACCAGGGCATCATGAAGCTAAACCCATTCTTCCGACACAATTGTGTGATCCTGACATCTTCCAGCAATCTGGGACTATTACTTAATATCGCTCCATTTTCCAGATCTCTGTGGAACTCAGTGCCATTCTCTATATATAACCCTGCATCTGTTTAATTTCCCATTCTG
Source organism: Chiloscyllium punctatum (assembly GCF_047496795.1). NCBI lineage: Eukaryota > Metazoa > Chordata > Chondrichthyes > Orectolobiformes > Hemiscylliidae > Chiloscyllium > Chiloscyllium punctatum. The sequence continues at coordinate 7,986,262 of NC_092745.1, read as the reverse complement.
TCTCTTTCTCTGTCTCCCGAAGGTACTCAGGAAGGTCCTGACTCAATAGCCTTCCCAGCTGCTGGGTGGATCGTCCATCACCTCGTTGAATGCAGTTGGTCTGCCAGAGAGAGACAAAGGGAAAGGAGATCTGGAGCCTTCAATAAATCCAGTAGTGAGGTAAGATCACCCACAGTGCACAGAGCAAAGAACAATGAGAGGGCTCCAAACATCTGTTAACACAACATGACATTGATACAGTGCTGGAGGGGAGCACAATACACACACACCCCAGGCTCAATCACCACCCCAATGTAATTTCTATTATATTAAAACTCACTACCCTGCAACAGTGTGCCTATGGCATGTCTTGTGGTCCAGTGTCTTCCATAATTTTTAATTCCTATTACATATCCTATCGCTGTAACGTCCTCCCTTCCCGATAGTTCCTCCACATATTTGAAATGTACTGCATTCCAGACTACCATCCCTATCCCTGTAACTTGGTTCAGTGTCTACAACATGCCTTATCTCGGTAGTCTCCTCCTCCAATACGGTAGAAACAAGGACTGCAGATGGTGGAAACTAGAGTCTAGATTAGAGTGGTGCTGGAAAAGCACGAGAGGTCAGGCAACATCCGAGGAGCAGGAAAATCGGTGTTTCGGGCAAAAAATCCTTCATCAGGAACAGAGGCCGGGAGCCTGCAGAGTGGGGAGATAAATGAGAGGGGGGTGGGGATGGGGAGAAAGTAGTATAGAGTACAATAGGGGAATGGGGTGGGGAAGAAGGCGATAGGTCAGAGTGGAGGATGAGGGAATGTAGCAAAGAGTATTTTGGGTGAATGGGGGTGGGGATGGGGTTGATAGGTCAGAGACGAGGGTAGAATGGATAGGTAGGAAGGGAGAAAGGACATTAGGACAGGTCATGAGGGCGGTGCTGAGCTGGAAATCTGGAGGTGGGGTGAGATGGGGGAAGGGAAATGAGGAAACTGGTGAAGTCCACATTGATGCCCTGGGGTTGAATGTTCCGAGGTGGAAGGTGAGGCGTTCTTCCTCCAGGCGTCGGGTGGTGAGGAAGTGGCGGTGGAGGAAGCCCAGGACCTGCATGTCCTCGGCAGAGTGGGAGGGGGAGTTGAAATGTTGGGTCACAGGGCGGTGGGGTTGATTGGTGCGGGTGTACCAGAGATGTTCCCTAATGTGCTCTGCGAGGACGTGTCCAGTTTCCCCAATGTAGAGGAGACCGCATCGGGAGCAACGGATACAATAAATGATATTGGTGCATGTGCAGATAAAACTTTGGATGTGGAAGGCTCCTTTGGGGCCTTGGATGGTGGTGAGGGGAGAGGTGTGGGCGCAGGTTTTGCAATTCCTGCAGTGGCAGGAGAAGGTGCCAGGAAAGGAGGGTGTGTTTTTGGGGGGCATGGAACTGACCAGGTAGTCACAGAGGGAATGGTCTTTGCGGAAAGTGGAGAGGAGTCGTGAGCGAAATATATCCCTGGTGGTCAGGTCCGTTTGGAGGTGGTGGAAATGGCGGCGGATAATTTGGTTTATGCGAAGGTTGGTAGGTTGGAAGGTGACCACCAGGGGGATTCTGTCCTTGTTATGGTTGGAGGGGTGGAGTCTGAAGGTGGAGTTGCAGGATGTGGACGAGATGCGTGGGGGCATCTTTTACCACGTGGGAAGGGAAATTCCGATCTCTAAAGAAGGAGGCTATTTGGTGTGTTCTGTGGTGGAACTGGCCCTCCTGGGAGCAGGTACGGTAGAGGCGGAGGAATTGGGAATAGAGGTTGCGAATTTTGCAGGCGGTAGGGTGGGAAGATGTGTAATCTAGGTAGCTGTGGGAGACGGTAGGTTTGTAAAAAATGTCGGTGTCATGTCGGTTGTCATTAATGGGGATGGAGAGGTCCAGGAATGGGAGGGAGGTATCAGAGATGGTCCAGGTAAATTCAAGGTCAGGGTGGAATGTGTTGGTGAAGTTGATGAATTGCTCAAACTCTTCGAGGGAGCACGAGGTGGTGGCAATGCAGTCATCAATGTTGCGGAAGAAGACGTGGGGGGTGGTGCCATTGTAACTACGGAAGATGGACTGTTCTACGTAGCCAACAAAGAGACAGGCATAGCTGGGGCCCATACGGGTGCCCATGGCTACCGCTTTGGTCTGGAGGAAGTGGGAGGATTTGAAGGAAAAATTCTTAAGGGTGAGGACAAGTTCAGCCAAACGAATGAGAGTGTCGATGGATGGGTACTGTTGTGGACGTCGGGAGATGAAGACATGGAGGGCTTGGAGGTCCTGGTCATCGTGGATTGAGGTGTAGAGGGATTGGAAATCCATTGTGAAGATGAGGGGTTGAAGGCCAGGGAAATGGAAGTCTTGGAGGAGTGGAGGGTGTGAGTGGTGTCTCGAATGAACGTGGGTAGTTCCTGGACTGGGGGAGAGGACAATGTCGAGGTCGGCAGACATGAGTTCAGTGGGGTAGGAGCATGCTGAGACAATGGGTCGGCCAGGGTGGTCAGGCTTGTGGATCTTGGGAAGGAGGTAGAACCGGACAGTGAGGGATCCCGGACAATGAGATTGGAAGCTGTGGGTAGGAGATCTCCTCCTGAGGTGATGAGGTTCTGTATGCTCTGGGAGATGATGGTTTGGTGATGGGAGGTGAGTCATGGTAGAGGGGGTGGTAGGAAGAGATGTCTTTGAGTTGGCATCATGGCTTCAGCGGTGTAGAGGTCAGTGCACCAGACGACCACTGCACCCCCTTTATCTGCTGGTTTGATGGTGAGGTCGGTATTGGAGCAGAGGAAGTGGAGGGCTGCACGTTGTGAGGGTGAGAGGATGGAGTGGGGGAGGGGCTAGATAGGTTGAGGCGGTTAATGTCTCGGTGGAAGTTGGAAATGGAGAAATCGAAGGCAGGTCATAGGCCAGCTCGGGGTGTCCAGGTGGATGGAGTGTATTGGAGGCCGGCAAATGGGTCCTCAGAAAATAGGTGGGAGTCTTCATTGCAAAAGTAATCTCCGAGGCGGAGGTGGTGGAAGAAGTGCTCGATGTCACGGCATGTATTAAATTCATTGATGTGTGGACGGAGGTTGATAAAGGTGAGGCCTTTGCTGAGGACTGATCATTCGTCCTCATTGAGGGGGAGGTCCGGGGGAATGGTGAAAACTCGGCAGGACTGGGAGCTGGGACCAAGCGTAGGTGTGGAGCTGGTGGAGGCGACGGAGCCTGTAACTGGAGTGGGTGTGGTGTTAGGGGGAATGGGGATGGAGTCATGAGTCGGGGTGGTGTTCTCCTCAGGGTTCTGGGGGCAGGGAAGGTGACAGAGGGACCTGGGGGTGGCGTCAGCAGAATGCAGGTGAGTGGCGTTGGTGTGGATAGGAAGTGGTGGCAAAGATGGCAGTGGGGGGGCGTGGAAATCACTGAGTGTGTGACATCAGCGATGATGTGAGGGGCGGAAGTGATGTCACTTGTTGTGTATGAGGAATTGTGAGGGGCGGAAATGGCATTTACTTTATTTTAACCAATAATTTCCTGTCACAAATCTGTTTGACAATGTCGTATTTCAATTAAACTCAGTCCCTTACTGTTTCTTTCTTTTGGTCTTCATTCACATCTCTATGGTGTTCCAATATTTCAACCTTTATCTTTGGACTTGGGAATTTCCATTCACCTCAGACCTGTCCCCCTCCTCATCTGTATCCATTTATAGCACACTGCATAATCCTGGTACCAGAGGAGCCTATCCCAATAAAATAGCTCAGTCCTCCCTGAGTACTGGTAGCAGTGCTCACTGGTCAGAACCACTTCTGATGATACCATTGTGTGATCCTGATCCATTCCAGCACTCTGGTGATATCACTGTGTCTCTCTCCATGTGATATCCCTCACTGTGAGGGTCTAATTGCTGCCTCTGTCAGTGTCTCTCGCTCTTGCAGCTACTCCAGATCCTGAGCCAACAGCATTCTCCACTCCAGAGGGAAGCAACTGCACAGGCCATGGATGGAGACTGGGAATTTCCAGATCTCTGTGGGACTCAGTGCCATTCTCCATGTGTAACCTTCATTGCCCATTAGTCTAATTTCCCATTCTGTCTACTTCTCTGTCTCCTGTAGGAATTCCTGATGTCCCTGACTCAGCAGAATTCCCAATTCCTCTCTCGTCCATCACCACATTGAAGACAGTTGGTCAGCCAGAGAGAGATGGAGAGGGAGATCTGGAGCCTTCAGTAAATCCTGCAGTTGGTAAGATCACTCACAGTAAACAGCAAAGGGAGGAGTTCGTGAACATTAATTCAGACCCTGAGGACTTGATATAGGAACAATGCTGGGCAAGGAACATGAGAAAATTCTCAGGCTTCATTATCACAATCTTGTCTGTAAATTCATCTGTTCCACAGAACCCTCCCTATGTCTGTCAGTTTCTCCATTGTCTGTTTCATAGATACTACCTTCCCTATCTCTAGCAGCCCCTACAATCCTGCTTATCCCTGTAAGCTCCTCATAACAGTAAAACTCTCCAAGTTTCTGCCTTTGCCTTTAATCCCGGGTTCTGTCACGTCTCACCTTAACTGAAGAAAAGCAACTCTTCAGTTCCTTAAGCCATCCAGGTCAGTGTGGTCCTTTCGAGATCTGAAAAACCCCCCTGTCTTTGTGACTTTTTTGAACTCCTACTACCTTCATGATCTCTGTAACCTTCCCGTCACGACAACAAAAAAGCTCTGTACCTTAGAAACCTCCTCCAGCTGTTAGACTCCTCCTTGTCTCTGGGCACAAAGCAGAGTGACCCTGCTTCTCTCATAAATTAGTTTCTGCATTTCTAATGATGACTATGAACTCTTCCTGTCTCGAAAACGCACTCAGTCTCTGTAAACTCTGCTGGTCCCGATTGATGTAATTTCCTTCGGTAACGACAAACCTTTATACCTTTAATCTCCTCCAGACGCGACCACAGTTTATTTCTATAACCTCTATGAGTGATCGAGTCATAGAGATGTACAACACAGAAACAGACCCTTCGGTCCATCCCGTCCATGCCAACCAGGTATCCCAACCCAATCTAGTCCCACCTGCCAGCACCCGGCCCATATTCCTCCAAACCCTTCCCATTCATATACCCATCCAAATGCCTCTTAAATGTTGCAATTGTACCATCCTCCACGAAATCCTTTGGCAGCTCGTTCCATACACGTACCACCCTCTGCATGAAAATGTTGCCCCTTAGGTCTCTTTTATATCTTTCCCCTCTCACCCTAAACCTATGCCCTCTAGTTCTGGACTCGCTGACCCCAGGGAAAAGACTTTGCCTATTTATCCTATCTGCCCCTCATAATTTTGTAAACCTCTATAAGGCCACCCCTCAGCCTCCGAAGCTCCAGGGAAAACAGCCCCAGCCTGTTCAGCCTCTCCCTGTAGCTCAAATCCTCCAATCCTGGCAACATCCTAGTAAATCTTTTCTGAACCCTTTCAAGTTTCACAACAATTCTTCTGATAGGAAGGAGACTGGAATTGCACAAAATATTCAAACAGTGGCCAAACCAATTTCCTGTACAGCCGCAACAGGACCTCACAACTCCTGTACTCAATACTCTGACCAATAAAGGAAAGCATACCAAATGACGCCTTCACTATCCTATCTACGTGCGACTCTACTTTCAAGGAGCTATGAACTTGCACTCCAAGGTCTCTTTCGTCAGCAACACTCCCTAGGACCTTACCATTACGTGTATAAGTCCTGCGAAGATTTGCTAACCTAAAATGCAGTACATCGCATTGATCTCAATTAAACTCCATCTGCCAGTTAGCCCATTGGCCCATCTGGTCCAGATCCTGTTGTAACCCTCTTCGCTGTCCACTACACCTCCAATTTTGGTGTCATCTGTAAACTTACTGACTGTACCTCTTATGCTCGCATCCAAATCATTTATGTAAATGGCAAAACGTAGAGGGCCCAGCACCAATCCTTGTGGCACTGCACTGGTCACAGCCTCCAGTCTGAAAAACAACCCTCCACGACCACTCTCTGTCTTTTACCTTTGAGCCAGTTCTGTATCCAAATGGCTAGTTCTCCCTGTATTCCATGAGTTCTAACCTTGCTAATCAGTCTCCCATGGGGAACCGTGTTGAATGCCTCACTGAAGTCCATATAGATCACATCTATCATTCTGCCCTCCTCAATCTTCTTTGTTACTTCTTCAAAAAAATTCAGTCAAGTTTGTGAGACATGTTTTCCCATGCCCAAAGCCATGTCGACTCTTCCTAATCAGTCCTTGCCTTTCCAAATACATGTGAATTTTGTCCCTCAGGATTCCCTCCAACAACTTGCCCACCGCCGAGGTCAGGCTCACCGGTCTATAGTTCCCTGGCTAGTCTTTACCACCCTTCTTAAACAATGGAACCACGTTTGTCAACCTCCAGTCTTCAGCATCTCACCTGTGACTATTGATGATACAAATATCTCAGCAAGAGGCCCAGCAATCACTTCTCTAGCTTCCCACAGAGTTCTAGGATACACCTGATCAGTTCCTGGACGTTTATTCACGTTTAACCGTTTCAAGACATCCAGCACTTCCTCCTCTGTAACCTGGACGTTTTGCAAGATGTCACCATCTATTTCCCTACAGTCTATATCTTCCATATGCTTTTCTGCAGTAAATGCAGATGCAAAATATTCATTTAGTATCTCCCCCATTTTCTGTGGGTCCACACGAAGGCCGCCTTGCTGATCTTTGTGGGGCCCTATTCTCTCCCTAGTTACCCTTTTTTCCTTAATATATTTGTAAAAACCCTTTGCATTCTCCTTAATTCTATTTGTCAGACCTATCTCATGTCCGCGTTTTGCCGTCCTGAGTTCCCTCTTATGTATACTCCTACTTCCTTTATACTCTTCTAAGGATTCACTCGATCTAACCTGTCTATACCTGACATATGCTTCCTTCTTTTTCTGAACCAAACCATCAATTTCTTTTGTCATCCAGCATTCCCCATTCCTACCAGCCTTCCCTTTCACCCTGACAGGAATATACTTTCTCTGGATTCTTGTTATCTCATTTCTGAAGGCTTCCCATTTTCCAGCCGTCCCTTTAGCTGTGAACATCTGCCTCCAAACAACTTTCAAAAGTTCTTGCCTAATACCGTCAAAATTGTCCTTTCTCCAATTTAGAACATCAACTTTTAGATTTGGTCTCTCCTTTTCCATCACTATTTTAAAACAAATAGAATTATGGTCGCTGGCCCCAAAGTGCTCCCCCACTGACACCTCACTCACCTGCCCTGCCTTATTTCCTAACAGTAGGTCAGGTTTTGCACCTTCTCTAGTTGGTACATCCACATACTGAATAAGAAAATTGTCTTGTACACACTTCAGAAATTCCTCTCCATCTAAACCTTCAACAGAATGGCAGTCCCAGTCGATGTTTGGAAAGTTAAAATCCCCTACCATACCTACCCTATTATTCTTACAGATAGCTGAGATCTCCTTTCAAGTTTGGTTCTCAATTTCCCTTTGACTGTTGGAGGGTCTGTAATACAATCCTAATAAGGTGATCATCCCATTCCTATTTCTCAGTTCCACCCAAATAACTTCCTTGGATGTATTTCCGGGAATATCCTCCCTCGGCACACCTGTAATGCTATCCCTTATCAAAAATGTCACTCCCTCTCCTCTCTTGCCTCCCTTTCTACCCTTCCTGTAGCATTTGTATCCTGGAATATTAAGCTGTCAGTCCTGCCCATCCCTGAGCCATGTTTCTGTAATTGCTATGAGATCCCAGTCCCATGTTCCTCACCATGCCCTGAGTTAATCTGCCTTCCCTGTTAGGCCCCTTGCATTGAAATAAATGCAGTTTAATTTATTACTCCTACCTTGTCCCTGCCTGTCCCTGACTGTTTGACTCCCTTCTGTTCTCAGCTGGACCCGTCTCAGATCGAGCTCCCAAAATCCTCCCTGTGATTGTTACCACGTCCCATCTCTGCATTCCTCCAAATCCCTGTAAAGTCCTCCCCTTCCTAAAACCCACCCTGTATCTGTCACCTGCCCCAGCTTCCACAACCCTCCATATCTCTGTAAGACATCCCCCCCCCCACCCACCCCCATCCCAGTTACTACAGCCCGCTGTATCACTAAATGCCAGTAGTCACTATAATATCAGAGTAAGGTGTGAAAGCAGGAATACTGTTCTGGGTTAAATGATCAGATGTGATCATATTGAATTGTGGGACGTACTCTGGTCAAATGGTCGATACCTGCTCTTCTTTCCTGTGCTTCTCTATAAACTTACTATCTGTATAACCTCCTTCAGTCCCCACAGCCCTCCCTATCTCCATAAACACCTTCAGTCCCCACGACTATTCCTATCCATGTAACCTGAATCATTCCACACAAACCACCCTAACTCCATAACCTCCAAAATGCCCCACGACCCTCCCTATCTCCATAATCTCATCCTGACCCAACGACCCCCCGTTCAGAGTAACCTCCTTCAACCCCCATGATCCTCCTGATCTGTGCAACCTCCTTCAGGCCCAACAGCCCTGCAGATCTCTTTGGCCTCTTTCAGGCCCCACAGCACTCCCTATCTCCATAATGTTCTTCAGTCACCACTGCACTCTCTGTGTCCATAATCGCATACAGTCCCCACAACACTCCCTATCTCCATAATGTCCTTCAGTCCCTATGACCCTCCCTATTCCCAAAACCCCTATTACCTGCTGACCGTGTGAGCCACATTTTTCAGATTGATACACTCAAACTCCCATAACCCTTTCTGCTGCCAGTCTGAAACCAAACAGAGCTCACCTGATAGGAGGTCGGGAGCTGAAATATGTTTGAAAGGATATGTCAATGAACAACAACTGGACCATTACAAACGCTTTTAATAAAAAAGACAATGTGTTTTTGAGCCTGTCGGATTTTCTTTTTATTGATGAGAATATCAATGGCAGAGTAGATACGGGTGTAGGAGCGGTTGTACCGAGGATACGGTTTATTTGAATTTTCAGAAACCTTTACACAAGTTTCAGTTAGGGCTAAAGAGTAACTTGGTAGAGAATAGAGCACCTTAACTGTCAGGAGGTGGGTGAGATATTCGGCAAAATAGTGTTGTCAGAATTTACTGTGGAGAAAGACATGGAAGCTCGGGAACTTGGGGAAATAAATAGTGATGTCTTGGAAAGAATCCTCAACATAGAAAAGAAAGTGCTGGAATCTTAAAACAAATAAAGGTAGATCAATCCTTAGCAGCTCATTAGGTCTATCCTTGAATATTATGGGAAGCTCGGGAAGAGACTGCAATGACCCTAACAGATATACTTCGATTATCAACAAACACAATGAGTTACTGGAAGACTGGAGGGTGGCTAATGCTATTTCATCACTTAAGGTCTGCAGGGAAAAGCCAGGAAATTACAGCCCCGTGAGCCCAGTGATGGGGAAGTTGTTGGCGGAGATTCTGAGAGAAAGGAGCTACATATATTTGGAAAGACAAGGGCTGATTAGAGATAGTCAGCATGGCTTTGTGAATGGAAAACTGTGTTTAACAAACCGGATTGACTCTTCGAGGAGTTGACCAAGAGATAGATGCAGGCAGAGCAGTCAGCGTTGACTACATGAACTTCAGGAAAGCATTTGACAAGGTTCCAAGGGATGTAGAACATCTAGTCAAGAGGAAGAAGGAAGCTAACTTAAGTTTGAGGAACCAAGGATCAGAAGGAGGGCTCTAGAGAGTTACATGGGGCAGCACGGTGGTTCAGTGGTTAGCACTGCTGCCTCATAGCACTAGGGACGCAATTTCAATTCCAGCCCCAGGCGACTGTCTGTGTTGAGTTTGCACATTCTCTCCATGTCTGCGTGGGTTTCCGACAGGTGCTCCGGTTTCCACCCACAGCGCAAAGATGTGCAGGTCAGGTGAATCAGCCATGCGTTGTTCAAGAAAGGGAATAGAGATAATCCTGGGAATCACAGACCTGTCAGTCTTCTGTCTATGACGTGCAGATTATTGGAAAGGACTCTGAGATACAGGATTTATGATTCCTTGGCAAACCACAGTTTGATTAGAGAAAGTCATCATGACTTTGTAAGGGACAGGTCATGCCTCACAAATCACGTTGAATCCTTTGAGAATGTGACAAAACACATTTATGGCTCATTGAGAAAGTACAGAGCATGGGATACAGGGAAACCTGCCTGTCTGGATAGAGAATTCCTGGCCCATCGAAGACAGAGGGTGATGACAGATGGAAATCATTCAGCCTGGAGCTCAGTGACAAGTGGTTTTCTGCAGGGAGAGGTCAAAACGTTTCTGCTCTTTGTGATTTTATGAATGATTTGGATGTGAGAGTGGAAGAGTAGGTAAGTAAGTTTGCCAATGACACGAAGGTTGGTGGAGTGGTGAATAGTGTGGATGTCCGCTGGAGGTTGCAATGGGACATTGACAGGATGTAGAGCTGGGCTGAGAAGTGGCAGATGAAGTCAAATCTGGAAAAGTGTGAAGTGCTGCATTTTGGAATGTGAGACTTGAATGCAGAATACAGGGGTAAAGGCAGAATACTGAATAGTGTGGAGGAACAGATGAATCTTGGATTTCATGACCAGAGATCCATCAAATTTGCCACCAAACTTATAGTGTTGTTAAGAAAGAATATGTTGTATTGGCTTTCATTAGCTGGGGGATTGAGTTTTAAAGCCATGAGGTTATGCTGAAGCTCTATAGAGCCCTGTTTCAATCCCAATTAGAATATTGTGTTCAGTTTTGATCCCTTCATTACAGGAAGGATGTGGAAGCTTAAGAGAGGGTAAAGAGGAGAGTTACCAGGATACTGCCTGGACTGGAGAGCATGTCTTATGAAGAAAGGTTGAGGGAGCTAAGGCTTTTCTCATTGGAAGAAGGGTGAGGTGTGATTTGATAGAGGTGAACAAGATGGTGTGAGGCAAAGATAGAGTGAAGAGTGAGAGACCTCTTTATCCCATGGCATACATGGTACAGGGGAGGATAATTGTAAGGTGATTGGAGGATGGGTAAGGGGAAATGTCAGATGTAGGTTCTTTACACAGAGAGTCGTGGGTGGGTGGAACGGGATATCTTGGATCTGCACATGGATGATAGCAAAATGGAGGGTATATAAGTTAGTTTGATCTTACAGACGGGTAAAATATTGGCATGGCATCATGGGCGAAGGGTCTTGTGTTGATATGTTCTGTGTCCTACGTTCTGTATGGTAAACTGGGTAATAAGCTCAGATCAATGTAAAAGGACATGGCATTCAGGAGGTGCTAGTCATCTGGATACAAAATTGGGCTTGATGGTAGGAGACAGAGGGTGATGGGAGACATGTTGCCTTTCTGACTGGAGACATGTAATGAAGTGGGTCCCCTGTTGTTTGCAATTTGGATAAATGGGTTAGATGGGAATATTGGTTTTGTGGTAAGTAAGTTTTTTGAGTGACTCTGAAATTGTTGGTGAAGTGGACAGTGAAGAAAGTTATCTGTGATACAACAGGACGAATAGTACACTGGGATAGTGGGCTGAAGAATAGCAGATGGAGTTTAATTAGATAAATGTGAGGTGTTCCATTTTGGTGAAACAAACCAGGGTGGGACTTGTACAGTTAAAGTTCGGGCCCTGTAGTGTTGTCAGTCAGAGACCCAGGGATGCAGGTAGACAGTTCTTTGTAAGTGGTGTCACGGGTAGACAGGTTGGTGAAGCAGGCGTTTGGGATGGTTACCTTCTTTGGGCAGAGCATTGAGAGTAGAAGTTGGGATGTCATGTTGTGGCTATGCAGGACATTGGTGAGGCCACCATAAAAGCATTGTTGACCAGTAGGAAGTACTCATTTGGTTCACTTACGACCTTTAGAGAAGAACATCTGACATTCTAACCTGGTCTGACCTGCATGTGACACCAGACCGACCGCAACATTGCTGACTCAGTGCTATACTCTGGGTAATCAGCAGTGGGGCAAAGAATGTTGGTCCAATCAGTGACATCCTCATCCCATGAATGAATAAATAAAAATACATATATCCCTCCCTACCTCTGCAAACCCCTCCAGCTGCAGCAATCTATACTGGCTTTGTTCCACCGTTCAGACCCTGACCCCTCTCTGTAACACTCTCACCACCTCCAGCACCTTCAGCTCTCCCGGTTCCTTTTGTGACATAAAACCGTGACAATTATTTCCTCTTCCGTCTGACCTCCTCCTGCGAGCAGACCCGTTGCAATCCCTTTAAAACTTACTCCTAAAACGTTCTCTCACTTCAGGATTTTAAGTACTTTTTGGTGATCCTCTAAGCCCGATAATCTAACATGATCATTTTTACTTGAGTGAGGGACCGATGGGGATTTCTTGCTGAGGATTTGTCTGTTTCAATGGAATGTCCTTTTGTTGAGTGTTTTACACTGCTCCTTCAAATGTTTTCCACTGTTCATTGACAGACACATATTTCAGTCTGTTTAGCTTATTTACATTAGTCAGTTCTCCTCTCAAACTCATGTTATTGTTTATTTTTGTTTCTAGTTGTAGTTTGTCCTTTCTGTGATTCACTTTAAAACTTTATATTTCTTTAAACTGCGCTTAATCACAATTTCGCAGAGGATCTCTCCAGGTGACATTACTCATTCACGAAGTTTAATCACACAATGGTCGCTCTGAGACAGTTATGTCCCTAGCCAGTTGCACAATTTGTTATTCAAAGAAACACTGAAAACTAATTCTATGAACTCCTCTTCCAATATCACTCTTGCCACTGTGACTGTCCAACATTTTGTGAATATTGATGTTTCCCAAAATTATCACAATGTGTTTGTTAAAAAAATTCCAATGAGTTCGTGTGTAATGCAGTGATGAGCAACGGAATGCTGTTCGGTGGCTAAAACTGTTCTGCTGCTTCTTTCCTTCGCAAGTAGTAGCTAGAATTTACATTCAGACTGACTCTACTTCATGATCTGAGGTCAAATGATTTCTCTGTAATGCCTTTGTTATCCATTACTGATAGTGTTGCCCATTTTGCCTGAGTTTCCGCAAGGTTGTGAACCATTGAATATTTATATCCACCTTTTATTCACCCTGTAACCATGTCTCTCTGGTGTCTAAACCTCTTTTATCGCAGTGTCACAAATCCATCTGCATTACTGATAAGACTTCGTCCATTCAAAAAAAAACATAATTGACTCTTTCCCACAATTTCCTGTCACAAACCTATTCACTGATGTACAGTTTTAGTTAAACTCTGTCCCATCCTGTTCCTTTCTGATTGCCTTCAGCCACATCCCCATACTGTTCCGATGCTTCATCTTTTCTCTTTGGATTCGGAAAGCTCCTTTCACCTGGACCCTGTACCTGCATCCTCTCTGTCAGTTTAAATCCCTGTCCATAGACCTACTGATATGATTGGCCAGGACACTGGTCCCAGCATGGTTCCAGTGGGCCCATCCTATTGGATTTTTTTATCAATCAGGTAGGGGATGTGGGTGTCTCTGGCTGAAGAGCCTTTATTGCCTAGCCCGAGCTGCCCATGAGCTGAGTAGCTTGCTTGGCCATTTCAGAGGGCAATTGAGAGGCAAACACTTTGCTGTGGGTATGTCGTGCAGACCACGAGAGGATAATCAGATCTCGTTGTCGAGAAAAAAAGTGGGTGGCACAGTGGCTCAGTGTTCTGTCTTCTCCCTCCAACACTGTACTCAGACTCACTACTCTGCAATACTATCTGTGGCCTGGCTTGTGGACCAGTGTCTTCAGTCATTTTTAACTCCTAAAATAGTCCCTGCCCCTGTAACCTCCCCCCTTCCCGATAGTCCCTCCACATATTTGAAATGTACTGCATTCCAGACTACCATCTCCATCGCTGTAACTTGCTTCAGTGTCTACAACATGCCTTATTGAGGTACACTAATCCTCTTTGACTGGATACAGAGTGATACAGTACGGAAACAGAACCTGTGGTCCAACCACTCAATGCCCATGTTACCTCAACTGAATGAGTCTCATTTGCCTGCATTTGGCCCTTATCTCTTCAAACCTTCTCCTCTCCATGTACCTGCCCAAATGTCTTTTCCATGTTTTACAATTGTTCTTGTTTCTACCATGTGCCTGAGGCAGTCTGTTCTGTCTCTGCACGATCCTCTGTGGATAATAATCCCCCTCAGCTCCCTCTTTAAATCCTTGCTCTCTCACCTCCCGTTTATCCCCTCTAGTTTTGGACTCACCTACCCTTGGTTATTCACCATTCTTAGGGTCACCCCGTGGCCTCCTCTGCCCAAGGGAAATATTTAGGACAATGTTACAAATATCTCCAATGTATTTAACAAAGTGCTAGCCAATGTCGGCAAATGTGCCAAATGTCGCTTTCCCCACACTGTCCACCTGGTATGCCACTTTCGAGGAATAATGTAACTACCACCCCCTGGTCTTTCTCTCTCTCTCTCTCTCTGTTCAACAACCCTGGCCAGAGACCTTCCATTAACTGTGTTAGTCCTCCCTGATTTGTCTTAACAAAATCCAACACCTGAATTAAACTCCATCTTTCATTCCTTGGTCCACTGGCCCAGTTGGTCAGTATCGCCTTTGATAACCGTATTTACTGCCCACTACACCATTCATTTGATCATCAACAAACTTTCGCACAATCACTCCTATATTTTCAACCAAATCGTTTCTGTAGATGATGCACATCAGTGGACCCAGCCCTGATCCTTTCTTCAATAATGGAATAAAACCATATTCTTGTCATAGAGCCATACAGCATGGAAACTGACCCTTCAGTTGATAACCGCCATGATCTAAAACTAAACTCTTCCCAGCTGCCTGTTGCTGGCCCATATCACTCCAACCCTTCCCTATTCACCTTTTTATCCAAATATCTCTTAAACGTTGTAATTGTACCCACATCAACCCCTTTTTCAGAAAGTTCATTCCACACTCAAACCACCTTCTGTGTAGCAAATTGCCCCATATCTTTTTTTTGAACATCTCTCCCCTCTAACCTTAAAAATGTGGCCCCTTCTCCTCAGACTCCCCCATCCTGAGGAAAAGGCAACTACCATTAAATTGATCTATGTACCTCATTTTTTTCCATAAATCTTTAAAGCATCATGTCTCAACCTCCAGGCTCCAGTGAAAAAGGTCTCAGCCTATCCAGCCATTTTTCAGATCTCAAGCCTTCCATATCCAGCAATATCCTGGTAAGTCTCTTCTGAATGCCCTGCAGCTTAATAATATCCTTCCTGTTAACTGGGCAACCAGAACTGGACAGAGTATTGCAGAACAGGCCTCACAAATGTCTGTGCAATCTCAACATGACGTTGCAAATCCTACACTCAATGGACTGAGCAATATTCAGGCATGCAAAGCATTGTCTTATCCATCCTGTGATGAAAGCTTCAAGGATTATGTACCTCAACCCGCAGGTCCCTCTGCTCTAAAACACTAACCAAAGCCTTAACATTAATTGTATAAGCTCTACCCTTGTTTGTTTTACCAAGTACATTACCTCATATTTACTCCGATTGCATTCCATCTCTAGCTTTTCAGCCCATTCACTCCCTCCATCAAGATCCCTTTGTAATCTCAGAAAACATCCTTCACTGTCCATGATGCCACCCTCCAGCCTGCCAGCCCATCACACATGGCTGTCAGTAGTACACATACCTTTGCTAGGGGCTCCACAATTTCTTCTCTAGCATCCCACAGTGTCCTGTGATACACTTAATTAGGTTCTTGGTCTTGCTATAGCTTGGTGTTTTAAAACCTCCAGCACCACCTCTTTTATAACATGCACTCTTTTCAAGTCATAGAGATATACAGCATAGAAACAGACCCTTCGGTACCCAACTCATCCAACCTTACCAGAAGATCTAAATAAATCAATTCCCTTTTCCAGCATTTGGCCCATATACGTCTACACCCTTACTATTCAGATGCCCACACAAATACCTTTTAAATGTTGTAATTGTATCAGTCTCCATTACTTTCTCTTTCAGCTCATTCCATACACACATCACCATGTGTGTGAAGAAGCTGTCC
Organism: Chiloscyllium punctatum; assembly: GCF_047496795.1. Classification (NCBI taxonomy): domain Eukaryota; kingdom Metazoa; phylum Chordata; class Chondrichthyes; order Orectolobiformes; family Hemiscylliidae; genus Chiloscyllium; species Chiloscyllium punctatum. The sequence continues at coordinate 7,970,279 of NC_092745.1, read as the reverse complement.
CTTCAGTCCTTCTGTAAACCATTCACCTCTAACCTTAAACTTATGCCCTCTTGTTTTGGACTCCCCAACTTCTGGGAAAAGGCCTTGAATATTTACCCTATCCATGCCGCTCATGTTCATACAAACCTCTGTAAGGTCAACCCTCAGTCTCTGATTCTCCAGTGACAGTAACCCCAGCTTATTCGGCAACAACCCGGGCAATATCTTGTTCATCTTTTCTGACCCCTTTCAAGTCTCACAACATCCTTCCTGTAGCAGAGAGACTGGAATTGCAGAGAACTCCAATTGTCGTCTAATGTGTTACTCTTGTTCCCTGAGTTCCCCAGTCTTTCTCCACAGTAAGTTCTGGAGTGAAAAGATTGTTAAGGATCTTAGCAAATATCCTGCAGTTCCACACATCGATGGCCTCATTGATCTTTACTGGACACTATTTTGTCCCGAGTTACTTGTGCACTCTTAATATACTGATACAATCACTTTTGGATTCCCCTTTCCTTCTCTGCTGAGGCTATTTCATTTAGCCTTTCTCCATTCCTGTTTTCTACTCTATTCCGACAGCCCCTGTATATCCTCAGGGATTCCCTTGATCCAGCTGACTATACCTGATATGTGCCCCCTTTTCCTTGACCAGGCCCTTAATAGACAGCCAGTGTTTCCGAATGCTGTTAGCATTGACCTGCACACAAACAGGAAAATGCTGGCGCTGATCGATCAGTTTATCTCACTTTTAAAATATTCTCACTTGCCAAACTTCCCTTTCCCTGCAAATAATTCCCTTCCCCAATCACATTTTGAAAGTTCCTGACTAATACAATCAAGATTGGTCAGGCTCCATTTTATAGCTTGCACTTGTGGACCAGGCCTGTCCTTTTCCAAAGCTGTTTTCAAACTACTACAACTGTGGTCACTTTGGCAAAACACTTTCCCACTCACATCTCAGTCCCTCTCCCTACCTTAATTCCCAAGTGGAGGTCATGTTTTGCCTCTTTCTCTTTTCAAGCCATTTACATATTGATTGGGAGTTTTCTGGAACACAATTACTAAATTCCTCTTTACACACTGAACACTGGCAGTCCCAGTCTCGGTTTGGAAAGTTCAAAAACCGTACCATAACAGCCCTATTATTATGGTTGATATTTAAAATGTCCCGCCATATTTGTTCCTCAGTCTGCCGCAGATTATTCGGGGTCAGTAGTCCGATCGTATCAAAGTGATGACCAATTCTTATTTCTCAGTTCCACTAACATAGCATCAATGGGCGATCCCACAGGAATATCTTCTCTAAGTACTGCTGGGATGATTCATGCTATCAAAACCCACCACCACACGTCCTCTCTTGCCTCCCCTTCCTGTAGCATCTCCACCTTGAAACAATGAACTGCCAGTCCTGCCCCTCCCTCAGCTGTGTTTCTGTAATAACTATAATATCCCAGTCCCATGTTCCAATCCATGCCTTGAGTTCATCTTCCTTAGCTGTCTGGCCTCTTGCATTGAAATAAATGCAGTTTCATCATCAGTTTTCCCCCATTCCCTGCTATGTTCTTGCCTGCCTTGTCTGCTGAAATTGCTGTCTTTATCTCGTGTACCAGCCTCAATCTTCTTTCTGGCCTTATGTTTATTTAAGGTTCAACACCCTGCCAGACTAGGTTATATCCTCTCAAGCAGCTCTAGCAACTCACCCCACCAGGAAATGGGTCCCTCTCCCGCTCCCAGTTGAGATGCCTTTCCCACCCTGTCTCCCTGTGCTGACACCTTCAGGGATCTATGGACTTGTCCACCAAGGTCCCTGTATTCCTAAGTACTCCACAAGGACCTACCGTTTATTATGCCTGTCCTTCGCTTATTGTACCTCACACAGAGTATTACATCACTTCAATCAGAACTGAACGCTGCTTAGATTATCATCCTATCGACATCGGACTGCAGATGGAGACCATCCTCCTCACTGAAAAAAAACACCCTCACCTTTCATGTCATCTGCAAACCGACAAATGATACCTTCTGCCTTCACATCCGAGTTATTAATTTTGAATGGTTCCTGCACAGCTCCCTGTGGTACACCCGCTGGTGAAAATATTCTATCCACCAATTTTGCATCCAATTTGCCAACTAGCCTTGGAACCCAGTCCTTTTGAACTAGACTTCCATGTTGGATCTTGTTTAAGGACTTTTCAAGTCCATGTAAACCACATCATCTGCACTGCCTTCATCAATATACTTAAGCACCATTTCAAAAAAAAACTGAACTGAATTCCTCAGACAGTATTTTCCTCTGCCAAATCCGTGATGACTAAACCGAGTTGATCCTTATCTTTGCAAGTGTTTATTCATCCTCAGAATTGTTTCCAATAATTTCCCTCCACATGCTGTCAGACTATCTGCTCTGTAATTACCTGGCCTCTCCCTGCTGCCTTTCATGAACAAAGGAACCACATTAGCGATCCTCCAGTCATTCAGCACTTCACCTGTGTCCAGCAAATTATTAAATATATCCACCAGGGCCACAACAATCTCTGGGTAATTAGCATGGGGTCAAAGAATGCTGGTCCAAGCAGTGACACCCACATCCCATGAATGAATAAATAAAAATACATCTGTCCCTCCCTACCTCTGCAAACACCTCCAGCTGCAGCAATCTGTACTGGCTTTGTAACACAGTTCAGGTCCTGACCACTCTCTGTAACACTCTCACCACCTCCAGCACCTTCACCTCTCCCTGTTCCTATTGTGTCATTAAACCTTGACAACAATTCCCCTTCCCATTGCCCTCCTCCTGCTAGCAGACCCATTGCAATCCCTTTAAAACTTACTCTAAAAATCTCCCTTACTTCAGGATTTTAAGTACTTTGTGGTGATCTTCTCAGCCTCATAATCTAATATGATCCATTTTCTCCTGAGTGAGGGACCGGTGGGGATTTCTTGCTGAGTTTTTGTCTGTTTCAGTAGAATGTCCTTTTGTTGAGTATTTTACACTGCTCCTTCAAATGTTTACCACTGTTCATTTCCAGACACATATTTCAGTCTGTTTAGCCTGTTTATCTTGGTCAGTTCTCCTCTCCAACTCATGTCATTGGCTATTTTTGTTTCTCGTTGTAGCTTGTCCTTTCTATGTTTCACTTTAAAACTTTATATTTCTTTAAACTGCACTTTATCACAATTTCCCAGAGGATCTCTCCAGGTGACATTACTCATTCACTAAGTTTTATCACACAACAGTCTCTCTGAGACAGTTATGTCCCTCGCCAGTTGCACAATGTGTTATTCTAAGGAACACTGAAAAAAATTCTCTGAACTCCTCTTCCAATATCACTGTTGTCAGTGTGATTGTCCCAGACTTTGCGAATATTGATGTTTCACTAAATATTCACCATGCCTGTATTAAAAACTCCAATGAATTCCTCTTTATTGCAGTGACGAGCCATGAAATGCTGTTCGGTGGGTGGTCTAAAACTGTTCTGCTGCTTGTGTCCTTGGCAAGTAGTAGCCAGAAATTACATTCAGACTGACACTACTTCATGATCTGATGCCAAATGCTTTCTCTATAATGCCTCTCTTACCCATTATTGTTAGCGTCGTCCATTTTGCCTGAATTTGCACAAGGTTGTGATCCATTGAATATTTATGTTCCACCTTTTGTTCGCCCTGTAACCACATCTCTCTGGTGTCTAAATCTCTTTTATCTCTGTGTCACAAATCCATCTACCTTGTTGCAGAGACTTTGTCCATTCATAAAAAAACATAATTTTCTCGTTCCCACAATTTCCTGTCACAAATGGATTTGTAGATCTACAGTGTTAGTTAAACTTTGTCCCATCCTGTTCCTTTCTGTTGTCTTCAGTCACATTCCCATGCTGCTCTGATATTTCACGTTTTCTCTTTGGATTTGGAAAGCTCCTTTCACCTGAAGCCTGTCCCTGCATCCTCTCTGTCAGTTTAATGCCCTGTCCATAAATCTACAAACGTGATTGGCCAGGACATTGTTCCACTGGGACTGTGCTGGGCCCAATCTGAATGGATTTTCTTAAAATCAGGTATGGGATGTGGGTGTCTCTGGCTGACTAGCCTTTATTGCCCATCCCTTGCTGCCCTTGAGCTAAGCAGCTTGTGCGCCCATTTCACAGGGTCATTGAGAGGCAAACACTTTGCTGTGGGTATGTCGTGCAGACCACATGAGAGTGAACTGTTGTCTTTCTCTGAAGGTCAAGTGTTTGGATTTTTATCAATACTTATTTATGGATTGATAATTCCAATTTTTTAAACATATTTTCATTTGAAATTCCACATGGTTAGAAGTTAGAAAGAAGAAGGGGGGTGGTCACTTTGTTGGGACTGTATTGTAGACTGTTGTAGACTCAACAAATACCAGAGGAGCAGCTGTGTAGAGAGATTGCAGATAACTATAGGAATAATAGAGGAGTGCAGGCTGGAGAGTTTAATATTCCCTGTATTGACTGGACCAGTCAGAGTATAAAAGACCTGGAAGGAGAGCAATTTTTCAAAAGTGTCCTAAGAAGGTTCCTAAATCATTATGCAGAGGGCCCTACTCTACTCAGGCAGGTGCAACAGTGGACCTCCCCTCAGAAAACGTGGTCGGGTAAGTGACTGAAGTGTCATTCAGAGAGCACTTTGGGTCCAGTGCCCACAACTGTCTTCGTTTTAACATAGTTATAGAAACAGATCAGCAGGTCCACAGATTGAAGAGGAAAACTGGAACAGGGCCAGGTTTGGGGCCATTCTGCAGGATCTGGCAGGCGTCAATGACGTGAATTTAAAATTGCACAACGCCCAGTTATAATCCAACTCGCTTTGAAAGGGCTGGTGATCACTGTAACAGATGAAAGGCTTAAACTAAATTTGTTTGATATGATATTCCATGACACTGCCATCCTGTTGCTATAAAGTCTGTACCTTAGGATTGTGCTCCACAACTACCTGATGAAGAAGCACTACTCTGAAAGCTAGTGCTTTCAAATAAACCAGTTGGACTGGAGCCGAGTGTCGGGTGATTTTTAACTTTGTACATCCCCAGTCCGACACCGGCACCTCCACATTATGATTCTAATCGATTGGGTGAGTCTGTTTGAAGGAAAAGGAACAACTGGCTAATGGGAGGCTTTTCAAAGTGTGATCTCAAGAATCCAGGACCAGTATGCCCCATTGGGGTAAAGGGAAAAGCTGGCAGGGTTAGGGATCCTTGGCTGATGAGGGAGAATAAGGCTCTGGTCTTGAAATGAAGACTGCATGCATTGGGTTTAAGATTTCCGTATCTACATATTCTTAAAGACACGATCAATCTGTGGAGACCCTACAATCCTCTCAGTCCCTGTAATACTCCCAATCTGCAGAAGTCATTCCAATGCCTGTGACTCAATACAGTTCCTACAAGACCCACTATCGATGTGATACCTTTTCATTGCCAGCACCCACCCTGTCAATGTAAGCTCCTCCAGTGTCTCCATCCATCTACTCATTTCCACAATCTTCTCCAGCTCTTACATGTGTAAACATCACCCTCCCCTACAACCCTTCCCACTCTGACCAAACTGGAGGAGGTTACTAATGCTCCCTAATCTGTGAAACTGTCTCCAACCAAAATTGCTGTCTTTATCACTTGGAGAATCTATCTGATTCCACACCCTCTTTATCTAAATAACCTGCAGAACCTAAGCCTTCCTGTGTCTATAAACATCTTCAGTCATGACTACCCTCCATACCTCTATTTCTTTTTCCAATCTGTACAATCCACTTTATCTCTGTACTCAGCTCCATTCACCTGAAACATTCCTGTCTGTGTAAAACACGCCATTTTACCAACATCCTTATCCGTGTAAACTGCTCCATTCCTCCCAACCTCCCCATCTCCATGAACTCCTGTAGGCCCGACAGCTCTCCACATTTCTGTAACCTCCTGTGGCTCTATGCTCCTCCCTCCCTGTGAAAGCACCTCCAGTTCCCACAATTCTCCCAGTCTGGTCATCTGCTCCAGATCAGACCATTGCTGTCTCTGTTACCTCATACAACTTTAGCAACGCCTCCTATTTGTGTCACCTCATTCAGATCGCATCCTCTCCCGCTTCCCGAAACCTCTTGCTGCCATCATAACTCTCGCTATTGAGAATATGGAATAGCACATTCTCGTACAAGCCCTTCTGCCCTCAATATTGTGCTGGCCTTTTATCCTACTCTGAAGATGAAACGAACCTACATACCTTACATATTACGATCATTGATGTGCCTATCCAAGAGTTGCTTAGATGTCTGTAATGTGTCTGAATCTACTACCATGGCTGGCAGTCCATTCCACGCACCCACCACACTCTGTGTAAATAACGTACCAGTCCCTTCCATGCCGACAGGATATTCCAACCCAATCTAGTCCTACCTGCCAGCACCTGGCCCATATCCCTCTGATATCTAAGCTAAACCTTCCGCCAATTACCTTAAACGTATCTCCCCTTGTGATAGCCATTTCGCCATGGGAAGTAGTCTCTGGTTATCCACTCTATCTATGCCTCTCATTCCCTTGTACACCTCTATCAAGTCACCATTCTTCCTCCTTCGCTGTGATCAGAAAAGCCCTAGCTTCCACAATCTACCTTCTATAGTCATGCCCTCCAGTCCAGGCAGCATCCTGCTAAATCTCCTCTGCACTGTCTTAAAAGTTTCCACATCCTCCATATAATGAAGCGAACAGAACTGTTCACAATATTCGAAGTGTGGTCTAACTGGGGTTCTGTAGAGCTGCAGCAAAATCTCACAGCTCTTAAATTCAATCCCTCTGCTAATGAAAGCCAACACACCATCCGCCTTCCTAACAGCCTGTCAACTTGGGTGGTAACCTGAGGGACACAGGATCCCTTTGTTCCTGCACGCTGCTAAGAATCCTGTCTTTAACCACGTAAAGGTTTTCTGCAGAATCCTCCAATCTAAAACTATCCCTATCTTTGTAAGTTCCTCCTGTCCCGACAACACTCATAAACTGTGAAACCTCCTCAAGTCCATATATTCCTAATGTCTGCAAAATCCTCCCGTCCTGATGTCCCTCCATTTTTCTGTAAACCCCACCATCCTCCAGTGCCCTTCTGGGGAACGTTGCAGAGGAAGGAGGAGTTGGAGAGTCTGGGCCATGTTACGAGGTAGGAAGGGCTGCAGAACCTGGAGGATGGTACAAATGTCGGAAGGGACGTGGGACTTGCAGAAGGTTAGAGGTTCCGGGATTCATTGAACCTGGAGGATGGTACGGGGATGGCTTGTGGAACCTGGAGGATATTATGATTTGAACCACAGGTAATTTTTAATTTGACCATTCAGCCGATCTTACAGTCATAGAGATGTACAGCATGGAAACAGACCCTTCATTCCAACCCAGCCATGCCGACAGGATATTCCAACCCAATCTAATTCCACCTGCCAGTACCTGGCCTATCTCCCTCCAAACCCTTTGTATTCATGTATCCATCCAAACGCTTCTTAAATGTTACAATTTTACCATCTGTAAGATTGGCTGAAAGATCCAATCAAACATTACCTGTGGTTCAAAACCATAACATCCTCCAGTTTCCACAACCCATTCATGGTCCCATCCTGCATCAGATATCCCAACCCAATGTAGTCCCACCTGCTAGCACCCGGCCCATCTCACTCTAAACCCTTCCTATTCATATACCCATCCAGATGCCTTTTAACTGTTGCAGTTGTACTAGCCTCCACCACTTCCTCTGGCAGCTCATTCCATATATGTACTATCCTCTGCATGAAAAAGTTGCCCCTTTTTATCTTTTATATCTTTCTACTCTCACCCTAAACCTCGCCCTATAATTCTGGACTCGCACACCCCAGGTGAAAGACTTTGTCTATTTACCTTATCCATGTCCCTCTTGATTTAATAAACCTCTATAAAGGTCACCCTCAGCCTCCGAATCTCCAGGAAAAACAACCATCACCTGTTGAAAGTCTCCCTATAGTTCAACCTTGGCAACGTTGTTGTAAATCTTTTCTGGACCCTTTCAAGTTTCACAAAATCCTTCCAATCGGAAGTAGAACAGAGTTGCATGCAGCATTCCAAAAGTGGCCTAACCACTGTCCTGTACAGTCCCAACTCCTGTACCCAATACACTGACCAATAAAGGAATGCATACCAAGCGCCTTCTTCGCTTTCCGAACTACCTGTGACTCTACTGTCAAGGAACTCTGTATTTCATTTGAAAAATTGCACAGACAGGTAGAGTGGCCCGAGGTCTTCTGGGTAATGCTAGTTCAGTCTAAGCTGGTAGGCAGAGCCAATGAAATATTTGCAGCGCTGTCTGATGAATGGTCGAGAGATAATGCATATGTCAAGCAGGCTATTTTACGTGCTTATGAATTGTTTATGAAAGGGAAGCCACTACAATTCCCTTTACTGTACCATCGCTATCTGTCAAAGCTGCTTCAGGTCTATATCCTCCGAATTGTTGAAACCTGCTCTCACCATTGCAACTCCCATTATTTCCAAATATTGTTGAGTCTCTAAAGCTTCCCTATCAGGTTAATCTCCTCCACTGCATACATCACTCCTCGCCTGTGTAATCTCTTCAATTCTTTCAGTTCCTATATACCTAAAAATGGGTGTGCCTGCTTTGTGGCCATTGTATCGTCATTTATATCTGCAAAAGGCTCTGTTCACTGTAGCACATCCTATGCTCACAAGTGAATCTGGTCTCTCACAAGACTCTCTATCACTCTCTCCTCCAGTCTCTACAAGCTTCCCTATCCCTGTCGTATCTTGCAGCATTCACACCACTCACTCTCTCTGACATACCTTCCAGTGCATAAATTCATCTCTCCTTCTCACTGTATCCAGTCCACAACTTCATCCCTGTCCGTGCAACATCATCCAGTCCATATACTCCTCTGTATTTCTGCAGCATTCTCCAGCTTATATCAACGTCCAAGTGCTTGCAACATTCTCCAGTCCATACTACTCACCCTTTCCCTGTAATATTCTCCAGTCCATACCATCCTCTCTTTCACTGTGATATTCTCCAGATGCCACAACTGTTGTTAAATGTATGACATCCTGGAATCCTGTGAATGTTTCTACACCCTTATCAACATAGTCCATGTAACGATCCACAACCCTAGACACATCCCTATCTCTGGAATCTAATCAAAGACGCTTTATCTCTCTAACTTCCTCCAAACAATAAAATATTTTCTCCTGCGAACATTCTGTAGCAACTGTAACTATGTTTAACCCTGCAACATTGTCGCGCCCCCAAACATCTCTCCCATCTGTGGCCTCTAACCATCCCTCAAATGCCCTCTCTCGGTGACACTCGCCATGCATTTGCAACAAGGCAGATGGAATGACAGCATTAACTGAAGGGAACAGATATGATCGAACTGTTATTGTGGAGGTGTGTTTGCAGAATAATCATGACAGCAATGTGATTATTCAGGGATTGTAGGGATTTAGGCAGGATCAGCAAACAACCAACCAATGTCCTGTTTTGTGAAGAAAGGATGCAGTCAGTGCATTTGTGAGACAGCCAATTTAATCTGGCAATCAAAATATAGAGTCATTTTGAATGGACAGCTTCCAAACAGCAAGGGGGATCTGGAAGATCAAATCACAATCCATGCTCGTTGGTAAGTTGGATAAAATACTTTCTTGGTGATAGAAGACAGAGGCATGTGCAGTGGTCAATTTCTGATTGGATGTCTGTGGCCAATGGTGTTTCACAAGGATCAGTGCTGCGATGTCTGTGTGTAATTTATATCTGTGATTCAGATGAAAAGGTCAGCAGTTTGAGTGGTAATTTTGCAGACGACATTTGGAAAGGCATGTAATGATTAGGGATAGTTTGGGGAATTGTGGATAGTGAGGAAGGGTGTTAAAGGTTGCAGCAGTATGTAGATCAGCTGGAACGCTGGGCAGAGATGTGGCAAATTGAATTTCATCGGGACAGGTGTGAAGTGATGCATTTGTGAAGCCAAATGGAAGAGAGAAGTACACTAATTGACTCGTTGGAAACATTGATAAACAGAGAGACATTGGAAGCAAATCCATAGCTCCGTCAAAATAACAACACAGTAGGATGTTGGTGGTAAAGGAGGAGTATGGTAGGTTTCCCTTCATTGGTCACAGTATTGCGTACAGACGTTTGCATGTCATGTTGTGACTGATTGAAACTTCAGTCGGCCATGTTTGGAAGGTTGCGTGTCATTCTCATCGGCACACCACAGAAAGGATATGGAGGTTTTGGGGAGCGTGCAACAGAGGGTTGGCAGAATATTGCCTGGATGAGAATGTGTTTACTGTAACGAAGTTGGATGCAGTTGGATTGTTTTGTGTGAGTATCGGAGACTGAGGGGTGACCTGGTACAGGTATATAGCATTAGGAAAGGCGTGAATAGTGTGGATAGTTGGAATCCTCCTTCCAATGTAGAAATATCAAATACTAGGGCGCATCAGTTTAAGGTGAGAGTGAGAAGTTTAAAGTGAGATGAATGAGGCCGGTTGTCTTTACCGAGAGGGTAGAAGCTGCTCAGGAGGTGGGAGAGGTGGCAACGAGAGCAAAGTTTTGAAATGGCATTTAGACAGAAACATGAACAGACAGAGAATAGAGGGATATCGCCCATGTGCAGGCAGATGGGATTAGTTTAGAATAGCATCATGGTCAGCACAGCCATGGTGGGCCGAAGGGCCTACTACTCTAATGTACTGTTCGAGTTTCTAACTTCACGGCATCGACCCTGTCAAAGCCCCTCAGAATCCAGAATGTTTCATTCAATTTCTTTCCCATTCTTCAAAACCCCAATGGGTTTAAGGGCAATCTACTCCACCTCTTCTCATTGGAAAATACCGCCAACTCCAGGATCAGCCGAGTGAACCTTCCCTGGCCTGCCTCCAACACAAGAATGTATTTCCTTAGGGCACGCATACTGTTCATAATAATCTAGGTGTGGTCTGACTGTATCTTGCATCATTTTAGCAAGACCTCCCTATATTTAGACACCCTTGGCCTTCTCTATGACCTGCTGATCCTGTAAGCTACCTGTTTCAGATTGATTCACAAGGATTCCCAAAATCCTTTGTGCAGTCAGTCTGAACCAAACGGTGTTAGCCTGACAGTAAGTCGGGAACGTGCTGGAATGTGCTATCAAGAATATGACAATAAATGATAACTAGATACTTAGAAACAATGGGAGATGTATGATTTTATAAAAGGGGAATATTTTTAAATCTGTTGGATTCTGTATTTTGGTGTGACCATAAATGCAGAATAGATAAGGTTGGGGGAGGTTAGTTGCGGTAGAGGGATATTTGAAATTTCAGAAGCATTTTGACAAGTTTCAACAAGGGCTAAAACTTAGCTCGTCAGAGAATAGGGCCACTGAAAGATCAATGAGGCTGTCTGTGTGGAATCACTGCTGATGGGTGAGATACTGAACAAATATTTTGTGTTCGGATTTACTGTGGAGAAAGACATGGAAGCCCGGGAAATTAGGAAAATACATAGGGATGTCTTGAAAAGAGTGCACATTGGAGAACAGGAGGTGCTGGATGTCTTAAAATGATAAAGGTTAGATAAAACCTTGGGACATGGTCAGATGTATCCCAGCGCCTTGTGAGAAGCGAGGGAGGAAATTACAGGACCCCCTCCAGAGATATTTGTAGCATCGACAGCTACGACGGACCAGTGAGACTGATGGCAGGGTGGAAAGTTGTTGGAGGAGATTCTGAGAGAAACGATCATCGTGCATTTGGAAAGGTAAGGACAGATTAATGATCATCAGCATGGCTTTGTGCACGGGGAATCAAGCCTCAAACCTGAGTGTGGAGATAGACAAGTGAGAGATCAAAGCAGAGCAGTACACGATGTCCACATGAACTTTATCAAGGCCTTTGACAAGGTTCTGCATGGCAGACTGGTGAGTAAGTTGAGATCACACATAACCAGGGAGCGCTCACCAACTGGATATAAAACAGAATTGACGGTAGGAGACAGAGCATGTTCATAGAGGGATGCCGGTCAAACTGCAGGCCTGTGACCAACGGTGTGCCATGGGGTTCGGTGCTGGGTCACTGTTGTGCATCATTAATATAAACAGTTTGGATGATAATACAGGAGCCATGGTTAGCAAGTTTGTGAGTGACACTGAAATTGGTGATAAAGTGGACAGTGAAGAGGGTTATCGAATAGTACAATGGGATCAACAGTACTGTTGGACCAGTGAGGTTAGGAATAACAGGTGGAGAAATGCAAGATGTTGTATTGTGGTAAAGCAGACCAGGCTGGACTTGTACAATTAATGTTCGGGCCCTGGGTACTGTTGTCAATCAGTGACCCAGGGACACAGGTACACAGTTTTTTGAAAGTAGCGTCACGGGTAGACAGGCTGGTGAAGCAGGCGTTTGGAAGGGTTTCCCTTCATTGGGCAGAGCATTGAGAGTAGGAGTTGGGATGTCATGGTGTATCTGTACAGGACATTAGTGAGGCCTCTGTATAAGCATTGTTGATTATCTGGAAAAAATCAACTTGTTCACGTATGTCCTTTAGGGATGGATATTTGACATTCTTACCTGGTCTGACTCACATGTGACTCCAGTCCGACAGCAATATGGCTGACTCTGAGCTTCCTCTGGGAAATTAGCAGGAGGGTAATGGCTGTTGGTCCAACCGGTGACATCCTTAGGCCGTGAATGAATCAATGAAAAATACATATGTCTATCCCTCCCTTTGCAAACAGCTCTAGCTGCAGCAATCCGTAATAGCTTTGTAATGTTGTTCAGGCCTTTGCCCCTCTCTGTAACACTCTCACCACCTCCAGCACCTTCTATTCTCCCTGTTCTGCTGCTCTGATTAAACACTGACAATGTTTCCTCTTCCTACTGCACTCCTCCACATTTCTAAATGTTGGTTACTTCAGAATTGACCGTTTTTTTTTCATCTCTTAATCAAATCGGCCAAGACAGTCTGAAGTGGGGAAGGAGCATTGGGAAGGTGTCGAACACCTCGAGACTTTCTGTGGGGAAAACGGGAATCCGGGAGAAAACAGCACAAGGAGCGCGCTGTCATATCAACGCCCCACCCACCCCCTTTCCATGTCCACCTTCTGCCTCAAGTGTAACAGAATCTGTGGAAGGTCACATCGGTCTGTACAGCCAACTCCAGACTCCCCCACCCCCACTGAGAGTGGGAGAGAGTCAGCCTCATCTGTGAGCCACTGCCAAAGAGATGATGAGATAGGAAGGTTGAATCCCCTCACAATTATCCCAGTGCCTTTGTTACAAATTCAAACAATTCCCTGTTAATACAAAATCTAATAATGTGCTATCACTCAGTATCTCTCCATGTGGTGTCCCTCGCTGTGTGGGTCTATTTACTGCCTCTGTCAGCATTTCTCCCTCTTACAGATGGTCTGAGATCCTGAGTCAACAGAACTGTCCACTCCAGAGAGATGCAGAAGCACAGGCAAGGGATGGAGACTGGGATTATCGAGATCTCTGCTGGACTCAGCGCCATTCTGCATGTGTTATCCTCATTGCATCAGTCTAATTTCCCATTCTGTCTATTTCTGTCACATACAGGTCATCAAGTTGTTCCTAACTCCCGTCTCATCCATCACCTCTTTGAAACTGGTTGGTCAGCCAGAGAGAGATGGAGAGGGAGATTCAGTAATTCCTGCAGCTGGTAAGATCGCTCACAGTGAACAGCACAGGGTAGAGGTAGTAGACTTCTATATTCAGACCTGGAAGACCGGACATAGATACAGAGCTGGGTAAGGAACAGCAACATCCTAGGTTTCATTCTAACCATCTTGTGAGGGTCCTGCTTTCACCTCTGCTGTACTGGTCCTCAATGCGACAGCACAGCGGATCGCAGGCATCAATCCTGGCCCATGCTGTGTTCGTGATCTCTGTAATATGCTCCAGTCCTGATAGTCCTTCCTCTGTTTGGAATCTCCTCTAGTCCACATCATTCTCTGTGTCTCTGTCTCTCTCAGGTTCTCCAGTCCCTAACACCCTAATCCCTAACCTTCTCCAGGAGATACTAAATTCCTTCATCCCTGTAAACCCTGACAGCCCTGTCTATCCCTGTAAGCTCCTCCCACCAATACCACCCTCCGTGTCAATGTATTTGTCTTTAACCTCTCCATCCGTCCCTATCTATGTAATCTTCTCCAGCTTCTACAACCCTTCCTTAGCTGTGAAAAATTTGTAATCTCCTAATCCTTCTCCAATTCTTTGATCTTTACCTTGTTAAATTTCACCCTCATTCCTGACACCATACCCCTCCCGACCACAGGAACCTCTTTCTGTTTGTGCAACCCTCCCCATTTGTGTAACTGTCTCCATCCCAGTAACCTGGCATTCTCCATTGCATTTCTATCTCTGTAACCTTCAGAACCGAGAAGATTTCTTATAACTGTAAACGTCTTCAGTCACGACAATCTTCCATATGATGTTAGTGTACAAAATACACTTCTCCCAGCAACACTCCGCGTCTGTGCCTCTCAGTCTGCCTGCCTCTCCCTACATCTATCCCTATCCTTGTCTCCAGAATCTAATCCAGCTTCCTCTATCTTTGTAAATTCCTCCAATCCCCAAAACTCTTTTGTCCCTCTGACGTTCTTGACAGATGTAACTCTGTTTAACTCTAACATCCTCGAGTCCCTGTAATCCTCCCTGTCTCTGTAACCTCTACCCATCTGTTCAACCCACTCCCACTACTGAGGAATGACTCCCTGTATTCGCCATAAGGCAGATGGAATGACAATGAACAGATATGATGGAACTGCCATTCCGGAGATTTAGCTGCAGAATCACCATCACTGGGAGGTGAAGACTGAAGGGTTGTTGGGATAGAGTTATAGAGTCAGAGAGATGTGCAGCATGGAAACCTACCCTTCGGTCCAACCCATTCATGCTGAGCAGATATCCCAATCTAGTCCCAATAGGCAGACTCGGAAAAAAGCCAACAACTTGTGAAGGAAGGATGAGGTTAATGTATTAATGAGACAGTTATGTGGATCTGAATTAAAAAGTGGAGCTGAGAATAAGCAAACAGCAGCAACTGTCAACAGGAATTCTTTTGTAGGCACCAGACAGTGATGGGAATGTCAATATGGTTACAGTCAGGACACTGAATGTACTTATGGCAAGGGCAGTACAGTAACTGTGTGTGACAGTGGTCTCCATGCCGACTGATACAGCAATGACTATCAGTGCTGTGATGGATAGAATCCTGGATTGTATGTGAGATGGTTTTCTATAACATCATATCATATTTGTAGATCAAATGCTGTGTACTAATAAAAATCCAATAATCCGATTATAACGGAGTTTTGTGAGCAGAGACCCAAAATATTATGCAGGATAAATTGAGTTTGTGCTCAGACCATGAGATGTAGGAGGGGAATGAGGCCATTTGACCCATCGAGTATGCTCTGTCCTTCAATCAGATCATGGCTGATCTGATACTGTTTAACTCTACTTTCCTGCTTTTCCACAAAACCCTTGTTTCGCTGATTCATTAATATCTGCAGGAGGTTACAGACTAGTTGGAGAGATAGACAGAAATGTTGCCTGTATTAGGGTTTTTAAGGGTGTGTTAGGTGTAAGAGGAAATTAAACAAAGTTGGGTTGTTTTGTGAGAGTATCAGAGGCTAACAGGTGACCAGGTACAGGAATATAACATTTGGAACAGGGATAGATAATGTGGATAGTAAGAATCTCTTTTCCAATGTGTAAGTTTTAAAGACTGGAGCATATAGGTTTAAGGTGAGAAAGAGGAAGTTTAAATGAGATGTGTGAGACAAGTTTTTTTCACGTAGAGTGGATATTACCGAGGGAGATCGTAGAAGCAGAAATGTGAGTAAACCTTTGAAGTGGGATTTATGAACGGGCAGAGAATAGAGGGATTCAGACCCATGTGCAAGCAGATGGTATGAGTTAGAATAGTATATTGGACAGCATAGACGTGGTGGGCCGAAGGGCCTGTTGCTGCGCTCTACTGTTCTATTTACTAACTTCCCATCATCTGCCCGATCAGACTCCCTCAGAATCTTGGATGTTTCATTCTATTTCTCACTCATTATCTAAACTTCAATGGGTTCAACCTCCACGTCCTCCACCTCTTCTCATTAGAAAATCCCTGCATTCCCAGGATCAGCGTAGTGAACCTTCTCTGACCTGCCTGCAATGGGACAATATCTTTCCTTCAGGCACTCACGCTGCTCATAATATTCGAGGTGTGGTCTGACTTGTACCTTGCATAGTTTTAGCTCGACCTGCCTATTTTTAGACTCCATTCCCACTGTAATAAATGTCAGCATTTGATTAGCCTTCTCTATTACCTGCTGACTCTGTGAACTACCTTTTTCAGATTGATAAACAAGAACTCCCTCAACCCTTCCTGCTGTCAGTCTGAAACCAAATATTGTTAGCCTAACAATAAGTCGGGAGCAAACTGAAATTGTTTGAAAGGATATGTCAATGTACAATAACTGGCCACTTAGAAAGCCAATTGATTAAAAGAGAATTTGTTTTTAAGCCTGTTGAATTTAAATTGGTGGTGTGAATATAAGTGGCAGAATTGTAATGGTATCGGAGGGTGTGGTGGTAGGGGGGATGTGGTGTATTTCAATTCTCAGAAGCCTTTACGCAAGTTTCAATAAGGGCTAAAGAGTAACTTGGTAGAGAATAGGGTCCCTTAAAGATCAATAAGGTCGCCTATGTGTGGAACCAAAGGAGATGGGTGAGATATTAGACAAAACAGTCTTGTCAGTATTTACTGTGGAGAAAGACTTGGAAGCTCGGGAACTTGGGGAAATAAATAGTGATGTCTTGGAAAGAGTCCTCACCACAGAAGAGAAAGTGCTGGAATCTTAAAACAAATAAAGGTAGATCAATCCTCAGCAGCTCATTAGATCGATCATGGAATTTTGTGGGAAGCTCGGGAAGAGATTGCAGTGTCTCTAACAGAGATATTTATATTATCCACAGACACAATGAGGTGTTGGAAGACTGGAGGGCGGTGAATGCTGTTCCATCACTTTAGGGCTGCAGGGAAAAGCCAGGAAATTACAGCCCAGTGAGCCCAGTGATGGGGAAGTTGTTGAAGGAGATTCTGAGAGAAAGGAGATCCTTACATTTACAAAGGCAAGGGCTGATTCGAGATGGTCAGCATGGCTTTGTGAGTGGAAAACCATGTTTCACAAACCGGATTGACTCTTCGAGGAGGTAGCCAAAGATAGATGAAGGAAGAGCAGTGAACGTTGTCCACATGGACTTTAGCATCTAGTCAAGAGGAAGGAGGAAGTTTACTTAAGGTCGAGGAAGCAAGGATCAGACAGGGCTCCAGAGAGTTACATTGGGTGGCACGGTGTCTCAGTGGTTAGCACTGCTACCTCATAGCACCACGGACTCCATTTTGATTACAGCCTCAGGCGACTGTCTGTGGGGACTTTGCACATTCTTCCCATGTCTGCGTGGTTTTCCTCCAGGTGCTCTGGTTTCCCCCCACAGCCCAAAGATATGCAGATTATGTGACTTAGCCATGCTTAAATTACCCATAGTGTTCACGAATGTGCAGGTGTGACGCATTAGTCAAGACAAATGGAGAGTAATAGGGTGGGGGAATGGGGCTGGGTTGGATACTGTTTGGAGGGTTGGTATGGAGGTGTTGGGCCAAATGGCCCATTTCCACACTGTAGGGATTCTTTGAAGGTACCAGGAAGAAACCGTGGAATGGACTTAGGGCAACTAGAAGGGGACGTGAAAAAGCTTTGTTGGGAAGGATTAAGGAAAACCGTAAGGTATTCTCCACTTATGGGAGGAACAAGAGCATGGCCAGAGTGAGGATAGGGCTGGTCAGGGATAGTGGAAGGAACTTGTGCCTGGAGTCACAGGAGGTAGGGGATGTCCTTAATGAATACTATGCCTCAGTATTCACTGCTGAGAGGGACCTTGTCATTTGTTAGGACAGCATGAAACAGGCTGATGTACGTGAACAGGTGGATGTTAAGAAGGAAGATGTGCTGAGAATTTTGTGAAAGATAAGTCACTGAGCCAGACTGGATGCGTCCAAAGTTACTATCCGAAGCGAGGGAATGGATTGCTGCGCACCTGGGTGATGACCTTTGCACCCTCACAGTCCACTGGAGTCGGACCAAATGATTGGAGGCATGAAAATATTATTCCCTTATTCAGGAAAGGGAATAGGGATAATCCTGGGAATTGCACACGTGTCAGTCTTATGTCTATGGTGTGCAGATTATTGGAGAAGGCTCTGAGAGACAGGAAACCATAGATTGATCCGAGATAGTCAGCATGGTTTTCTAAGGGGCAGGGCATGCCTTACAATTCGAAATCAATCTTTTGAGAATGTGATGAAACCCCTTTATGGCTCATTCAGAAAGTATAGAGGCATGGGATACAGGGAAACCTGTCTTACTGGATACAGGATTACTGGCCCACAGAAAACAGACGGTGATGATCGATGGAAAGCATTCATCTTGGAGCTCAGTGCCCAGTGGTTTTCTGCAGGGAGTGGTGACAGGACCTCTGCTCTTTGTGATTTTATGAATAAGTTGGATGTGTGAGTGGAAAAGTTGGTTCGTAAGTTCCCCAATGACACAAAGGTTGGTGGAGTGGTTGATAGTGTGGGGCGCTGTTGTAGGTTGCAACGGGACATTGACAAGACGCTGAGAAGTAGCAGATGGAGTTCAATCTGGAAAAGTGTGAAGTCATTCATTTTAGAAGATTGAATTTGAATGCAGAATTCCTGGTTAATGGTAGGATCCTTGGCAGTGTGGAGGAACAGATCCACAGATCCCTCAAAGTTTCCACCCAAGCTGATTGGCTTGTTAAGAAGGAATATATTGTGTGGGATTTCATTCGTTTGGGGATTGAGTTTTAAAGCCGTGAGCTTATGTTGCAGCTCTATAGAGCCCTGGTTAGACCCCAGTTGGAATATTGTGTTCAGTTCTGGTCCCTTCATTACAGGAAGTATGTGGAAGCTTTCGAGAGGGTAAAGAGGAGATTTACCAAGATGCTGCCTGTACTGGAGAGCATGTCTTATGGAAAAAGGTTGAGGGAGCTAAGGCTTTTCTCATTGGAGTGAAGAAGGGTGAGGTGTGACTTGGCAGAGGTGAACAAGGTGATGAAAGCCATAGAGTGAATAGAGAGAGATTTTTTTACCCTGACATAAATAGCTATTACAAGGGGTTATAATTTTCTGGCGATTAACAGATGCTGAAGGGGAGATCTCGGAGGTCGGTTCGTTACATATAGAGTGGTGTATGTGGAGTGCACTGCCAGCGGTGGCAGTAAAATTCAATGCATTAGGGACATTTAATATACTTCTGGATAGGCACATGGATGATCATAAAATGAAGGGAATGGAAGTTAGAGTCATAGAGATGTACAGCCTGAAAACAGACACTTCAGTCCAACCCGTCCATGCCAACCAGACATCCCAACCCAATCTAGTCCCACCTGCCAGCACCTGGCCCATATCCCTCCAAACCCTTCATATTCATATGCCCATCCAAATACCTCTTAAATGTTGCAATTGTACCAGCCTCCACCACTTCTTCTGGCAGCTCATTCCATACACGTACCACCCTCTGTGTGAAAAAGTTGCCCCTTAGGTCTCTTTTATATCTTTCCCCTCTCACTCTAAACCTATGGACTTCCCAACCCCAGGGAAAATACTTTGTCTATTTACCCTTCCATGCCCTTCATAATTTTGTAAACCTCTATAAGGTCACCCCTCAGCCTCCGACACTCCAATGAAAAAAGCCAGTTCAGCCTCTCCCTGTAGCTCAAATCCTCCAACCCTGACAACATACTTGTAAATCTTTTCTGAACGCTTTCATGTTTCCCAACATCTTTCCAATAGTAAGGAGACCAGAATTGTACGCAATATTACAACAGTGGCCTAACAAATGTGCTGTACAGTCACAACATGACCTCCCAACTCCTGTACTCAATACTCTGACCAATAAAGGAAAGCATACCAAACGCCTTCTTCACTATCCTATCTTCCTGCGACTTCACTTTCAAGGAGCTATGAACCTGAACCTCAAGGTCTCTTGGTTCAGCAACACTCCCTCAAACCTTACCATTAAGTGTGTAAGTCCTGCTAAGATTTACTTTCCCAAAATGCAGCACCTCGCATTTATCTGAATTAAACTCTATCTGCCACTTTTTTTTAATCTTACGGTAGGATAAAAGATTGGCATATTATCATGGCCGAAGCGTCTTGTTCTGTACTGTTCTGTGTTCTACTTGTCGTATGGTAAACTGGGTAATAAACTCAGATCAGTGTAAAAGGATATGGTATTCAGGAGGAGCTAGTCAACTGGACAGAAAATTGGGCTTGATGGTAGGAGACAGAGGGTTGTGGGAGACATGTTGTTTTTCTGACTGGAGACATGTGACCAGCGATGGAGTGGGTCCACTGGTGTTTGTCATTTGGATAAATGTTTTGGATGGGAATATTGTTAAGTAAGTTAAGTAAGTTTTTTGGGTGACACTGAAATTGGTGGTAAACTGGACAGTGATGAAGGTTATCTGTGATACAACAGGATGGACAGTACTGCTGGGATAGTGGGCTGAAGTATAGCAGATAGAGTTTAATTAGATAAATGTGAATTGTGTCATTTTTATGGAACACACCTGGGTGTTACTTTTCCAGTTAATGTTCGAGCCCTGGGTCGTGTTGTCAATCAGTGACCCAGGTACACAGTTCTTTAAAAGTGGTGTCACAGATAGACAGGCTGGTGAAGAAGGTGTTTGGGATGGTTTCCTTCACTGGGCAGAGCATTAACAGTCGTAGTTGGGACGTCATGTTGTATCTGTACAAGACATTGGTCAGGCCACCATAAAAGCATTGTTGATCATTGGGAAGAACTCATCTGGTTCACTGACCTCCTTTTGTGTAGAACATCTGACATTCTGACTTGGCCTGGCCAACATGTGACTCCAGACCCACTACAACATGGCTGACTCTGAGCTGTCCTCTGTGTAATTAGCAGTGACACCCACATCCCATGAATGAATAAATAAAAATACATCTGTCCCTCCCTACCTCTGCAAACCCCTCCAGCTGCAGCAATCCGTACTGGCTTTGTAACACCGTTCAGGTCCTGACCACTCTCAGAAACACTCTCACCACCTCCAGTACCTTCACCTCTCCCTGTTCCTTTTGTGACATTAAACCCTGACACTGATTCCTCTTCCCACTGCCCAACTCCTGCGAGCAGACCCTTTGCAATCCCTTTAACACTTACTCCTAGAACATTCTCTCACTTCAGGATTTTAAGTACGTTTTGGTGATCTTCTAAGCCTCATAATGTAATATGATCCATTTTGTCCTGAATGAGCGGCTGGTGGGAATTTCTTGCTGAGATTTTGTCTGATTCAATGAAATGTTCTTTTGTTGAATGATTTACATTGTTCCTTCAAACTGTTCATTTACAGGCACATATTTCAGTCTGTTTCGCCTCTTTACCTTGGTCAGTTCTCATCTCAAACACATGTAATTGGCTGTTTTTGTTTCGAGTTGTAGCTTATCGTTTCTGTGGTTCACTTTAAAACTTTATATTTCTTTAAACTGCACTTTATCACAATTTCTCTGAGGATCTCTCCAGGTGACATTACTCATTCACTAAGTTTGATCACACAACGGTCGCTCTGAGATAGTTATGTCCCTAGCTAGTTGCACAATTTGTTATTCAAAACAAACCGAAAAAAAATTTTTCTGAACTCCTCTTCCAATATCACTGTTGTCAGTGTGACTGTCCCAGATTATGTGCATATTGAAGTTTCCCAAAATTATCACAATGTGTTTATTAAAGAATTCCAATGAGTTCCTGTTTAATACAGTGATGAGCAATGGAATGCTGTTTGGTGGCTAAAACGGTTCTGCTGCTTGTGTCCTTTGCAAGTAGTAACCAGAATTTACGTTCAGACTGACTCTACTTCATGATCTGATGCCAAATGCTTTCTCTGTAATGCCTTTATTTTCCATTATTGTTAGCGTTACCCATTTTGCCTGAGTTTGCACAAGGTGGTGAACCATTGAATATTTATGTTCCACCTTTTTTCGCCCTGTACGCATATCTCTGGTGTCGAAATCTCTTTTTTCTCTGTGTCACAAATCTATCTACCTTGTTGAAGAGACATTATCCCATTCCAAAAAAACATAATTTACTCTTTCCTGCATTTTCCTACCTATTCCATGATGTACATTCCCTGATGTAGTTAAACTCTGTCCCATCCTGTTCCTTTCTGCTTGTCTTCAGTCACATTCCCATGCTGCTCCCATACTTCACCTTTTCTCTTTGCATTTGGAAAGCTCGTTTCACCTGAACCCTGTCCCAGCATCCTCTGTGTCAGTTTAAAGCCCTGTCCCATAAACCTACCAAAATGATTGGCCAGGACACTGGTTCCGGTACAGTTCCAGTGGGACCATCCTAATGGATTATTTATTAAATCGGGTATGGGATGTGGGTATCTCTGGCTGACCAGCCTTTCTTGTCCAGCCCTAGCTGCCTTCGAGCTAAGTAACTTGCTCGGCCATTTCAGAGGGTAATTGAGAGGCAAACTCTTTGCTGTGGGTAGGTCGTGTAGACCACGTGATGATGAGCAGATGTCCTTCTTGAAAGGAGAAGTATTTGGTATTTTTGTACATCAGCAATGGTTTCATATTTATTTATGGATTGTTAATTACTATTTTTAAAATTCTTAATTTCAAACTCCACCATTTCTCATGGTGGGATTCAAACCCTCTTCCCCTGAACTTTAGCTGAGGTTTTGGATATATTCTCTAGCAATAATACCACTCGGCCATCGATTCACCTGCTCACTGGTTCCTCATCCCTGAGCACTGATACCAGAGCATCATGAAGCTAAACCCATTCTTCCAACATGACTGTGTGATCCTGAAGTCTTGCAGCACTCTGGTGATATCACTCCGTCTCTCTCCATGTGGTATCCCTCACTGTGTGGGTCTAATTGCTGCCTCTGTCAGCTCCTCCCGCTCTTCCAGTTACTCCAGATCCTGAGCCAACAGAATTCTCCACTCCTGAGAAATGCAACAGCACAACCCAGGGATGGAGTGGGATTTTCCAGATATCTGTGGGGCTCATTTCTATTCTCCATGTGTAACCCTCACTGCATCAGTCTAATTTTCTATTCTCTTTATTTCTCTGTCTCCTTTAGGTATTTAGGAAGTTCCTGACTCAATAGACCTCCCAATTGCTGGGGGTCTCGTCCAACACCTCATTGAAGATGGTTGGTCAGCCAGAGAGACAAAGGGCAGGGAGATTTGGAGTCTTCAATAAATCCTGCAGTGAGGTAAGATCACTCAGAGTGCACAGAGCAGGGAGCAATGAGCTCCAAACATCACTAACAGGACATGACATAGATACAGTGCTGCATGGGGAGCACAGTACAGTACAGACACACCCCAGACTCAATCACCACGTCTACTTTAATTTACGTTGCACTGAGACAAAGTGTTCATAGTTATCAATCCAGGCCTGCGCTGTCTTCGTGAGCATCAGGACAACAGAGGGGAGAGTAGGCCTCCGACGAGAGGTTGGGAATGCTGCCTGGGATCTTTCTGTTCTGTGTTCTCCCTCCATCACTGTGCTAAGACTCACTACTCTGCAACTCTGTGCCTATGGCATGGCTTGTGCACCGGTGTCTTCAGTCATTTTTAACTCCTATAATAGTTCCTGTCCCTGTAACTACCTCCCTTCCCGATAGTCCTCCATATATTTGAAATGTACTGCATTCCAGACTACCATCCTTATCGCTGTAAATTGCTTCAGTGTCTACAACATGCTTTATTTTGGTACTGTAATCTTCCTTAACTGGATACAGAGTGATACAGCACGGAAACAGAACCTGTGGTAAAACTCATCAATGCTCTCCATGTTTCCTATAATGAATGAGTCTTATTTGCCTGTGTTCGGCCCTTAGCTCTTCAAACCTTCTCCTCTCCATGTACCTGCCCAAATTTGTTTTCCATGTTGACATTGTTCTTGTTTCTCCCATGTTCCCCGGCAGTCCGTTCTGTCTGTGCACCATCCTCTGTGAATAAAGTTGCCCCTCAGCTCCCTCTTTAAATCTTTGCTCTCTCACGTCCCGTTTGTACTCTCGACTTTTGGACTCCCTTACCCTTGGCTATTCACCATTCTTAGGCCCAATCCTTGTAGCACTCCACTGGTCACAGACCTCCAGTCTGATAAGCAAACATCCACCACCACCCTCTGCCTTCCACCTTTGAGCCAGTTCTGTATCCAAATACCAATCCTCCCTGTATTTAGTGAGATCGAATCTTGCTAATCAGTCTCCCATGGGGAACCTTGTCGAATGCCTTACTGAAGTCCATATAGATCACATCTACCGCTCAGCTCTCTTCAATCCTCTTTGATACTTCTTCAAAAAACTCAATCAAGTTTGTGAGACATGATCGCCCACGCACAAATCTCTATGTCTACTCCGTCCTTGCTTTTCCAAATACATGTACATCCTGTCCCTCAGGATTCCCTCCAACAACTTGCCCACAACCGACGTCAGGCTCACTGTTCTATAATTCTCTGGCTTGACCTTACCACGCTTCTTAAACAGTGGCACCACGGTGGCCGACCTCCAGTCTTCCGGCATCTCACCTGTGACGATCGATGATACAAATATCTCAACAAAAGGCCCAGTAATCACTTCTCTAGCTTCCCACAGAGTTCGAGGGTACACCTGATCAGATCCTGGGAATTTATCCATCTTTATGCATTTCAAGACATCCAGCACTTGCTCCTCTGTAATATGGACATTTTGCAAGGTGTCACCCTATATTTCCCTACATTCTATATCTTTCATATCCTTTTCCCCAGTAAAAACTGATGCAAAATATTTGTTTAGTATCTCTGTCTTTTAAACGTTGTAATTGTAACCACGTCCACACTTCCTCAGGAAGTTCATTCCACAATCAAAACACCCTTTGTGTAACAATTTGCCCCCCATGTCTTTTTTTTTTAACACCTCTCTCTTCTCACCTTAAAAATGTGGTCCCTCCTCTTGAGAGTCCCCCATCCTACGGAAAATACAACTACCATTAAATCGATCTATATCTCATTTTTTAAAATAAACTTTTATAACATCACATCTCAAACTCCAGGCTCCAGTGAAAAAAGACTCAGCCTATACAGCCATTTTTCAGAACCCAAGCCTTCCATATCCAACAATGTCCTGGTAAATCTCTGCTGAACCCCCTGCAGCTTAATAATATCCTCCCTATAACTGGGCGACCAGAACTCGACAGAGGAGTGCAGAAGAGGCCTCATAAATGTCTGCACAATCTCAAGATGACGTCCCAAATCCTCCACTCAATGGACTGAGCAATAGTCAGGCATGCCATATCCTGCGGTTCCACACACCAATGGTCTCATTGATTTTTAAGGGACACTATTTTGTCTCGAGTTACTCTTTTACTCTTAATCTATTTATACAATCACTTTTGGATTCTCCTTATCATTCTCTGCTGAGGCTATTTCATGTACCCTTTCTGCATTCCTGATTTCTACCCAAAGTGTATTCCTACAGCCGCTGTGATCCTCAGGGATTCCCTTGATCCAGCTGGCTATACCTGACATGTGCCCCCTTTTCATTGACCAGACCCTCAATAGACAGCCAGTGTTTCCGAATACTGTCAGTATTGAGCTGCACACAAACAGAAAAAAGCTGGTGGTGATCACTCAATTTATCTCAATTTTAGAATATTCTCACTTGCCAGACTTCCCTTTCCCTGCAGATAGACTAGCCAATCACCTTTTGAGAGTTCCTGGCTAATATTATCAAGATTAGTCTGGCCCCATTTTATAACTTGAACCTGTGGACCAGCTCTGTCCTTTTCCATTGCTATTTTCAAAGTAATAGACTTGAGTCACTTTGGCAGTCCCTTTCCATACCTTGTTTCCCAAGGGGAGGTCAGGTTTTGCCCCTTTCTCTTTTGAGGTCATTTACATATTGATTGCGAGTTTTCTAGAACACAATTACCAAATTCCTCCCTTGCAAACACTGAACACTGGCTGTCCCAGTCTAGGTTTGGAAAGTTTAAAAACCCCAACCATAAACAGCCCTATTATTATGATTGATATCTGAGATCTCCTGATATGTTTGTTCCTCAATCTGCCACTAATTATTCGGGGTCAGTAGGACAATCGTGTCAGAGCGATGACGCATTCTTATTTCTCAGTTCCACTAACATAGTGTCACTGCGTGATCCCACAGTAATATCCTCTCTAGGTACTGATGTAATGATTCATGCAATGAAAACCCACCACCACGTGTCCTCTCTTGCCTCCTCTTCGATGCATCCTGTAGCATCTCCACCTTGAAACAATGAGTTGCCAGTCCTGTCCCTCCCTCAGCTGTGTTTCTGTAATAACTATAATCTCCCAGTCCCATGTTTCAATCCATGCCCTGAGTTCATCTTCCTTAGCTGTCAGGCCCCTTGCATTGAAATCAATGCACTTTAATCATCAGTTCCCCCTCCCCCATTTCCTGCTATGTTCCTGCCTGCCCTTTCTGCTGAAATTGCTGTCTTTAACTTGTGCACCAACCTCAATCTTCTTTCTGGCCTTATGACTGTTTAAGGTCCAACACCCTGCCAGATTAGATTATTTCCTCTCAAGCAGCTCTAACAATTCGCCCCATCAGGATGTGGGTCCCCCTCCTGCTCCCAGTTCAGGTGCCTTCCCCACCCTGTCAACCTGTGCTGACACCTTCAGACATCCAGGGACTTGCCCACCAAGGTCCCAGTGTTACTCAGTTCTCCAGGAGGACCTACCCTTCGTGATGTATATCCTTCGCTTATGAGACTTCCCACAGTGCATTACCTCACAGTGATTAGAAGTAAACTCCATCTGCCATTACTCAGAGTGTGTACAACTCTGAGTATGACTAACTTCATCCAGTCTCCCCAACCGTCCCTACCTCTAATTGTCAAGAGAATGCACAACCCTCCATATTGCGATAACCTCCTCCAGTCCCTCTCATGGACACCATCTATGTAAGCTTCTCCTGTTCCTGACTATATTTTCCTCCTGTTCCAATAAACCCTTGTGAACTTTGTGACCTAGTCCAATCTCTGTAGTGCTCTGTATAATCAGCCTCACTGTAACTGGAACCTGGCTTCAATTCCAGCCTTGGCCGACTCTCTGTGTGGACTTTGCATGTTCTCCCCCCGACTGTGTGGGTTTCTTCCGGGTGCTTTTGGTTTCCTGCCATAGTCCAACATTTGCACGATACGTGATTGGCCATCATAACTTGTCTGTAGTATTCAGGAAAATGTGGTTTAGGTGAGTTCACCATGAGGAATGCAGGGTTTATTGGACAGGAAGAGGGATGGGTCTGGTTAGGATACTCTTTAGAGGGGTTGGTGTGGACTTGTTGGGCCGACTGGCCTGTTTCCACAATGTGGAGATTCTATTCAGGTTATTGTCCAGTCCTTTAGTTTAGATTACTTACAGTAACAAGCCCACACTGATCCTCCAAAGCGCAACCCACCCATACCCCTAAACAAACACGACAGGCAATTTAGAATGGCCAATTCACCTGGCGAGCATATCTTTGAACTGTGAGAGGAAACCGGAGCAGCCGGAGGAAACCCACGCAGACACTGGGGGAATGTGCAAACTCCACACAGTCAGTCGCCTGAGTCGGGAATTGAACCCGGGTCTCTGGCGCTGTGAGGCCAGTGCCACTGTGCCACCATGCCGCCGTGTCAACCAGCCCTGTCTCTTGAACCTTGCCTCATCCCCAATACTCTCCATGTATGTGTAATCTCCAACAGTTTCTAAAACATTCCCTGGCGATGTACGCTTCTCCAGTCCTTACCATGATCGATATGACTGTCACCTCTTCCTGCTTTTAGAACCCTCACGATAAATATTGCCATTTGTTACAGCACTCCCAATCACTGTTCCATCCTCAAACCCGCAAAAAAACATTTATATCTCTGTAAACTCATCTGGACTGTCTATACTTCCTTTTGACAATGCCGTTCTGAGACTTTCTCAGTATCAAAAAAGTCATTAAGTGTAGGTAACCCTTTTTATTGCAACCTCCCTTCAGCCTTACAGCACTGAGGATCTGTAGAAGCTCTTTTCAACCCGACAGCCATCTCTGTGTCTGTAATCTGCTCCACTCCCCATAATACATTCTCTCTGAGCTCCTCTGTAGCCCATTAAACACTCCCTAACACTGTCTGTATCAGTGTTACCTTCTCCAAAAACACAACCTTCCCTACCTGTGTAAACCCCGACACCAGTCCCTATCCCTCTAAGCTCCGTCTAACAATACAACCCTCCATGTTTGCGTATTCACCTTCAGTCCCTACTCACCTCCCTGTCTGTGTAACCTTCTCCATGCATTTTTGCTCCAGTCTCGTCAACTGCCCCTGTCAGTATAATCTCTTCCGGACCTGAAAGCTCTCCATCTCTTTAACTTTCTCAGGCCACACAACCCTCACTATCTGTGACCTACTCCTGTCGGAGAACCCTCCCTCTGTGAACTGCTCCAACTCTTCAACTCTCCATGATCTCCTGCAGCTCTTACAGCCCTCCCTATCTACCAAACCTCTTCCAGTCCCTAAAACGCCATCGGTCTGTGGAGACCCTACCACCATCCCTATCTGTGTTATCCTCTCAGGTCCCTGCAACACTCCCGATCTGTAAATCCCACTCCAATGCCTGTGCCTTTCCCGATCCTGTTCCTACAACACTCATTAACAATGTAACATCTTCCCGTCACTATCACCCACCCTGTCAATGTAAGCTCATCCTGTATCTCCAAACATTTACTCATCTCCATAACCTTCTCCAGCTTTTACCCCCATCTGTGTAAACACTCGAACCCTCCCTACCGCAGGAACTTCCTCCTGTTTGTGCTATGCTCCCTTATCTGTGAAACAGTCTCCAACCAAACTTGCTCCCCAATCTCTCAAAAAAGAATCCAGATTCCACAGCCTCCATGTCTAAATAACCCCCAGAACCTAAGCCTTCCTATATCTATAAACATCTTCAGTCACGATGACCCTCCATATCTGTTTGTTCTGCCAGATGATACAAACCTCTTTATCTCTGTAATCTGCTCAGCTCCCTAAAACAGTCCCTGTCTGTGGAATCCAGCCCTGGCCTACAAACATCCTTATCCCTGTAAACTTCTCTATCCCTCCCAACATTCCCATCTCCATGAACCCCCGTCAGCCCTACAGCTCTCCACATTTCTATAACCTCCTGTGGCTCTATGGTCCTCCTTCCCTGTGAAACCACCTCCAGTCCCCCCATCCCTCCCAATCTGGGTCCTCTGTTCCAGATCAGACCATTGCTGTCTCTGTCAACGCCTGCACTCCTGATAACTCTTCCCATTTGTGTAACCTCGTTCAGACCCCATACTCTCCAGCTTGCTGAATCTTCTTCCTGCCATTGCAACCAAAACCACATGTTTATGTAATATCCACCAGTGCTTACACCCTCTCCAACTCCGGTAACCACTTACAGCCCTAACAAAACACGTAAACTGTGAAACCTCTCATTTCCCTACAATCCTCCCTCCCTCCCACCTCAAATGCCTTCATCACCATGAAACCTCACAATTACTGAAGCCTCCTTTTGGCATTGCAACCCTCCTAATGTCTGCAAAATCCTCCTGTCCTGATATCCCTCCCTGACTCTGTAATCCCCACCACCCTCCAGTGCCCTTCTGGGGAACATGGCAGAGGAGAGAAGATTTGTAGCGTCTGGACGATATTACGGAGGTAGAATTCTGGAAATTACAGATTTAGTCTAATGTCTGTGGTGTGCAGATTATTGGCAAGGACTCTAAAGAAAGGATTTATGACTACTTGGAATTCCATAGTTAAATGAGAGACAGCATGGGTTTGTAAGGGGCAGGTCATGCCTCACAAACATTATTGAGTTGTTTGAGGATATGACAGAATACATTGATGGCTCATTCAGAAAAGAAGGATGATTGGGATACAGGGAAATCTGTCTGTCTGGATGCAGGATCGGATGGCCCAGAAAAGACAGAGTGTGGCAGCAGATGGACAGTATTGAGCCTGGAGCTCAGTGACCAGTGGGGTTCTGTAACAATCGGCTCTGGGACTCTGCTCTTTGTGATTTTTGTAAATGACTTGGATGTGGATGTTGGCGAGTGGGTGAGTAAGTTTGCCAATCACACTAAGGTTGTGGAGTCGTGGGTAATGTGGAGGGCTGTTGTAGGTTGCAATGGGACATTGAAAGTACACAGAGCTGGACTGGAAGTGGCAGATGGAGTTCAATCTGGAAAAGTGTGAAGTGATTCACTCTGGAAGGTTGAACCTGAATATAGAATACAGGGTGAAAGGCAGAATACTTGGCATTGTGGAGGAACAGAGAGATCATGGCGTCCATATCCATAGATCCCTCAAGTTGCCACGCATGTTGATAGGGTTGCTAAAACGTCATATGTTGTGTTGGCTTTTCTTAGCAAGGGGATTGATTTCAAGAGCCGTGAGGTTTTACTGCATCTTTATAGCGATCTGGTAAGACTACACTTGGAATATTGTGTTCAGTTCTCATCCCATCTTTACAGGAAGGGTGTGCATGTTTTAGAGAGTGGACACTGGAGATTTACCAAGATGCGGCCTTGAATGGAGGGTGTGCAGGTTTTAGAGAGCGTACACAGGAGATTTACCAGGATGCTGCCTGTAATGGAGGGCATTTCTTATGGAGAAAGTTTGAGGGAGATAAGGCTTTTCTCATTGGAGAGAAGAAGGGGGTGGGGCGTCTTGGTAGAGGTGAACAAGGTGATGAGATGCAGAGTGAGTGAATAGTGAGGGACATTTTCTTCTATGGCATAAATGGCTATGACAAGGCGGCATAATTTTAAGGTGAATGGAGGATGGATAAGAGGATAGAGAATGGTACGTGGTTGGATGGAGTGCCAATGGTGGTAGTAAAATTAGACACATTCGGGACATTTAATAGACTCTTGGACAGATACATGGACAATAGTAAAATGAAGGGTATGTAGGCTCGTTTGATCTTACAGTCGGATAAAACGTTGGCATGAAATCATGGCTGAAGGGTCTTGGGCTGAACTGTTCTGTGTTCTATGTTCTCTCTGGTCAACTGGGTAATAAGCTCAGATCAGTGTAAAAGGATATGGCATTCAGGAGGAGCTAGTGAAGTGGATACAAAAATTTGCTTGATGGTAGGAGACCGAGGGTGGTGGGAGACATGTTGTTTTTCTGACTGGAGGCATGTGACCAGTGGTGGAGTGGGTCCCCTGTTGTTTGTCATTTGGATAAATGGTTTGGATGGAAATATTGGTTTCCTGGTATGTAAGGATTTTGTGTGTCACTGAAATTGGTGGTAAAGTGGACAGTGAAGAAGGTTTTCTATGATACAACAGGATGAACAGTGGTGCTGGGATAGTGAGCTGAAGAATAGCAGATGGAGTTTAATTAGATAAAGGTGAGGTGTTCCATTTTGGTGAAACAAACCAGGGTGGGACTTGTACAGTTAATGTTCGGGCCCTGGGTAGTGTTATCAGTCAGAGACCCAAGGATGCAGGTACACATTTCTTTGAATGTGGTGTCACAGGTCGACAGGCTAGTGAAGCAGGCGTTTGGGATGGTTATCTTCATTGGGGAGAGCATTAAGAGTAAGAGTTGGGATGACATGTTGTGGCTGTAAATGATATTGGTGGGGCCACCATAAAAACATTGTTGATCAGTAGGAAGAGCTCCTCTCGTCACTTACTTCCTTTTAGGAAGAGCATTAAATATTCTAACCTGGTCTGCCCAACATTTGACTCCAGACCCATAGCAATATTGCTGACTCTGAGCTACCCTCTGGGTAATTAGTAGTTGGATCAAAGAATGTTAGTCCAGGCAGTGACACCCACATCCCATGAATGAATAAATAAAAATACAAATGTCCCTCCCTACCTCTGTAAACCCCTCCAGCTGCAGCAATCCGTACTGGCTTTGTAACACCGTTCCGACCCTGACCACTCTCTGTAACACTCTTACCACCTCCAGCACCTTCACCTCTCTCTGTTCCTATTGTGTCAATAAACCCTGACCATGGTTCCCCTTCCCACTGCCCTCCTCCTTCTAGCATACCCTTTGCAATCTATTTAACATTTACTCCTAAAACACTCTCACTTCAGGATTTTAAGTACTTTTTGGTGATCTTCTCAGCCTCATAATCTAGTATGATCCCTTTTGTCTTGAGTGAGGGATCAGTGGGACTTTCTTGCTGAGGTTTTTACTGTTTCAATTGAATGTCCTTTTGTTGAATGTTTTACACTGTTCCTTCAAATGGTTTCTGCTGTCCATTTACAGACACATGTTTCAGTCTGTTTAGCCTGTTTACCTTGTATGAGTTCTCCTCTCACACACATGTAATTGGCTATTTTTGTTTCTAGTTACAGCTTGTCCTCTGTGATTCACTTTAAAACTTTGTATTTATTTAAACTGCACTTTATCACAATTTCCCAAAGGATCTCTCCCGGTGACATGACTCATTCACTAAGTTTCATTACACGGTCGCTCTGCGATAGTTATGTCCCTTAACAGTTGTACAATGTGTTTTTTCAAAGAAATACTGAAAAAAATTAACCTATGTCCTCTTCCAATATTAATGTTGACC
The DNA here is from genome assembly GCF_047496795.1 of Chiloscyllium punctatum. Taxonomy (NCBI): domain Eukaryota; kingdom Metazoa; phylum Chordata; class Chondrichthyes; order Orectolobiformes; family Hemiscylliidae; genus Chiloscyllium; species Chiloscyllium punctatum. The sequence goes on along the minus strand of NC_092745.1, from coordinate 7,937,579 downwards.
GTGTGATTGTCCCAGATTATAAGAACATTGAGGTTTTCCAAAATTACCACAATGCCTTTGTTAAAGAAATTCCAATGAATTCCTGTTTAATGCAGTGATGAGCAATGGAATACTGTTCAGTGGCTAAAACTGTTCTGCTACTTGTGTCCTTGGCAATAGTAGCCAGAATTTACATTCAGACTGACTCTACTTCATGATCTGATGCCAAATGCTTTCTCTGTATTGCCTTTGTTATCCATTATTTTTTAGTGTTACCCATTTTTCCTGAGTTTCCGCAAGATTGTGAACCATTGAATATTTTTGTTCACCCGATATCCATGTCTCCCTGGTGTCTAAATCTCTTTTATCTCTGTGTCACAAATCCATCTACCTTATTACAGTGACGTTGTCCATTAAAAAAGACATAACTTATTCTTTCCCACAATCTTCTGTCACAAATCTTTTCGCTGATATACAATTATGGTTAAAAACTGTCCCTTCGTGTTCCTTTCTGCTTGTCTTCAGCGACATCCCTATGCTGCTCCGATGCTTCACCTTTTCTCTTTGGATTTAGAAAGCTCCTTTCACCTGAACCCTGTCCCAGCATCTTCTCTGTCAGTTTAAATCCCTGTCCATAAACCTTGATCGGCCGGGACCCTAGTCCCAGCACGGTTCCAGTAGGACCATCCTAATTGATTATTTATTAAATCAGGTATGGGGTATGGGTGGCTCTGGCTGACCAGCCTTTCTTGCCCAGTCCTAGCTGCCCTTGTACTGAGTAACTTGCTTGGCCTTTGAAGAGGGTAATTGGGTGGCAAATACTTTGCTGTGGCTATGTCGTGCAGACAACGTGAGGGTGGGCAGATGTCCTTCTCTGAATGACTTAGCAGCCTGGGATACCTGCAGCGGTGTTTGTGCAGTGTGTCCAGGAAGCTTTTCTGACTCAGTATGTAGATTGTCCCACCAGAGGGGAGGCCATATTGGATTTGGCACTTGGTAACGAACCGGGACAAGTGATGGGCTTGTTAATGTGTGAACATTCTGGTGATCGTGACCACAATTCTGTGACTTTCACCTTGGTTATGGAGAGAGATAGGCGCATGCAACAGGGTAGGTTTTACAATTGGGGGAAGGGTAAATCCGTTGCTGTAAGACAGGATCTGAGGAGCATAGGTTGGGAGCATAGGCTGTCAGGGAAGGATATTGTGGAAATGTGGAACTTTTTCAAGGAACAGATACAACGTGTCCTTGATATGTATGTACCTGTCAGGCAGGGAAGAGATGGTCGTGTGAGGGAACCTTGGTTGACGAGGGAGGTTGAATGTCTTGTAAAGAGGAAGGAGGGGGCTTACATAAGGTTGAGGAAACAAGGTTCAGACAGAGCATTGGAGGGATACAGGATAGCCAGAAGGTATCTGAAGAAAGGGATTAGGAGAGCTAAGAGAGGGCGTGAAAAATCTTTGGCGGGTAGGATCAAGGATAATCCCAAGGCATTTTATGTGGATGTGAGAAACATGAGAATGACGAGAACGAGGGTAGGTCCGATCAAGGACAGTCGTGGGAGACTGTGTATTGAGTCGGAAGAGATAGGAGTGGTCTTGAATGAGTACTTTTCTTCAGTATTTACAAACGAGAGGGACCATATTTTTGAAGAGGAGAGTATGAAACGGACTGGTAAGCTTGGAGAGATGCTTGTTAGGGAGGAAGATGTGTTGGGCATTTTGAAAAACTTGAGGATAGACAAGTCCCCCGGGCCTGACGGGATATATCCTACGATTATGTGGGAAGCAAGAGAGGAAATTGCAGAGCCGTTGGCAATGATCTTTTCGTCTTCACTGTCAATGGGGGTGGTACCAGGGGACTGGAGAGTGGCGAATGTTGTGCCCCTGTTCAAAAAATGGAATAGGGATAACCCCTGGAATTACACGCCAGTTAGTCTTACTTCAGTGGTCGGCAAAGTAATCGAAACGGTACTGAGGGATAGGATTTATGAGTATCTAGGAAGACACTGCTTGATTAGCGACAGCCAGCACGGATTTGTGAGGGGTAGGTCTTGTCTTACGAGTCTTATTGAATTCTTTAAGGAGGTGACCAAGCATGTGGATGAGGGTAGAGCAGTGGATGCAGTGTACATGGATTTTAGTAACTGGATTAGTGGTGCTGGAAGAGCACAGCAGTTCAGGCAGCATCCAAGGAGCAGCGAAATCGACGTTTCGGGCAAAAGCCCTAAGTAAGGGATTTGATAAGGTTCCCCATGGTAGGCTCATGTGGAAAGTCAGGAGGCATGGAATAGAGGGAAATTTGGCCAGTTGGATAGAAAACTGGCTAACCGGTCGAAGTCAGAGAGTGGTAGTAGATGGTAAATATTCAGCCTGGAGCCCAGTTACAAGTGGAGTTCCACAGGAATCAGTTCTGGTCCTCTGCTATTTGTAATTTTTATGAATGACTTGGAAGAAGGAGTCGAAAGGTGGGTCAGTAATTTTGCAGATGATACGAAGATTGGTGGAGTCGTGGATAGTGAGGAGGGCTGTTATTGGCTGCAAAGGGACTTAGAGATGATGCAGAGCTGGGCTGAGGAGTGACAGATGGAGTTTAACCTGTCAAGTGTGAGGTTGTCCATTTTGGAAGGACAAATATGAATGCGGAATACAGGGTTAACGGTAGGGTTCTTAGTAAGTGGAGGAGCAGAGGTATCTTGGGGTCTATGTTGGTAGATCTTTGAAAGTTGCCACTCAGGTGGATAGAGCTTGTAAGAAGGCCTATGGTGTATTAGCGTTCATTAGCAGAGGGATTGAATTCAAGAGCCGTGAGCTTATGTTGCAGCTGTACAGGACCTTGGTTAAGCCACATTTGGAGTACTGTGTGCAGTTCTGGCCGCCTCACTTTAGGAAAGATGTGGAAGCGTTGGAGAGGGTGCAGAGAAGATTTATCAGGATGTTTCCTGGAATGGAGAATAGGTCGTACGAGGATAGGTTGAGAGTGCTCGGCCTTTTCTCATTGGACCGGCGAAGGATGAGGGGTGACTTGATAGGGGTTTATAAGATGATCAGAAGAATAGATAGAGTAGACAGTCAGAAACTTTTTCCCCGGGTACGACAGAGTGTTACAATGGGACATAACGTTAAAGTGAAGGGTGGAAGGTATAGGGGGGATGTCCGGTGTAGGTTCTTTATCCAGAGAGTGGTAGGGGCATGGAATGCGCTGCCTGTGGGAGTGGGAGAGTTAGAATCATTGGTGACCTTTAAGCAGCAATTGGATAGGTACGTAGATGGGTGCTTAAGCTCGGACAAATGTTCGGCACAACATCGTGGGCCGAAGAGCCTGTTCTGTGCTGTATTGATCTATGTTCTATCTATGTTCTATACATTTAATTGGGCACTGGAGATTTCTCCACCTTTACGCCTTTGAAAACATTTAATACCTCCTCATTATTGATCTTAACATGTTCTGGAACCTCAGCACCCCAACTGAAATCCCCAGCTCCCAATGCCTTTCTCCTGTGTGAATACAGATGGGAAGTATTCATTGAAGACCTCACCTGCTTTCTCTGGCTCCATGCACAGATTGTCCCTTTGGTTCCATTTTCGCTGGGAATGCTCTTACTCTCACGATGCTGATAAAATACCTGTGGTTATTCCGCAATCGTATCTGCCAAATATATGTCATGACCATTGTTTATCCCTCATTTTCCACAATCCCCTTGCACTCTCTATACTTGTGAAGGGCTTCACCTGATTTTATTGCACTGTATTTTCTTTATCAAACTCACGATATCACTTGATCAGTATTCCCTGGACTTGCTGCCTTTACTATTCACTCTTCAGGGAGCACACTGGCCCTGCGTTCTCACTGCATCACTTTAAAATACTCCACTTTCCTAACATGGACCCAACTGCAGGTAGTTTCTCCCTGTCTCTGTTTGCCTGATCCTCTCTAATGATTGTGATACAGAAGGGAGGCACAGTTGTGAGGGGGACAGACAGGAGACTGTGTGGATCCAGAAGAGACCCAGGATGATGTGCTTTCTCCCAGGTACCAGGGTCAAGGATGTCTCTGAGTCGTTATTGAACATTATGAAGGGGGAGGGTGAACATCCAGAGGTCATTGTGCACATCGGTCCACATGACAGAGGGAGACAAAGGGATGGGGTCCTGTGAAATGAGTACAGGGAGTCAGGTGAGAAGTTAAAAAAGCAGGATATTGATCTTAATGAACTCCAGATTACTCCCAGTGCCAAGTGCCAGTGAGGATACAAACAGAAAGGTAGGCCGGATGGATGTTTGGCTGAGGAGATGGTATAGTGGGCAGGGTTTTCAGTTCATGGGTCATTGGGATCTCTTCTGGGGTAGAGGGGACCTGTACAAAGGGGATGGTTTGCACTTGAAGCAAAGGGGCACAAGTATCGCAGGGAGGAGATTAGGTAATGTTACCCAGGAGGATTTAAACTAGTTTGGCAGGGATTTGAGACTCTTAGTGAGAGAGGGACCATCGAAAAGTCAGGGGAAATACATCAGCCATTCAAGAGCAAGTTACCTATTCAGGATATCCAGGGGCACAGTTGAGGGAGGGAAAGATATGTGGTTTAAAGGGCATTTCTTTCATCACACGAGGCCTGACTGGTAAGGCAGATGGGCTCAGAGAATGGATTAGCTCTGGGGACTGGGATATTATAGCCATAACCGAAACATGGCTGAGAGAAGGGCAGGACTGGCAGCTCAGTGTTCCAGGATACAGAAACTACAGGCGTGACCGAAGGACAAGTAAGTGAGGAGGGGGAGTTGTCCTTTTGATTCGGAAGGACATAACACCTGTACATCGAGACAATTTCGTTAAGCAGTCATCAAATGAGGCCATAAATTTAAAAGTTAGAAACAAAGAGCAGGTGGTCAGTCTGCTGGGATGGTGTTCTAGACCCTCAAACAGCCAGCGGGTACAAGAGGAGCAAATGTGTAGTGAGTTTGCAGGTACCTATAAAAACAACAGAGTAGTATTGGATGGAGATTGTAACTTCCCCTGGATTCGTTGGGTCACCCAGAGTTTAAACGTCCCGTACTGGGTGGAATTTTCACACTGACGCTCCCTCACCACCAGACGCCTGGAGGAAGAATGCCTCATCTTCCGCCTCGGAACACTTCAACCCCAGAGCATCAATATTGACTTCAACAGCTTCCTCATTTCCCCTTTCCCCCACCTCATCCTAGTTTCAAACTTCCAGCTCAGCACTTGCCCCCTGACTTGTCCGGACTTGTCCGACCTGCCTATCTCCTTTTCCACCTATTCACTCCACCCTCTCCTCCCTGATCCATCACCTTCATCTCCTCCCCCACTCACCGATTGTGCTCTACGCTACTCGGACCCCACCCCCACCCTCCCCTAGCTTATCTCTCCACACTTCAGGCTCACTGCCTTTATTCCTGATGAAGGGCTTTTGCCCGAAACGTCGATTTCGCTCGTCGTTGGATGCTTCCTGAATTGCTGTGCTCTTCCGGCACCACTGATCCAGAATTTGGTTCCCAGCATCTGCCGTCATTGATTTTATCAGCAGAAAAACTGTTCTCCTGCTGGTGTTATTAACACATAGAACCCAGAATTTGCATTCAGGCTGATTCAGCTGCATAATCTGAGGCCAAATGCTTTCTCTGTAATGCCTTTGTTATGCATTAGTGTCAGGGGTCCCATCTTGTTTTTCCATTCTGCCTGAGATCCTGTAAGGTTGTTTCCTGTTGAATGTTTATGTTCCACCTTTTGTTCACCCTGTAATCACGTCTATCTGGTAACTAAGTCTAATTTCTCTCTGTGTCCCAAGTCTATTACCTTATAGTAGATTCTTTGTCCATTCCAAATCAAAAAAACATTATAATTTCCTCTTCCCCACAATGTCCGATCACAAACCAATTCATTGATGCACAGTTTTAGTTAAACTCTGTCCCGTCCTGTTCCTTTCTGCTTGTCTTCAGCCACATTCCAATGCTGTTCCGAGGCTTCACATTTTCTCTTTTGATTTGGAAATCTCCTTTCACCTGAACCCTGTCCCTGCATCCTCTCTGTCAGTTTAAAGTCCTGTCCATAAACCTATCATTATGATTGACCAGGACACTGCTCCCAGCAGTGTTGATTTTACATCACTCATGGGATGTTGCTGTCTCTGGCTGGCCAGCATCGCATGCCCACCCTGACCAGCCTGAGAGCTGAGTGGCTTGTCAGATCATTAAAGTGGGCATTTGAGCGTCAATCCCATTCCTCTGGATCTGGATTCATATGTAGGCCAGACTGGCAGCCTATAACAGATTTGCTGACTGAAAGGGTATTATTAAGCGATTCGATGGGTATCCCAGACTCTGGCATTAAATTCTGGATGAACAGTCTCGTGAGAGTAACACGAAGTCATTGCCTGGTCCACTGATAGCTCCCTCATCCCTAAGTACTGATCCCAGCGCACATTCTTCCTGACCGTGGTTTGATCCTGATACCTTCCTGCACTCTGGTGATATCACACAGTCTCTCTCCATGTGGTATCTGTCACTGTGAGGGTCTAATTGATGCCGGTGACTGCACCTTTTGAAGCTACTCCAGACCCTGAGCCAACAGAATTCTCCACTCCAGGGAGATGAGGCAACACAGACCAGGGATGGAGACTGGGATTTTCCAGATCTCTGTGGGAATTAGCGCCATTCTCCCTGTGTAACCCTCACTGCATCAGTCTAATTTCCCATTCTGTCTGTTTCTCTATCTCCTGTAGATACTCAGGATGCTCTTGACTCAACAGAATTCCCAATTCCTGTCTCGTCCATCACCACACTGAAGACGGTTGGTCAGCCAGAGAGATGGAGAGTGAGATCTGGAGCCTTCAGTAAATCCTGCAGCGAGGTAAGATCACTCATAGTGAACAGAGCAGAGTGTATTTCAGGGATGGGTCCAGAAGACATGACATCGATACACTGTTGACGGGTTAACACAGAGCATGATGGTCCCAGGCTCAAACCCCACCTCTTGTTAATTTTCATCACTGCTGAACTGAGCCTTCCTATGTCAATACAGTAAGTTGACAGTTATCAATCCAGGCCTGTGCTATCTTAGTGAGGATCAGTACAACAGAGGGGAAAGCAGGCCTTCCTCAAGGAGATGGTATTGAAACTTGGGATCTTTCTGTTCTATATTCTCCCTCTCACACTGTCTCTTGTCATGTGATAGAGTCATACAGCAAGGAAACATGCCTTTCGGTCTAACTTGTTTGTGCCAATGTCTTGAATGCTTATAATTCCCAGAAATTTTCCTATTTCTGTAACCTCCACCCCTCCCATATTCCCGCTGTATATTTGAAACCTACTCCAATGCTGACGACTCTCCCCATGTGTAAATTGCCCCAATGTCGATAACATGCCCAACCTCAATAATCTCATCCTGCACTCAGGACAATAATTCCCATTTCTGTAGTTTTGCACAATACTTAAGTAACCCCATCTCTGTAAAATCCTCCAGCCTGGAGCAAAATACTCACCTGTGTACTTTCCTCAAGCCCCAAGAAAACATGATATCACTGTAACCTTCTGCAGGTCCGATCACACTCCTGCCTCCTAGCCTATAGCACCACACGACCACAGTAACCTTCTCCCAACCCTACCGACCTCCTTACCGATATGAACACATCCAGACCCTTTTCAAGCCACACCAGCACTCCACATCTCTGTTTGCTCGTCCACTCCCTACAGTCCTTCCAGCACCTCAAACACACTCTCTTTGTGTAATTCTGCAACTTGGGCAGCATGGTAGCTCAGTGTTGAGCGATGGTGCCTCACAGTGCCCGGGACGTAGGTTCGATTCCAGCGTTAGTTGACTGTCTGTTTGTGTGCACCTTCTCCCTCTGTCTGCGTGGGTTTCCTCCCACAGTCCAAAGATGTGCAGGTCAGGTGAATCGGCCATGCTAAATTGTCCAGTGTTAGGTGCATTGTCGGAGAGAAGCGGGTCTGGGTGGATTACTCTTTGGAGAGTTGGTGTGGACATGTTGGGCCGAAGTACCTGTTCTCATGCTGTAAGGAATCTAATCTAAACTCTTCCTCTGCATTTCATATTACTGCCTCTAAATATATCCATCTATCCATAATCAGCCCCAACCGCTTCAAACCTCCAAGTCTCTGTGAACTCCGACAACTCCAACATCCCTCGTTAACTGTGTAACCTTTTCCATTCCTGAAATACTCTGAAAATGTGAACATCCTACAAACCTCCTTATCTGAGTAATCCTCCCAGGACCCTGTAAAACCCCCGATCTGTGGAACCAGCTCCAATGCTTGTGACTCTCCCGATCAGTTTCTATAAGACTTACTATCTCCGGAACATCCTCCCGTCGCTATCACCAGCCCTGCCAATGTACGCTCCTCCGGTCTCCCTACCAATCTAATCATCTCCATAACCTTCTCCAGCTCTTACACCCATATGTGTGTAAACGTTACACTCCTCTACAAGCATCCCTAAAGCAGAAACCTCCTCCAGTGTCTGTAATACTCCCTATCTGTGTTAGTGTCTCCAGGATCTATTGCTGTTCCTGTCTCTGTAAGCTCTGACAGATTGTACAGCTTTCCGATCCATATATTTTCCAGAACCTCAGCATCTGACATCAACATAAGTCTTAATTAACTACAGGCTTCCATATCTCTGTTCTTTCCTCAATCCTATACAACTCTCTTAATCTCTGTAAGTAGCACAATTCCATAAAATACTCCATGCCTGCGTAAACTGACCCAATCCGACAGTGAGAAGCCTCACTGTACTTTTGATCACCTGCAGTCCCTTCAGATCTCCCTGTATCTTCCCTGACTCCATTGAATACAGCCCATCTCATGTTACAACTCCTCTAACTCATATGTTACTCCTCATCTCTGTGATATTCTTCAGTTACTGCAATTCTCATTCTTTATCTCCGGAGCTTCCAATCCCCCGATCGATGTAAGGTTTTGATCCCTTGCAGCATGTTTAACACCTGTAGCAGTCTCCAACTCCTTAACGCATCCTGTCGCTGTAACCTCCTCAAATATTACAGCTCACTGTCTTTGTAATATCTTCCAGTATCTGCAACCCTCTCGATTTTTGTAACCCACTCCAGAACAGCACTCCACATCGCTATGTAACTGATGGGAATGCTGCAAACCTGCCTTCACAGTCCTCAATAACTCTCTGAACTCCTGCAGCCCTACAACCCTCAGTATCTCTGGCTCCTCCGATCCCTACACTTCTCCCTGGCTGTGTGAACTGATCCAGCCCCTTCAACCATCCCTATCTCAGTCACTCCTGCAGCTCCAACTATTGTCCATGTCAGTGTAATTACCAGCAACAACAATCCTCCCAGTCTCTATAAACTCCAGCAGCTCCAATACCACCCCATCTGTCTACTCTCCAGTGCCTATAACACTCCCTTTCTCGAAAAACTTCTGTAGATCCAACTACTACTGTGTAATCTCTAGTCCCTATATTCCTCCCGATCTCTGTAAATCCTTCAGAACTGATAATCCTGTAACTCTCCTTGACATATTTCTGCCCGCCAACCATCTGATCTCTAACCACCAACAGTGATCTCAAACCACCGAACTCTGTAACATCATCCAGTCGCAACAGCCCAGCTTTTCTCTATTAGCTTCTATGTTAAATGTATTCCCCTTCATCTGCGGTTGCAGATCCTTGCACAGGGAAACAATGTCTCAGTATCGAATCTGTAAGAACACAAGAATCTTTGGTGTATCAATAAATTTGCCTCATTTTCTAAATTTTAACGACTGCAAGTTCAACCTTGTCCATCTCTTCTCATCAATATCCCTCCATTTTTAAGACCAGCCTGGTGAACCTTCTCTGGGCTGCCTCCAATGCAAGGACATTTTCCCTCCAGATAGGGGACCAAACCTGTTCACAGTATTCTCTGTGCCGGCTGACAGGAGTGCTCTTTCTTTGTTACAATCTTCCCTATTTTTATTATCCATTCCCTTTGAAATCAATATCAGCATTCCATTTACCTTCTCTATGTCCTGCTGTCCCTGTATGCTACCTTTCTGAGATTTATACAACAGGATTCCCAGGTTACGCCACAGCGTAGCTTTCTGCAGTTGATCTGAAACCAAGAGGTGACAGCAATAATCACGAAAGTGCTGGAATGTATGTTAAACGATATGCCAGAAATACTAACTGCACACTTAGAAACTTACGGAATAAGTGCAGTCCATAAGACCATCATGTATAGGGGTAGAATTAGACCGTTCAATCCATCAGGTCTATTCCACTATTCAATTGTGTATGAATTGCTTCTCAACCCCATTCTCTCACTCCCTGGAACCCTTGATCTCCTTATTCATCAAGAACCTGCTTATCTCTGAGTAAGATACACTGAATCACTTTGCATCCACAGCCCCATGAGGCAGTGAGTTCCATAGATCCATCACCCTCTGGCTGAAGAAATTCCTCCACATCTCTATTTTAAAGGGTCGTCCCTTCACTCTGAAGCTGTGCCCTTGGCCTCTGGTCTCTCCTGCTCGTGGAAACATCTTGCCCACGTCCACTCCATCCAGGCCCCTCAGTATTCTGTAAGGCTGAATGAGATTCTGCCGCTGCCTCTGAAACTTCATCACGTGCAGACCCAGAGCATTCACCTGCTCCTTATATGGCACGAATTGCATCCCTGAGATCGTTCTTGGAAACCCATTTCTCGTACCACTTCACATCCTTTGTTCAGACTCTCAATGAATAACGTGTACAGCGTAGTCCCAACACTGACCCCTGCGGACCTCCCCCCATCACCAGTTCCCATCGTGAAAAAGACCCCTTTCTTCACACTCTCTGCCTTGTGCCAATCAGACAAATCCTCTATCCATGCTCAGCATGTTGTTCTGAAACAGAAATGTCATTTCACACCCACTGCTGGATTTATTTTTCTGTATCGCTGTAAACAGCAGAGTTTCACCATTACCTTCCAATCTGTAATTCCCTGGTGAAGGTGGTGGTGAGCTGCCTTCCTGACCCATTGCAGTCCTTTGGGTGTAGGGACAGACACAGTGCTGGGAGGATGGAGAGTGGCTTGGAGGGCACCTTGGAAATGTTGGTGTTCCCGTGCACTTGGAATTCTTGTCTTTCCAGGGTATAGTGGTTCCGGGTTTATGAAGTGCTGTTGAAAGGGACTGCCTTAGTGACCTCAGTGCTACTTGTAGATCTTTTATTCTTTCTTTCATTCATTCATGAAGATGAGCTTTGTTGGCTGAGCCAGCATTTATCGTTGATTTGGACTTGTCCCTGAGAAGGTGGTGGTGAGCTGCCTTCCTGAGACACTGCACCAGCCGTTGGAACTGTTGTTATCTGTGTAGCCTCCAGCAGGCGCTACAACACTCCTCACGTCTGTAACTGCAAACAGATAATGCATCTCTCCCTTTTATATCTCACATCCTCCCCACCATATAAATCTGACAGTTCCTCACAATATCTCACCTCCTCCATTCCCATCTGTGCTAGAGATCACTTAAGTTACTTTATTCTTGTTTAAACTTCTGATCATCCAAAATCTCTCCCATTTTAAATTTGTAACTTCTTCAGCTTCTGTTACTTTCCATATAACTGCAATCAATGATAGCACAGGTTCCCTTCCTAAATCTCTAATTACAATGATTGCGTGTGCTAAAGTGGCACTTTTCTTCCTCCCTATCCATCTCAGGACTTCCAGCCCCTACAATCCCACTATTTGGAATGCTCCCATTCTCCTTACCTCCTCATGTCCTGGGGGTCCTTGAAAACCACCAGTGCCCCAAAGATTTATATTCACCCCAGTTACTGCAAGTCTTCTCACTCTGTCACATCCAAGTCTCCATCCAAGTCTCCAGGACCAGACAACATTTGCTGGCTCTCAATTTGCATTTGTTGAAGTCTACACATCTCTGAAAGCAGCTCAAAAAAGTCATTTAGACTCTACAAAGATCTGTCGTGCACAAGACACCATCTCTCTTTTTCTCTTGCCTTCTTCAATGTCTGAAACTCTCACTGTATCTTCCAGTAACGGTCTTGAGTTGATGCAGTTTTGCCTAGCTCCCCAGAATACCTGTTCCATCCCATATAGCGTGCTCAATCACTGTAACACTCTCTGCTTTGTCTCGTCCTGCCTTTTCTAATGTTTTTCCAGGCACAACGGCGATCCTATAAGAGAGCAATATGGAATGGAATGTTATAAATTTCAGCTGAGGCTTGAGGCCTATCATTACCTGGGAGTCACAAAGGGAGGGAACCTGAGAGAGAGAGCAGCACAGATCGAGGGAATATTAATCAGCAGCGAGGATCGAGGCCGACTGGGACTTGGAGTTGGAGAAACAGCAGAGTAGGAGGCTCGAAATCAACACCGAGTCACAGAGGGAGTGACCATGTGACGGAGCAACTTGGAGCAAAAGCATTAGGCTAACTCACACCTGGGAGTTGCAGAGGCAGCAAAGTGGGAGGATATAAATCAACACTGAGGATCGAGGCCTAATTGTGCCTGGGAGTCACAGAGACGGTGATCCTGTGAGGGAGCAATGTGGAGTGGGAGCTGAAGGATTACACGTACCTGGGAGACATAGAGATGATGACCCTGTGAGGGAGCAGAGTGGAGTGGGAGCTGGAGGATTACATGTCCCTGGGAGTCACAGAGATAACTTCTGTTGCTGGGACCTGCCTGCACTGAGTTTGAAAGAAGTGCAAGAGCCATCACAGAAAAGGCTGTAATTTCATTGGCTGATAAATACACCGCTATTAGTGACTGTCAGTTAATTGCTATAAGTTAGCAATTTTTTTCAACTTCTCAAATAAGGGTTGAACACAGAAATAAGAGAGAGAAGTGAAACTGTGAGCCAATATAATAAATTACCCTCAGTAAGCCCAGTTGAATAAGGGATTAATCATATTGTTATTTCCCGAATGCTAACTTCATTCTAAGTAATTAATTAAGTTACTCCAGGCATGTTGCATTTTAAGATATGGAAAGACATGTTTGTCAGATGGAATTTGTGTTCTGTTACATTGGGAAGTCATAGCCCCTGCTCGTGTCCGAGATGGGCACTTGGTCATGGAGTTCAGACAGTGACTAGAGACTCTATGGGACATCTGTGATGCTGAGAGTTGGGTGAATAGCACACACACACAGCAGATTACCCTGCAGACATGACAGCCTAGAAGCAGGAAGGGTTTGGGGGATGAGGCAACCGGAGAGAAACAGTGAGGGAATACAAGAAAATCCTGGTATCTCTCTCCCAATTCAGTTTCCCAGTTTGGATGCTGATTACGTTGTAGGCTGCTCAAGGGCGGGCAGTCAGAGCCATGTCTGTGGCACCACAAGCAGTCTGACTGTACGGGAGGGGAAGGAGAAGGAAGGAGGAGCAATAGTCACAGGGGAGACAGGAAAATGAAGTAGGTGTCAGCGTGTCTGCAATTCCAGGATAGTGGGGTTAAGAATGTCACTGTGTCTGCAGGACATTCGTCTGGGGGACAGTGAGCAGTCAAAGGTCATGTTCATGTTGGTAGGAATGACCTGGGTAGGAAGGGCGAAGTGGTCTGGGAGTCAGGATTTAGGGAACAAGGTGGATGGTTAGCAAGCCGGTCCGCAAATGCAGCAATCCCTGGAATACTCCAAGTGCCGTGTCCAAGTGAGAACAGGACTTGTGGTTTTAGGTAGATGAGAGTGTGACTGGAACGATGATGCAGCAGGAAGGGCTTCAGATTCCTGTGACATTGGGATTGATTCTGGGGAAGGCAGCAGCTGTACAAGCTGGATGGGCTAACCTGACAGAGCCGGGACTGAATTTCTTACGGAGTGTATGGGAGGGGTTGAAAATAACTTGGTGTGTGCTTAGGATTCAAAATGGAATAGAAGAGGAGACGACCAGAATTCTCAAAATAATGTGAGATACAATTGGTACTAATTTACAACAACACGTTTATCAGTGGAAGATGGAGTAAGAAAGACAGCCTTAATCTGAGGTACTCTGCATGGACGTGAATACTCGGGGTGTGGGGAGTTCCAGATGCAGATTGGTGTGTGAAAATCTGATGTACTGATCATCGAGAGCTGGCTCAAGGAATGGCAGGACTGGGTGTTAAATAGTGCTGGGTATAAGGGATTCTGAAATTATAGAAGTGAAGGGAAAAGATGAAGGTAGAAGTATTTGTTTTGATTAGCGTTAGTTAAGGGGTCCAAGCGAAAGAGGATCCGTCCAAGGACAGAATGAATTTGGCTGGAGATACAGAACAAAAAGTGTACACTTACACTGTGAGGTACAGTCTGTCGGCCAGCAACCAAAGAAATGATGGAGAGAATAAATATGCAGCGTCATTTGAGAGCGATGACAATACTGCAGATCGGTTATACTGAGAAACGTAATGTTTCCAGATATAGACAGAGATACTGGTGGTGCATGGTCACGAGGGGCAAGTGTTCCTGGATTACATGGAGGAGAGCTGACTGCAGGAGTATGTATCCAACCCAAGAGAGCATGTACTATTGGATCTGGTCCTTGGGAAAGAGGTGGGGCAAGTGGATCCAGTGTCGGTAGGGGATGGTTTTGGTGCGCAGCGATCATTTTATTGTAAAGATCAGGATGATGTAGAGAATAATATGCAATAATTGTGACTGAGAAACATTAGTTGATTGAGAGCAGCCTTCAATGGGGCAAGAATGAAGCAGGAAAAATTTCAACAAGGCCAGTGAAATGGGAGAGTTAAATAGTGTGAAGCAGGTCAGATGGAGCTGGGATTATGGAGATGTGGCTGCAGTGTGACCAAGACAGACCTGGATAATCAAAACTTTTCCCCATTTCTACAGGAAGGATAAACAGGACAACACAGTGAAGTAGCATTGTGTATAAAGGATGGGGTCAGTACTATTGTGATGCTAATCAATTCACACACTGCTCCTCCCTGCCCTCACCCCTCATCCCTGCGTATTAATCCTATCATATATTGGTAACCTTTGCAAACTTCAGAAAATAGCACAGTATAGTGGAGATCACTCTGTCCAGTGTCTGCATTGGACATGATGTAATGTTGTTTTTTAAAGCCCTAGTTCTTTCTCCCCAGACAGTGTAGGACTTCAGGTGCAGATCCCGGCACCTTTTTAAAATGGTTTGAGAGTTTCTGCCTCTACGCCACTTCAATGTGTGACTCCCAGATCCCGACCATAAACTGCGTTAAATAACAACTTTCCTCATCACTTCTCTAATATTTCAACCAATTACATTATATATTTGCCACTGATAACTGAGCTCTCCAACAGGAGCAAGGTATTCTCTCCCTTTCGACCCAGGATCCTGCCAATATGTGCACCCCAATCTAATCTCCGATCAGCACCCTCCGTTCCAATCTTTACTCATAACTGCACTTCCACTGTCACAGGGTGAAGAATCTCCTCTGTACCCTCTCCAGTCCAATCTCAACCTTCCATGTGATGGGGTGACCAGAGCTGCACACAGTCCCCAAGCTCTGATTGAACTCATTCTTTATACAGTTCCTGCATAAGCTTCCTGATGTGAAATTCTGCCCTTTGGCGTACAGAGGAAATGATGACATTTGCTCCATTAACGAGATTTGTGGTGTTTCCAGCTATTTTCATTTATCTGCTCACACTGACCACGTTTTCATTTATCGCACAATCCCCTCTATTGCTGATGTCCCGAAATGCCTTGCCTTACACTTCTCTGCGTTGTTTGCTTCATTCACCTGGACCCCATAGTTTCTGTTTTTCAACAGTCTGCCATGGGATCTCTCTTCAAATCCAAGTAATTCACATGCAGTTACAGGTTAGTGCCTCAGACCGACAGTCAGATTAATTACACACGATCTTCCTTGACCAAATATAGACCGACTGTCCTGGAGTCTCTGGGACTTCCTCAGTGTCCGTTTATTCACTCTCAGAGTTCCAGCCTCGACCTATTTACTCAGTCCCGTGCTCCACAGTAAACAAAGTTGCAGTATTAGCCATTTTCCTGTCCTCTGGCATCTTTGCTGCATCCAGTGAGGATTGGATAATGCAGGTAAATATAAGGCTGGAGATTTTCCCCGGCTCCTTTTAACAGTCTGGAACATTGTGTTACCCCTTTTTGAGGATTTTAATCTCCTGTATAATTCTCCACTCCAAGTTTGTTGCTCCCAATATTTCATCCCTGTTTTGATTCAGACAGACAGAGGCCTAAACCATCTTATGATATGGTCAAGTATCGTTTTAATCTGGTTTCATGGAGGGTTACTCTCCACCAGGTGAAGTGCATTTTCTCATGATACCATCCCCAATCTGCCTCATTAACTACCCTCCCTACCCGCGTGGTCTTCCTCTCATCTGATACTAACACAATGATTTTTTTCCCCTTCGTCATAACAGCTGCACTCTGACTGGATATCCCAGAATGCACCGGCCTCCCTGTTTCCAGGAGCCATCTTTAAAAAGTCATTTTACTCTTGAATTGTGAATCCGAAACTGGCCTGGGCATGGCAGAGGGGGTAAAACTGGGGCTCCACATCGTGGACAAGCCCCTGGTCCTGGTGTATGACATGGTGCATAAGAGGGACATTATCTTCCTCCAGGGCTGGCAGGGGAAGCTATGACACCAGACCCTTCCAGCTTGGTCCGAGGCTGACCCCTGGGTCAGTGTGATTCCAGCCTTCTGGGTGAATGCCCAGCAGTTTAGGAAGGAGGTCAGTGACCTTTTCCCCTCTACCAGGTTAAGTGGCATCATCTCCACTTCTCCCACCCTCAGTGAATGCAGCACCTTCTCTCAGTCTCTCTCTAATCTCTTCTCTGCCCTTCTGCCCAACTCTGCCTGGTGTCTGTGCTGCCAACTTCCTCACTCAGAACACCTGGACAACTTTCCCCCAACTGTCCCAGCACTAACAGCTGTACCAACCACTTCCATTTCACTAATCCTCCTTGGTAATTCTCACATTCCGGAAGGAACTATCCCACACCAGGGCACAAAGAGCTAAGAGGGATATGGGGCAGCCTAACATTCATCTCCTCACCCCCTCACAGGGAAAGGATCCTGACCCCAACAACCATGAGAGGCTGACAGACCGTGTCCAAGCTCCCGAACTGGGATCTGAGACTCCCCCTGACTCCCTGTGCTGGGCACAGTGACTGATTGCGGACAATGATATCAAGCTTTCTGGTTTTTGTCTCTGCTAAACACCAAGACAATACAGCAGGCGGGTGAGCCTGGTAGCTCTCGCTGAGGGGAAACGCTGCTAAAGGCAGGGTAAGGCAAGGCAATAATTTTGTGAGCATTGAAGTCAGTTCAAAGTGAGTGTGTACAAACACGGAGTGAGCAACCCAGAGAGACAGACCATGAGCTGGGTGTGGGTCCCTGAGCACAGTGTCCTTGCAGCAGCATTACAATGTGAGTTGTCAGCGCGCCCTGAACTGCAGCATTGAAGTACAGAAGCGTGGTGTCAGTGGGTCAGAGATGTGCTGGGATGGCATGGTGAGGCTGGCATATGTCAGATGCCAGCATTGGTGAGTGTGGAGTACATGCAGCTTCTGTCAGTGCAGTTTCCCCGAGACGTTGTTGTCCAAGGTAGAATAACGCAGGAGCGAGGGTCAAGATGGCGTCACCAGGTTCCAGCTCTGACATTCATGTTAAATTCTCAATATTGAGTTTCCCCACAGTGGGGAAGGATACAAGTTGATGAGGGGAGGGATCCACAATAATATGGCTGTTGATCATCAGTAATCATTCAGTGAGCATCTCGCCACCCCCGGGCTCAAATCTTGTCATAAAGAGCGGTCCAGCTCAGGAACAGGCCCTTCAGCCCAGCAAACCCGCACTGACACATGATGCCCTTCTAAAGTTAAAACAAAAGTTTTTGCTCCGACACCTTCTATGTCATTCTATTCCCTACTTACTCATACTTGAGCCAAGATCCCTCTGAAACCTTGCTATATTGGCTTCTTCCCCTCTATCAGTGCATTCCAGGCACTTTCACATTCTCTCTGGAACAGCAAAAATAAATACCTATCACATCTCCAGAACTTTCTCCTTTTACCTAAAACCTACGGTCCTGAGTAATTGATATTTCTACTCTGGGGGAAAAAAAACTGTCCTTCTATCTATACCTCTGATAATTTTGTAAATATCTATCAGGTAGCCCCATAGCCAATGATGTCCATGTGCAAATAAACCATGTTTGTTCAATTTCTCCTTCTGGCTAATACACTCCAAACCAGACAACATCCTGGTAAAACTTTTCCATACCCTCTCCAACACTTCCACATCGTTCTGCTGGTGTGGCAACCTGTACTGTACACGATATGTGCCCGAACTAAGTTTCTTTACAGCTGCAATGTGACCTGTTAATTTTCATACTGCACGATGCCTGTCTGCACGTTTGCCATCAGTCTTCTTGATCACCCTATCCACCCATGCTACACCTTTCAGGGAACTGTGGAGCTGTACACCAAGATCCCTTCGGATTTTGATGCAGCCAGTAGTTTTCCCATCCACTTTATACTTCTCTCCTGCATTAGACCTTCTAAAGCACATCACATCGCAACTACCCAGATAAAATTACATCTGCATTTTCTCTGTCCAAATCTGCAGCTGACAGTGGGAGGTGTGTCGGTCGGTGATGGTTAATGTACAATGGGAGGTATGTTGGGCTGTGATGGTTACTGTACAGTGGGAGGTATGTCGGACCGTGATGGTTACTGTACAGTGGGGGGTATGTCAGGCCGTGTTGGTTACTGTACAGTGGGGGGTATGTCGGGGTGTGATGGTTACTATACAGTGGGGGGTATGTCGGGGTGTGATGGTTACTATACAGTGGGAGGTATGTCGGGGTGTGATGGTTACTATACAGTGGGAGGTATGTCGGGGTGTGATGGTTACTGTACAGTGGGGGGTATGTCGGGGTGTGATGGTTACTGTACAGTGGGAGGTATGTCGGGGTGTGAAGTCCCATACTGTATGTGCTGTACGGGGTATGATTCTGCTGCTGCCTATGGCCTTCTGCACCTCATGGCCGCATCATCATTAATTATTCAATCTGTTTAAATTCTGTCCCATTCAGTCCTCAAGGGGCTACATATCACGGTGAGGAGGGTCTGCAAAATGTGAAGGTAGCCCTTGCTCCCCATTGTGCAGTGACCGTTCTTACTGATATTTGAGATGGAGAGGTGTATCTGTAGCAGTCAGATTGGTGACGATGTGATCGGTTATATGTTTCCCTTTTATTGATTCCACCATAACCTGCTCCAGAGCAGTCTAGCAGCCACAGGATCCAGCACTATCATTAGATTTGATCCCTTACAGGATGGGAACAGGCCCTTCGGCCCAACCAGTCAACACCCACCCTCCAAAGAGCAACGCACACTTCTCTGACTAATGCACTGAACACTATGGGCAGTTTAACATGGCCAATTCACCTGAGCCTCACATCTTTGGACTGTGGGATGAAACCCACACAGACACAGGGAGAATTTGCAAACTCCACACAGGCATTTGCCCGAGGCTGGAATCAAACCTGGGACCCTGATGCTGTGAGGCAGCAGTGCTAACCACTGAGCCACCACGCCACCCTATATTGACTATATACCAATGAGCTGTACCCCTTTGCCTGGCTGTGTCCTGTCAGTGGGCCTGAACCTACCAGAGAGGGTGATGATTTTGCCTGGGGACATAGTCTTGTTCGCAGAAACCTGCTTTAGAGGCAATATCTGACTGTTGCCTGATTAGTCCATGGGAAATATATACCTGGTCTCTTTAACATTTTCTGTAATAAAGAGTTAATATCACTTTATTTCTTACATATTTTTAAATAAACCAAACATCATTGTTTTTCAGTTGAAAACAATTGAAGTGAACAATAATTGAATTACCAGAGCGCACACCTAACTATTACACAATTCTGTAACTATAGTAAACAGCCGCTTCATGTTCAGATCAGTGAACACACCATCTCGCAGGCAGCAAAGCTGTTGGAAATGTCTTTGATGAAAAGCCTGAATTCAGATACAGTGTTATTGGGCCTCACCAGGACCTCCAAAACACTGACCATCTCCAAAATCTGACAAAGAGCTTCCAAACTGGAGCTGGGCAGTTGCTCACACAAACACTCACAATAGACTGGTTAGAGATACACCTGAACAACGGGGAGATGTGTGTGGGGCGGACTGGTCAATGGACTAGCACATGGCACTGGTCCAGATGCAGTTCAATATTTATAACAATGACCTATAAACAGCCATGTCTTGCAAGTATATCTTTTCTTGTGTGTCACCTAAACACTTTAATTCTGCACCTTGGACCTGATCATGAATGAAGGTGTGATAAAGGTGATGGACTCCTGCAGCACATGGCATCTTACATTGAATCCCTCATAAACCACATCCAGTGTATGTTAGCCCCACAAAGTCAGTGTCCAAACAGAATTGTGCAGTCCCATTGATGACCGGCATCAGCCCAGCCCAACAACCTTGTGTGTGACTTGAGCTGGACATCTCTGTGTAAATGTTTGCAGCATTGTTCTAACCATTAACAGCGAAGTCTCTTTACTGAAAGTCCGACATGCTTTCATAATACCAACTCATAGTTTGTCCAACCAGCACAAAATCCACCCATTTATTCAGTACACTGTTATAACAACTATATGATGAAAGCTCACAGTAAGCAGCATTGAAATGATGAGTCTCATTGCCACACCCAAGAATAAATTATAATTAAGTACAAGAACTTTGAAAGTATACAATTATTTTCCCTTGTTTTACTATTGTTAACTAATAGTCGATTCTCCTGCTCCTCAGATGCTGCCTGAACGTTTGAGTTTTTTTCAGAATCACACTTTTTCAATCTGATCTCCAGCATCTGCAGTCCTCACTTTCTCCCTGCTAATAGTCACTCATAATCATTTTCGTGGCAACAATATCACTGTGTTTAAACATGTTCCAGTCAGATATGAGTACGTTTTCAGTTGTTTCTGTCTATCTCAGAGCTCAGTGTATGTGGGATGAGAATGCCATTGTCTGTGTGATGCTCGGTATGTAGGCCATGCCTCTGAGAGACTGACAGATTGTTTCAAACAGCATATCCCTTCAGCTGTTCACAACATGCAAGGTACTGCCTGGACCAACCAGCCTGAGCTCACAAAACCCAAAACACAGTGTCCAGCATTGAATAGGTCGAGACAATTTTTAAATGTTAATTTTTTCATGAAATGTGATTGGGACGGCATTTATTGATAGATAGGGAACTTTAAACAGTGTCACTGAAGGAACGGCAATATACTTCCCAATCAGGATGGTAGATGGCTTGGAACAGAACGCGAACATGGTGGGGATCCCATGTATCTGCTTCCCTGTCCTTCTATCGGGGTTCAGAGGTCCGTTGTAAGGAGCCTTGGTAAATTTCTGTGGAGCACCCTGTAGATGGCAGGTATTGCTGCTACTGAGCGTCAGTGGATGAGGGGTGAAGCTGCACTCACCCAGGCAAATGGAAGTATTTAATTACACACACATTCAAAATGTTTCTTAGCAATAGGGGGCAGACTTTCGGAAATTTTGAGGTGAGTTATTCCTGCAGAATTTCGAGCCCCTGACATATTCTTGTAGCGAAAGAATTTATATGCGTCAAAAAGTGGCGCTGGAACAGTAAAACAGGTCGGGCAGCATCTGAGATACAGGAGAAGTCAATGTGTTAGCATAAGCCCTTCACAGGAATAATTAATGAAATCATATGGTCAGTCCAGTTCAGTTTAACGATAATCCCCGCGATATTGCCTGGTGTGTGTTCAGTTATGGTGGTGGCAAAGAACGTTAGAGGATGAGGATCAATTTTCCATTGTTAGAAGTAATCGTTGTCTGGCACAAGTGTAATGGAAATGGTATTGTCACTGTTAAGCACACACCTGCATGTTTCCAGGTCCTGGTACATTTGGACATGGACTGCTTCAGTATCTGAGTAAATCACGATTGGTGTTGAACACTGTCCAATCATTGGCAAACATCCCCATTTGTGATTTTACAGTCATTTATGAAGCAGCTGGAAATTATTGGGTGTAGGGCAGAGAGCACTCTTATAGCTCACTGATGCTGTCCCTGTCTCTGAGCTAAGAAGCTTGCTTCTAGTTCCACCTGCTCCAGAGGTGTTTAACAACATATCTGAATGGAATAGTATTACAATATCTACCGCAAGGAGCTGAGTGAGGACTTGATTATCTTAATTAGTTGGACGGCTATTTTGTAACACAGATTAATGCCAACAGTGTGGGTTCAATTCTGAGGTGACTGAAAAGGGCTGTCCTATTCAACCTCTCCCTTGCTTGAGGCATGATGACTGTCCAGTTAAACTACCACCAGTCGTCTCTGTCTAACGAGAGAGCAGCCCTATCATCCCGAAGGAGTATGGTGCCTTACCTTTCCATTTCTGATCTATAGACTTACTCAAACACCAACACAGGGGAACTGCTGCGGAGCTGTCCTGGAGCTGAGATGGCTGCTCTCCTCCAAACCCAGCCACCTTCCTTTGTACCAGGTTTAACTTCTGCCAGTGCAAATGATTCCTATTTGCTCCAGTTTTGCAGTTAATTCTGGATATGACACTTGGTCAAATGTAGTTACGAAGATGTTAAGTGCAGTCACTGTTGCCTCACCTCTAGAATTCAGCTGCGTGGTCTCTTGTACATCGTTAAAACAAGGCTTCAATGAGCCCAAGGGATGAGAGCCCAAACTGAGCTTCAGTGAGCAGGTTGGTGCTGAGGAAGTGCTGCTTGATCCCACTGTGGGTGACATCTTCCATCCCTTTATTAATGATAGAGATGAGAGCAATGGGGCAGTCATTGATTGTCTGATGTTTTGTTTGTGTGTGAACAGGACGCACCCGGATAGTTTCCCACATTGACAGGTCGATGTCAGTTCTGTATACCAGCAGGAACAGCTTGAATGGAATATTATCAGGGCCCACAGCCTTTGCATTCCCCATCCCTCCAGCCGTTTGGAATTACCACACACAGTGAATCGAATTAGCTGAAGACTGCCATCTAGAGGAGACAAAAATAGATCATCCCATCAATACTTCGGTCTGAACATTGTTGTGGTCGTTTCAGCCTTAGCTTTTCTATTGTTGTGTTTGGCTCTTCCATCATTGAGGAAGGTGATATGTGGGGATCCTCCTCCTCCAGTGAGTTGTTTGATTGACACCACCATTCAACCTGACTGCATGTAACAGGATTGTGGAGATTAGGTCTGATTTGTTGGTTAGATCTGTCTGTCACTGGCTGTTTATGCTAGATGGTGAGTAAGTGGTCCTGTTTGGTAACTCACCTCATTGTGAGGTGTACCTGGTGCTGCTCTTGGCCAGCCCTCCTGTATTCTCCATTGAACAAGGGTTTATCCCCTGGCCTGATGGTCAGGGTAAAGTAGACCATATGCCAGGCAGTGACAGTGAAAATTGTGCTGGAGTACTATTCTGCTGCTGTTGGGAATGACACAAATCACCTCACAGAGGTCAGTGCTGAGTTCCAGATCTTTTCGAAATCTGTCCCGTTTAGCATGGTGTTAGTATCTCTCACATGTGCGCTCACATGTGTACACACACACATACCATCCAACCCCCCCCCCCCTCCACACACACACACACACAATTGACAATGTCTCCAGAAATGCTGTGTACCGTAGTCATTGTTCCCAATATGGGCATTGATCAATGTCTCTGCAGCCGTGGTGAAAATGAGGTCAAGTATGTTATCCCTGTCAGTCGTTCCCTCCCCACCCGGTGCAGACGTAGTCTCACAGCTATGTTCGTTTGGATACGACCATCTCGATCAGGAATGCTGCTGCTGAGCACCTGTTGGTGGTGATTTGAAATAGCCCACCCAGTATACGTTCTTCAGCTCATTCACTCTGTCAGTGTTTCCTCCAAGTGTTCAATGCAGAGGGACACTGATCCATCAGCTGAGGGAAGGGAGTCAGCGGGAGGTTTCCGTCTCTGTGTTTGATCTGACACGTGAGGCTTCATCATGTCACATTGTTGCTTGAGGAGTCTGTAGGACGCCTGTCCCACATTTAGCCCTAGCCCCCAGACGTTAGGAAGGAGGGATTTCCAGTGTCTGCAGGGCTTTTACTTTTCTGTCACTGTCAATCGAAGGGCCTCTTCTGTGCTTTATGACACTCAGTCTATAACTCTTGTGATTGGACAGTCCAAGGTCTCACTCCTTCAGTTCCTCCCAGTACCTTGTCTATTCCACAGAGGTCAACAATATTTTCTCTATTAAGACATTGCACAATTCAATTTTTAAACTATCTATGTGTATCTCTGTATCTTTCCCTGTCATCTCCTCCAGCCGCTACATCGATCTGTATCTCAGTAACCCTCCGTAATCACTACAATATTTATATCATACTATAGCCCCACCTATCACTGTAAACTCCGCCAGCCCCTACACCCCTCCCTATCTCTCTAAACTCCAGCTGCTTCACCTTTCCCCATATCCTGTGAAGGAGTTCAAAAATATTTCACTAACCTGTTCTAGCATGCACAGGCCACAATATTTCTATAATACCTCCAGTCTTAGACTAGATTAGATTAGATTACTTACAGTGTGGAAACAGACCCTTCGGCCCAACAAGTCCACACCGCCCCGCCGAAGCGTAACCCACCCATACCCCTACATCTATATCTACCCCTTACCTCACACTACGGGCGATTTAGCATAGCCAATTCACCTGACCTGCACATCTTTGGAGTGTGGGAGGAAACCGGAGCACCCGGAGGAAACCCACGCAGACACGGGGAGAACGTGCAAACTCCACACAGTCTCTGGCGCTGTGAGGCAGCAGTGCTAACCACTGTGCCACCGTGCCGCCCACAAACTTGCTTTCCTATCTCTGTAACATCTCGCACCTTGCTTTCTTATCTCTGTAACATTTCCATCCTTTTTATCCTCTCTCTGTAACATGTCCAGCCTTTCTTTCCTACCTCTGTTGCATCTCTAGCCTTGCTTTCCTCTCTCTATAACATCTCCTGCCTTGCTTTCCTATCTCTGCAACATCTAAAACATTGTTTTCCTCTCTCTGTAACATTTCCAGCCTTTCATTCCTATCTCTGTAACATCTCCAGCCTTGTTTTCCTCACTCTGAAACATCTCCAGCATTGCTTTCATATCCCTGTAACATTTAGAGCCTGCTTTCCTATCTGTGTTACATCTCCAACCTTGCTTTCCGATCTCTGTAACATCTCCAGCCTTGCTTTCCTATCTCTGTAACATCTTCGGACTTGCTTTCCTTCACACCTCAGTGAATTGGTTTTTACACACCTCGGTGAATTGGTTATACATTTGCATGTGCATGTTCATCTTTCTGGGGCTCTTCAAAATATCCCCAGCATTGTGTCTGTCATCTTTTAGACCCTAACCTCGACCCATAAAGCCTCATTTCAAGACACGTCCAAGGTATTGTCCCTCCTTACTGCAGTAACTGTTCCTTAATTGATAATGCTACACCACCTCCTCTTTAACACCCTCTCCTGTCCTGACTATAGTTCCAGTACAACAGAATATTGAGTTGTTAGCCCTGACCCCTCTCAAACACGTCTCTGTGATGGTAAAAAAAGTTCCATGTCAACTCATGCCATTATCACAACAGTCTGTTTGATAATACTCCCAGCATTAACATAAGCTGGAATATAACACCTGGAATACTCTGTGTATCGGAGTTCCTCAATCATTCACTATTTGTTATCAGGCTGCCCAAACCATGAACAAAAATTGTAACTCTGGGACTGAATCAATATTTGTTCAATTGTAATTTTTAAAAAAATGTATTCATCACGTGCAACTTTCCAGAACTGAGCAGTCAGCTCCACATACAATGATTTTTGATGGTTAATTCCCTGCTCAGTGTGCAGAGCGGACAGCCCTCAGTAATGGAGAAAGTGAGGACTACAGTTCTTGGAGATCGGAGTCGAAAAGTATGATGCTGGAAAAGCACAGCAGGTCAGGCAGCATCCCAGGAGCAAGAGAGTCGACGGTTCGAGCATGAGCTCTTTATCAGGAAGGGATTGGTGCATTCTTTTTTTCTTTGCTTCCGTGATTCGCAGGACGTTGGGGAACTATACTTGCTCAGGAAGGCAGCACTGTATATAGCACTGCAATGGAAAGCATTAAATCAGTTGGTTGTACAGGGTGTAGACACGTTGAGGGGAAATACAGACTGATTGAAGCACAAACATAAGGATAGATAAATCCCCTGGGCCAGATTAGGTATACACGAGGTTACTCCAGCAAGTGATGGAAGATGTGTCTTTGGTGATGATCGTTGTGTCTTCACTGTCCACTAGAGTGGGGCCAGATGATTGGAGTGTGGCAAATATCATTCCCTTGTTCAAGGAAGGGAATAGGGATAATCCTGGGAATGATCAAACAGTCAGTCTTACATCAGTGGTAGGCAAAATATTGGAGACGATTCTGAGAGACAGGATTTACAATTATTTCGAAAATGATAATTTGATTAGAGATAGGAGGTTCACAAACCTTATTGAATTATTTGAAGATGTGAAAAATTCATGTTGATGAAGGTAGACCGAAGGAGATGTGGTGAACACAAATTTTAGCAAGGCGTTTGATAAGGTTCCCCATTGTAGGCTTATTCAGAAGGTAAGGAGACATGGGACGCAGGGAAATGTGGCTCTCTGGATACGGGCGTGGCTGGCCCATAGAAGACAGAGGGATGGTTGCAGATGGAATGTATTCAGCCTGGAGTTCAGAGACCAGTGGTGTTCCACAAGGATCGGTTCTCGGACCTGTGCTGTTTGTGATTTTTATAAATGACTTTGATAAGGAAGTGGAATGGTGGGTTAGTAAGTTTACCAAAGACATGCAGGTTGATGGAGTTGTGGATAGTGTGGAGGGCTGTTGTCGGTTGCAACAGGACATTGACAGGATGCAGCGCTGGGCTTATAATTGGCAGATAAAGTTTAACCTTAAAAAGTGTGAAGTGATTTATTTTGGAAAGTTGCATTTGAATACAGAATACAGAGATAAATGCAGAATTCTTGGCAATGGGGAGGAACAGAGGGATCTTGGGGTCCATGTCCATAGGTCCCACAAAATTGTCACCCAAGTTGATAAAGTTGTTAAGAACGTGTATGGTGTGTTGGCTTACATTAGCAGGGGGATTGAGTTTAAGAGCAGTGAAGTTAATGCTTAGCTGTATAAAGGTGTAGTTCAAACGCATTTGGAATATTGTGTTCAGTTCTGTTTGCCTCATCATAGGAAGGATATGGAAGCCTTTGAGAGTATGCAGAGGAGATTTGCCAGGATGCTGCCTGGACTGGAGGACATGTCTTAGAAGAAAGTTTGAGGGAGCTAGGGATTTTCTCCCTGGAGCGAAGAAGAATGACAGCTGACTTGATAGAGGTGTACAAGAATTGAGAGTCAAAAATTGGACATGGGAGTCTAATCCAATGGCAGAAATGGCTATCTACCAGGGGCGTTAGTTTAAGGTGATTGGAGGAAGGTTTAGGGGAGATGTCAGAGATAGCTGCTTTGCACAGAGAGTGGTGGGGTGGAATGCACGGCCAATGATAGAAATAGAGTCAGATACATTAAGGATAATTAAGAAGACTCTTGGATAGGCACATAGAAGCTAGTACATTGAAGGTTATGCAGGTTAGTCTGATCTTAGAGTAGGATAAAATGTTGGCAAGGCATTGAGGGCTGAAGGGCTCTTATTGTGCTGTATTGTTCTATGTTCCAGGTTTCTCTCAGCTGGTGGATTCTCATTAGTTGGTGAATGTGTGAGGGAGTGAGGTGTGCGAGGTTAGGAAGCTGGAAGGGGCATAAGGCCAAGACTTCCAGTTATGGTGTGCATGGTTACAGTCAGCTGAGGGCCAGAACAATATGTGTGGTTACCTCGACCAGACAAATTCCACCAAGTTTAGTTATTAAACTAATTTTTGTCTTGTCATTAGCTCCTGGTTTCTTCAGATACATTCTGTTGAGTGACCCATGTATTAATATCTGACCATCCACAGGCAGGTACAATTTTACTTTGATACTGGTGAATGTGAAGGTGCCTTTATTGGATATAATTTCAGAGGATTCACAGTGAGACATAAGATGCTGCAGAAAACTGTCAATTGTGAACATGTTCACACAGCGTCTGGACCAGGGAGCAGATGTAGGAAGTATGGGGAACATGCCAGATGTCAGCACTATAACCAATACCATGTGATTCGGACAGTCCATGTCCATACAATGCTCTCTGGGTCATGCTCTGACTGAAGATGAATTTGTAAGACCTGGTTCCTGATCAAACATTGGTATCTAATTTCGAGAGTATTTTTAACTACACTGAGAACATTGATAGGTAAAAACAAGGACTGCAGATGCTGGAAACCAGAGTCTAGATTAGAGCGGTGCTGGAAGAGCACAGTAGGTCAGGCAGCATCCGAGGTGCAGGAAAGTCGCTGTTTCAGGCAAAAGCCCTTCATCAGGAGTGATGACTGATAGCGTGTTGGCTAGTTGCCTCCTGTCCAAGGTGGAATTCAGATGATTTACTTTGAAGGAATGTTTGAATGATTGTCCTGACCCCGGTTGGAAACTTTCTGGTAAGATTCTGGAGCAGGCCAGTATCTCACTCAGTGTCACAGGCAGCTGTGGGGTGCAGTAGCACGGTGCCTGAATTCAGGCCTTTTGGAATCCATTTTTAATGTCGGCCATGATTGCGACATGGTGGGTTTACTGACCTGAACAATGATCAGGAGTTAGCCATGTTTGTGAATTGGGCAATAATGAGATATGAGCTACAATTATTCAACTGAACAATAATTGCATCATCTCTGAAAAAAATTAGGTTGGTTCTATATTGATGGAACTAAAATGTAAACAGGTAACAACCTTTTATGATACAAAAGTAAAGAGTGTGCGTTTTGTTTTATACCAAAAAGAAAATCTTATCTGATTATTCTGGTGATCATAATTACACACTAAATGCCAGTATTCAAATGCATATATTGTGGCTATATTATTTGCAAAGTGGTTGACCTCTGACTGATTGCATATTCAGAGTGAGCAAGCGATTGAACAATCAGATAGAATTATCTTTCTGCACATTTAAATATAATCAATCGATTTAATTCTCACTGAAGTGTGTGAGCTTCAGCTATTTGCCAACAATTCTATTAGTTTTTAAATAGTGATGGAAAATGATAGACCAGATCTAAAAGTTGAAGTTCTAAATTGGTGTAAGGCTAAATTTGATGATATTAGGCAAGAGCTTTCCAAAGCTGTCTGGAAGCAGATGTTCACAGATAAAAGGGCAGCTGGAAAGTGGGAAGCATTCAGAAATTAGGTAATGGAGTCCAGAGACAGTATATTCCTGTTACGGTGAAAGGAAGGGATAGTAGATATAGGTAATGCTGCTTGACTAAAGAAATTGGGGGTCTGGTTAAGAAAAGGAAGGGAGCATATGACAGGTACAGACAAGGTAGATCGAGTGAACCCTTAGAAGAGTACAAAAGACAATATGAATATACTTAAGAGGGAAATCAGGAGGGCAAAAAGGGGACATGAAATAACATTGGCAAATAGAATTAAGGAAAATCCAAAAAGATTTTACAAAGACATTAAGGACAAAATGGTAAATAGGGAAAGAACAGCACCCCTCAAAGATCGGCTTGGAATCACTTGTATGGAATGCAGGCGTTGGGGGCGATACTAAATGGGTATTTTGAATCAATGTTTACTGTTGGCAAGGACATGGAAGATATAGAACGTAAGGAAATAAATGGTGACAACTTCAAAATGTTCTTATTACAGAGGAGGATGTGCTGGATGTCTTGAAACGTATAGAAGTGGATAAATCCCTGGAACCTGATTAGGTGTATAGAGAACTCTGTGGCAAGCCAGGAACCGTTTGCTGGGCCTGTGACTGAGATATTTGTATCATTGCTAGTCATAGGTAAGGTGCCAGAGGACTGGAGGTTGGTGAATGTGGTGCCAATGTTTAAGAAAGTTGGTAAGGACAAGCCAGGAAACTATAGAAAAGTGAGCCTGACAGCGGTGTGGGCACGTTGTTGGGGGGAATCCTGAGGGACAGGATGTACAAGTATTTGGAAAGGCAAGGACTGATTCGGGATTGTCAACATGGCTTTATGCGTGGCAAATCATGTCTCACAACATTCTTTGAATTTTCTGCAGAAGTAACAATAACGATTGATGATGGCAGAGTGGTGGACATGATTTATTTGAACGTCAGTAGGTTGTTCGACAAGGTTCCCCATGGGAGACTGGTTAGTCAGGTTAGATGTCATGGAATAGAGGGAGAAGTAGCCATTTGGAGCCAGAACTGGCTCAAATGTAGAAGGAAGAGGGTGGTGGTGGAGGGTTGTTTTTCAGACTGGAGGCCTGTGACTAGTGGAGTGCCACAAGGATCTGTGCTGGGTCCACTACTTTTCGTCATTTATATAAATGATTTGAATGTGAGCATAAGAGGTATAGTTAGTAAGTTTACAGATAACACCAAAATTGGAGGTGTAGAGAACAGCAAAGAAGATTACCTCGGATTGCAACAGGATCAGATGGGCTAATGGGCTTAAGAGTGACAGATGGAGCTTAATTTACATAAATGTGAGGAGCTGCATTTTGGGAAAGCAAATTTTAGCAGGTCTTCTACTCCGAATGGTGATGTCCTAGGGAGTGTTGCTGACCAAAGAGACCTTGGAGTACAGGTTCATTGTTCCTTGAAAGTAGAGTCATAGATAGATAAGATAGTGAAGAAGACGTTTCTTATGCTTTCCTTTACTGGTCAGAGTATTGAGTACAGGAATTGGAAGGTCATGTTGTGGCTGTAAAGGAAGTTGGTGAGGTCACTTTTGGAATATTGTGTGCAATTCTGTTCTCCTTCCTCTCGGAAGGAAGTTGTGAAACTTGAAAGGGTTCAGAAAGGATTTGCAAGGATGTTGCCAGGGTTGGAGTATTTCAGCTGTAAGGAGAGCCTGAATAGGCTGGGGCACTTTTCCCTGGAGTGTCGGAGGCTGAGGGGTGTCCTTATCGAGTTTTATAAAATCATGAGGGGCATGGATATTGTAAATAGACAAGGTGTTCTCCCAGGTGTGGGGGAGTCCAGAACTCGAGGGAACAGATTTAGTGTGAAAGGGGAAAAATATAAAAGAGACCGAAGGGGCAACCTTTTCACGCAGAGTGTGGTACGTGTATGGAATGAGCTGCCAGAGGAAGTGGTGGAGGCTGGTACAATTGCAACATTTAAAAGGCATCTGGATGGGTATATAAATAGGAAGGGTTTGGAGGGATATGGCCTGGGTGCGGGCAGGTGAGACTAGATTGGGTTGGGATATCTGGTCGGCATGGAATGGTTGGACCGAAGGGTCTGTTTTCATGCTGTACATCACTATAACTCACTGACTCGAATTTAGAAATGACAATAATTTCACATGCGCTGTCAAATACCTAAATGGTTTATGTTATCAAATTGTAACATTCAATAAGTTGAAAACTTGCAATTTTTAGAATGAATAATAAAGAACGACTAATAAAGAAAATTCCAGCACAGCGGCAGGCCCTTTAGCCTTCCAAGCCTTCACCAATCCAGATCCTCTGTCTAAATCTGTCGCATACTTTCTGAGGGTCTGTATCCCTTTGCTGCCTGCGCATTCTTGTATCTGTCTAGATATATCTTAAATGATGCTATTGCAAAAATACTCCAAACATGGTCTGATCAGAGCCTTGTAAAACCTCATCAATCCATCCCTGCTTTAATATTAAAGAAATCTCAAAATGAATGCCATCGCTGTATTTGTCTTTCTGACTGGATAGGCCACCAGGAACAATGAACACATGATGGACATTAATAAACTTACCAAGGAGATCTAAAAATGAATAATGATTTAAGCATGCTGGGAAATGGATCCCAGCCTTGAGTAAACTCTCTGCTAATAAATATGCTGCAGAATCGAGACAAGCTGCAGCTACTCACAGACGGTTTGCAAAAAAACCTGACAGTTACAGACCTTGCAATACCCACCTGAAATTGGACTTGAATGATACAATGGAATGTCGCCCTTGGGCCATCAATATGCCAACCTCTGGTTGAGTCTGATTGATCTGGGTAAATGAACTTGATCATTCGATTGGAAGATTTTCCATACCCTCCCAAGGGCTTGGAGACTTAGAAGGATAAGAATCACCTCAAAACCCCACAGAGTGCGGCAACTGGAGAATAACCACTGAGAAAGAAAACAACTCCAAGACCATCGGAAGAATAAGAAGGCATCACCATGTGGAGCCCGGCCAAGTTCTAGTGTGGTGGTACACAGTCAGTCAAAGTTAAGTTAAAACATAAGACAGTTTACAATATTTTTCATTACTTTATAGTAAACTTTATTGGACTAACACTGATTGTGATCAATAAACAAATATTATTGTTTGTAAGAGTTGACTCAATTCTTTTGCTGAATGGAAGAATTTAAGCAAACTGTGCAGCAGATGCAACACCTTCCTAACTATTGACTCAACTTGCAAGTTTACCATGAGACAATCCTGTACTAGAACTTGCAACTCTCTTTGCTCTTCAGACTTCTGAATTTTCTCTCTCCATGCCTCTCTCCCTCTTCACAAAGTGCATCACTTCAGGTTTTACCAAGATGTACTCCATCTGCCACTTCTTTGCCCACTCTCCTACCCTGTCTAAATCCTTCTGCAGCCTCCTTGTCATCTCAATGTTGCATGTCCCTGTACCTACCTTTGTATCATCTGAAAACCTCGCCACAATACTCTCAGTTCCTTAATGTAGATCGTTAATGCACAAAGTAAAAAGTTGTGGTCCCAACACTGAGCCATGTGGAACACAAGTTGTCATCGGCTGCTAGCCCAAGAAGGACGTTTTTATCCCCACTCTCTACTTGCTGCCAGGCAACCAAGCTTCTGCACACACTAGTAACTTACCTCGAACAAAACGGGGCCTTATTTAACTCAGCAGCCTCCTGTGCGGCACCTTGCCAAAGTCGTTCTTGAATTTCAGGTGGATAACATCCACTGGCTTTCCATGTCTCACTTGCTTGTTACATCCTCAAATAACTCTTACAGATTTCTGAGGCAAGACGTCCTCTTGATGACACCATACTGACTTTGCCCAATTTTACATTTCACTTGCAAGTATTCAGAATCTCATCCTTCACAATGAATTCTAGGATCTTACACAAGACTGAGGTTAGGTTAATTGGTCAGTCACTTTCTGCCTTTTTTGCCTTATTCCCTTTTTAAAAGAGGCCGTCACGTTTGCAATTTTCTAGTCTTTTGAGCCTCTCCCTGATTCTAGAAATTCATGAAAGATCACCACAAATGTCTCCATTATTTCTTCAGCTATCTCCCTTGGAACTCTGGGATATTGTCCAGTTTGTTTACCCATTTAGTTTTTCGAGCAACTCCTCCTAATAAGCTCTGTCCCTTCGCTATCTTGAATTTTTGGGATACTATTCGTGTCTTTCACTGTGAAATGTGACGTGAAATAATTGTTCAGTTTCTCAGCCATTATTTTTCCCCTATTACTATATCAACAGCGTCGTATTCCACGACCAATGAGCATTTCTGCCTCTCTTTTGCCCTTTACATATCGAAAGAATCTCTTACAGTCTTTTATATTACCCTCATATTTAATCTTCTTCCACCTATTTCTTATTTTGTTGCCCTCTATTGGTATTTGTAAGTTTCCAAATCCCTTGGTTTCCCATTGCCATTTGCCATGTTATCTGATTTCTCTTTTGCTTTTACGCTATCCCTGATATGCCCTGTCAGCCGTTGTTGCCTCATCCTCCCTATACCATGCTTCCTTTAGCTTGGGATGAATTTCTGCTGTGTGTCCTGAATTACTCCCAGAAACTCCCGTCATTACTGTCCCACTGTCTTTCCTGCTAGCCTACTATCCCAGTCAATGTAACCCAGTTCCTCCCTCATGCCTTTGTAGTTGCTTTTATTCAGTGGTAATATTGTTAACTCTAATTCTACCTTCACCCTCTCATATTGAAGAGTAGGTTCAATGATATTATGATTACTGCCTCATAAAGGTTTCTTTACCTTAAGCTCTCTTATCAGGTCTGCCTCATTGCACAATTATAAATCCAGTATTGCCCGTTCCCTCGTTGCCTGCACCATAAGCTGCTCCAAAAAGGCACCTCGCAGGCTTTCCACAAATTCCTTTCCTTGCAAACCTCTGCCAACTTGATTTTCCCAGTCCTGCTGTATGTTGAATTCCTCCCAATCACTGTAACTTTGCCTTTTCTACACATCTTTTCTACATCCTGATGTGACATCCGCCCCTGCTCCTAACTACGGTTCGTGGACCTGTACATAACTCCAACTATGGTTTTTCACCTTTGCCGTTCCTCAATTCTAACCACACAGATTCTACACCATCTGTCCTTACTTTGAGTTTTGGAAACTGAGTGGTGGGACTGCAAAACACTTTAGCATTGTCACAAGTTCTTGGTTTGATGTTAATTAAAAATATTACATTGCCAATTCCATTG
Source organism: Chiloscyllium punctatum (assembly GCF_047496795.1). Taxonomy (NCBI): domain Eukaryota; kingdom Metazoa; phylum Chordata; class Chondrichthyes; order Orectolobiformes; family Hemiscylliidae; genus Chiloscyllium; species Chiloscyllium punctatum. The sequence continues at coordinate 7,903,092 of NC_092745.1, read as the reverse complement.
GAATGTGGCCACAAACTATTTCTTTGGCCAAATGTTCTGTGTGTGCTATGGAAGAATGCAAACTTTTGAAACTGTTGCCAAAACATCGTATGAAGAGGACTTGAGTCTATAAAGAGATTAAGGTGGGTCAAGTGAACAGACAAATATTGTTGTTTGGAGCATCCGAGGATGTATTGTCTGTGCGCTCAAAGATGTTGGCGGGTTGAATCGAAAGGCAGTGTATTATTTCAATGGAGAGTTTGGCTTGAGGCGCAGAAGAACCGGGCACCTGGATTACAAAATAAAAACTTTGTGTGCATAAAGTTTTGAGGGTGGTAAAATAAATGTAGACATTTTCGGAAACAGAATACATTCAAAATTAGGGAAACATTTCTTCGTTTTGCAGAGTAGTGGCGAGACCACATCTAGAGAACAATGGTCATACTAACACGCAAATCAGTCCAGAGAAGATTCACTCAACTAACTCCAGTGTGGAACGTTTATTTCAGGTGGAAATCTTGAACAGACTGACTGTGGATCTGCTGGAGTTTAGGCGAACAACATGTGATCTTGGTGACCCCAGGATATTCGAAGTAGTCTTTTCATGTTGAATTCTGAAACCATATTTCAGCTTGTGTGAGAGATTACCAGGAAGGGATGGACTATGAAACTGAAGGTTATCCCAATTAAGAAGATGTTGGATATTTTAATCTTCTCAAAGTGTCGTGTATTTGTGAACTCTTCCCAGATAGCAATGGAGGATAAAATATTGAATATTCCTAAGGCAGAAGGAGGCAGATTCTTGACTAACAGTGATGCACTGACATTGTAACGGCACAGGAGGAATGTGTGATTGATGTCACAATCAGATCATCCACGATCTTATCGCATGACTGAGCTGTATTGGTGACTTACCCCGATGCTACTTTCAGCATTTCTGTTGACTTTCGATACTGAAAAAATTATGAGATGATTCTCATGAACATGGAGACATTTCCTTTCAGATTTCTGGGCACAGGTTTCCAAATGTGACTTTTAAACAGAACTCAAAAGCACTCAGGGAGGTTTCGTGGTTTTGGAGAAAGGTCAGGAGCATCGGGCAAAATAAAAGCCTGCCTTGAAACTGCTTTAGAAATCAGATTGGGTCGAATGGATAACTTGAATTCTGCTCATTCCTTTCAGTTCTTGTTGCGAGGTGAGTTTCATTAGCGAGGCCAGCATTCTGTTGCCAATGTGTAAATTCTATTCAGAATATGGTGATAAACCCCAGGGGTTCTTGTGGTGCAGGAACACTAACAGGTATGTTACAAAGAGAGAAATGGGGTTCTCATCCATTTGATAGAGAAGGCAGAATGATATAGCTTCAGGTCGGTGTGCTGTGTGACCTTGGATATTGCATTCCTCTGCACTTGATGCTCACAAGCTCTGGAAATAGTGAGACTACATTCTTTGTTTTCAACAATTAAAGTGATAGTCATACAGCGAACAAACAGGCCCTCAGCCCAATACATCTACGCCAGCCAGAAAACATCAATGTACATTATTTCCAGTTACCTGAAGACTTATAGCCTACAATGCCCTGGCCGTTTTTGCTAAAATGCTTCATTGTCTTTTTATACACTTAATGATAAAGTCCTAGGGAGTGTTGTTGAACAAAGATATCTTGGAGTGCAGGTTCATAGCTTCTTGAAAGTGGAGTCGCAGGTAGATAGGATAGTGAAGAAGGCGTTTGGTATGCTTTCGGTTATTGGTCAGAGTATTGAGTACAGGAGTTGGGAGATCATATTGCGGCTGTACAGGACATTGGTTAGGCCACTGTTGGAATATTGCCTGCAATTCCGGTCTCCTTTCTATCGGAAAGATGTTGTGAAACTTGAAAAGCTTCAGAAAAGGTTTACAAAGATTTTACCAGAGTTGGAGGATCTGAGCTACAGGGAGAGGCTGAACAGGCTGGGGCTGTTTTCCCTGGATGGTCGGAGGCAGAGAGGTGACCTTATAGAGGTTTATAAAATTATGAGGAGCATGAATAGGATAAATAGACAAAGCCTTTTCCCCTGGGGTCGGGGAGTCCAGAACTAGAGGGCAGAGGTTTAGGGTGAGAGGGGAAAGATAAAAAAGAGACGTCAGGGACACCGTTTTCACGCAGAGGGTGGTACGTGTATGGAATGAGGTGCCAGAGGATGTGGTGAAGGCTGGTACATTTGCAATATTTCAGAAGCATTTGTATGGGTATATGAATAGGAAGGGGTTGGAGGAATATGGGCTGGATGCTGGCAGATGGGATTAGATTGGGTTGGGAAATCTGGTCAGCATGGAATGGTTGGACCGAAGGGTCTGTTTCCATGCTGTACATCTCTATGACTCTATGAGTCTATCTGTGACCTGAGCGTTTTTTGTACTTTTATGCACAAAATGGTTTCATGGACATAGATAATGCAATGATAAAAACAGTGGCAAACTCATCAGCTCAATAAAAACAGACTCTGCATTTTCAATAATTATAGAAAATGCGATTGTCTTTTCAATTCATTTGGAATTTTAATGGAGCTAGACCAGCATTAATTGCCCTTGCGAATTTCCAGTCCAGTTGATGTTGGTCCGTCCAAGCGGCTGGTAGGATGGAGGACCAGCAATGCATCTTATGTGTTGGGTTAGCTGGGAGTAAATATTACTGGTGGTGGATGGAGTGTTACACAAGCCGCCATGCTGTAATGAACAGCTCGCAGGAAAACAGGAAAACTGACTCATTGTCACAGCAAGCATATAGGATGGAGTTTATAAGTTTTCTGAGAAATAGCAACCTTACAGATACAAGTCTATATAGTAATGAAGGGAAGTCTGTGTCTATGTTATTGGTGTCAAACAGTTGGAATTATGTTCTTGCTTTGGAGGGACGATGCTTGCACTGAGCATGTGATTTATCCTGGATATTTTAACAGATGGCTGGGCTGTCCTAGGTTAAGTAAGTGCTGATACTCCATGGGATGATGTTGATTTGTAATCTCGCCATTTACTGAGCACAATTCGCCGGACCAAACCAACAAGTACCGTTGGTTGGTGCTTCAGAATGTATCAGAGCTTTCATGGTTGCCACCACATGGAATCATGTATAAAGACAAGGCCAATCGAGTCTGCACCATCCAGTACTGATGCTAGTGTTTTATAAAGTTTGTAAGGTTACCTTCCTGATCTACCCTCACAGGCAATGCATTCTAGACACAAACCATCCTCTGGGTTCAAAACACATTCCCCAGATCCACTCTCAATATCTTCTATTTCGCTTCAAATATTTGTTTGACCCTTTGATTAAGGGGACCAGCTGCTGTCTGTTCACCCTGCCCATACCTCTCATGCTCTTATACACCTCTGTCAGGTTCACCCCTCACCCTTCTCTGCTCCAAAAGCAAGACTAACCTATTTTCTTGGTTTGAGTTCTCTTTTGTCTTGTTACTTCTTCCAAAGTGCAGCATCTCACATCTTTCAGTGCTAATTTTTATCGGTCATTGATCTGGCCATCTGAACAATCAATGTGCACCCTCCTGTAACCTAACACGTTCCTCCTCACCGTAACCAATCGGCCTATCTTTGTGGCATCCACAACATTGTTTATTATTCTCCAACACCCATTCCCCCCTATCTCTCACATTAATATCATCAACATTTCGGAGCAGCGAGAGGGGGGAGCCAGGAGGTGGTGATGTTGGCGCAAGGTGATGGTCCGGAAGGCCGGTAAGTATGTTTAAACTTGTTACCTTCAGGCCAGCGAGGTAGAAGTGAGCAAAGGACTTCTGGTAAGGGTAAGCAGAACAGGTTATATTTGCTTGGTTGTGTTACCAGAGACACTACTCGATAACTAGTTTATTTCCTAATCCTTTTTTTAAGTCGTCACTTCAGGAGTTAGAATCGTGGGAATGGAGTTTACGGAAGTGGAATGTTCCTCTTGCAGAATGTGGGAAGGGTCACCACTCGTGTTCCTGCTGATTACATCTGTGGGAAGTGCACCCAACGCAAAAACAGCATTAGGGAACTGGAGCTGTTGTTGGATGAACTTCGGATCATTCGGAAGGCAGATGGGGTTATTGGCAGGACTTACAGAGAGGTAGTCACTACCCAGATAAAAGAAAAAGACAGATGGGTGACAGTTAGGGGACAGAAAGGGAACCGGTAGGCAGTGCAGGGATCCCCTGTGGCCATTACCCTCAACAATAAGTATACCATTTTGGATACTGTTGGGGGGGGGGGGGGCGATGACTTACCAGGGGAAAGCAGTGGGGCACATGCTGCTCAGAAGTGAAGGAGGAAGAAGAGCAGAGCAGTAGTCATTGGGGACTCGATAGTTAGGGGGAACAGATAGGAAGTTCTGTGGGGCGAGAGAGACTCACGGTTGGTATGTTGCGTCCCGGGTGCCAGGGATCGTGATGTCTCTGATCATGTTTTTGGGTTCCTTCGGGTGGAGGGAGAGCAGACCTAAGCCGTGGTCCACATTGGTACCAACGACATAGGTCAAAAAGAGAGATGGGGAATTGAGGCAGAAATTCAGAGAGCTAAGATGGAAGCTTAGAGCTAGGACAAACAGAGTTGTTTTCTCTGGTTTGCTGCCCTTGCAACGTGCTAGTGAGGTGAGGAATAGGGAGAGAAAGGAGTTGAGCACGTGGCGCAGGAGGGAGGGTTGCGGGTTTTTGGATAATTGGAGATTTTTCTGGGGTAGGTGGGACCTCTACAAGCAGGATGGTCTTCATCTAAACCAGAGGGGTATAAATATCCTGAGTGGGAAATTCAACAAAGCTATTAATGTAGATTTAAACTAATACAGCAGGGGGTATCGGAACCAAAATTGTAGGACAGGTACAGAAGAGGATGAGAGTAGGGAGTTCCAAAATCAAGTATCTGACACTGGCAAGCGAGAACCTGGTTTGAGGTGTTTGTACTTCAACGCGAGGAGCATCCGAAATAAAGTTGGGTAAACTGGCAGCATGGGTTGGAACCAGGGACTTCGATGTTATGGCCATTATGGAGACATGGATAGAGCAGGGAGAGGAATGGCTGTTGCAGGTTCCGGGATTCAAATTTTACCGTAAGAACAGAGAAGATGGTAAAAGAGGGGAGGTGTGGCATTGTTGATCAGGGACAATATTACAGTTGTAGAAAGGATGTTTGGGGACTCCTTAACTGAAGTATTATGGGCTGAGGTTAAAAACAGGAAAGGAGAAGTCACCATGCTGGGAGTTTTCTATAGGCCTCCAAATAGTCCCAGAGATGTAGAGGAAAGAATAGCAAAGATGATTCTCGAAAGGTGTGAGAGAGGCAGGGAAGTTGTCATGGGGGACTTGAAGTATCAAAATATTGACTGGGACCACTACGCTACGAATACTATATATGGGTCAGTTTTTGTCCAGTGTGTTCAGGAGGGCTTCCTGACACATTAAGTAGACAGGACAACAAGGTACAAAGCCGCTTTAGATTTAGTACTGGGAAACAAGCCTGGCCACGTGTTAGATTTGGAAGCAGGTGAGCACTTTGGATTCAGCGATCACAATTCTGTCAGGTTTACTTTAGTGATGGAAAGGGGCAGGTGTACTCCACCAAGCAGGAATGACATCTGGGGGAAGGGAAAGTACGATGCAATTTGGAAATATTTAGGAAGCATAGAATGGGGAAGGAAGCTGCAGGGGATGACCACAATAAAAATGTGGAGCTTATTCAAGGAAAAGCTCCTGTGTGTCCTAGATAAGTATGCACCTGTCAGGCAGGGAGGAAGTTTAAGAACGTGTGAGCCGTGGTTTACTAAGGAAGTCGAATACTGGATTAGTGGTGCTGGAAGAGCACAGCAGTTCAAGCAGCATCCAACGAGCAGCGAAATCGACCTTTCGGGCAAAAGCCCTTCATCAGAAATAAAGGCAGTGAGCTTGAAGCATGGAGAGATAAGCTAGAGGAGGGTGGGGGTGGGGAGAGAGTAGCATAGAGTTCACGACATGGTTGAAGAGCTTCAGAGCAGAGGAAATGACCTGAGAGTTGCAATGGGAGAGGGAATCCCTGAGATTCTTGTTGAGAGAGGAAGAAAACTTCTTCAAGGCAGGCATCATTGCAAGAGGATTCGCAGTCAGGTTAAAATCAGTGAGGCAAAAACAATGACTGCAGATGCTGGAAAGCAAATACCGGATTAGTGGTGCTGGAAGAGCACAGCAGTTCAGGCAGCACTGCCTTTATTCCTGATGAAGGGCTTTTGCCCGAAACGTCGTTTTCACTACTCGTTGGATGCTGCCTGAACTGTTGTGCTCGTCCAGCACCACTAATCCAGTATTTGCTTTCCAGCATCTGCAGTCATTGTGATTACCTAAAGGAAGTCAAATCCCTGGTCAAGAAGAGGAAGAAGGCTTATGTTAGAACAAAATGTGAAAATTCAGTTAGGTCGCTTCAGGGTTACAAGGAAATCAGGAAAGACCCAAAAAGAGCTCAGACAAGCCAGGAGGAGACATGAGAAGTTGTTGGCAGATAGGATCAGGGTTAACCCTAAGGCTTTCCATAGGTATGTCCATAATAAAAGAATGACGAGAATTAAATTAGGGCCAATCAAGGATGATAATGGGAAGTTGTGTGTGGAATCAGAGGAGATAGGGGAGGCACGAAATAAATATTTTTCGATAGTGTTCACTATAGAAAATGAAAATGTTGGCGAGGCAGATACAGAAATACTTGCATCTAGACTAGAAGAGATTGAGGTTCATAAGGAAGAGGTATGAGAAATACTGCAGAGTTTGAAAATAGACAAGTCCCCTGGGCTGGATGGTATCTATCCTAGGATCCTTTGGGAAGCAAGGGAAGAGATTGCCCGTTTTGGCATTGATCTTCAAAACATCACTGTCCACAGGAATAGTGCCTGAGGACTGAAGGATAACAAATATGGTTCCCTTCTTCAAAAAGGGTAGTAGAGACAACCCTGGTAATTACAGACCAGTGAGTCTCACTTCAGTTGTTGGTAAAGTGTTGGAAAAGGTTATAAGAGATAGGATTTAAGACCATCTAGCAAAGAATAATCTGATCAGGGACAGTCAGCACGGTTTTGTGAAGGGTAGGGCGTGCCTAACGAATCTTATTGATATTTTTGACAAAGTGACCAAACAGGTAGATGAGAGTAAACCGATTGATGTGGTAGGCATGGATTTCACCAAGGCGTTTGATAAGGTTCCTCAGAGTCGGTGATTGTACTCAATGCAGTGCAATGGGATTATGGGAGACATAGCAGTTTGGATCAGGAACTGGCTTGCTGAAAGAAAACAAAGTGTTGTAGTTGATCGAACATGTTCATCTTGGTGTCCAGTTACTAGCGGCATACTGCAAGGGTTGGTGTTGGGTCCAGTGCTGTTCGTCATTTTTATGAATGACCTGGCTGACAGCTTAGAAGGGTGGGTTAGTAACTTTGTGGACGACACTAAGGTCAGTGGAGTTGTAGATAGTGACGAAGGATATAGTAGGTTGCAGAGAGACATAGATAGGGTGCAGAGCTGGGCTGAGAGGTGGCAAATGGAGTTTAATGTGGACAAGTGTGAGTTGATACACTTTGGACGGAGTAATCGGAATTCAAAGTACTGGGTTAAGAATAAGATTCTTGGGAGTGCAGATGAGCAGAGAGATCTCGGTGTCCATGTACACAGATCCCTGAAAGTTGCCAACCAGATTGACAGGGTTGTTAAGAAGGCAATACAGTGTTTTGGCCTCTATTAATACAGGGATTGAGTTCCAAAACCAGGAGGTTATGCTGCAGCTGTACAAAGCTCTGGTACAGCCACACTGGAGTATTGTGTACAGTTCTGGTCACCACATTATAAGAAGGATGTGGAAGCTTTGGAAAGGGTGCAGAGGAGATTTTCTCGGATGTTGCCTGGTATGGAAGGAATGTCTTACGTGGAAAGGCTAAGGACCTTGAGGCTGTTCTCGTTAGAGAGAAGAAGGTTGAGAAGTGACTTAACAGAGACAAACAAGATAATCAGAGGGTTAGATAGGGTGGACAGGGAGAGCCTTTCTCCAAGTATGGGAATGGCAAACACGAGGGGACACAAATTTAAAGTGAGGGGAGATAGGTATAAGACAGATGTCAGAGGTAGTTCTTTTTCCTCAGAGAGGAGTAAGGATATGAAATGCTGTGCCGGTAGTAGATTGGCCAATTTAAGTGCATTTAAGTCGTCATTGGACAGGCATATGGACGTACATAGAATAGCATAGGTGGGATGGGCTTCAGGTTAGTATGGCAGGGCGGAGCAAAATCGAGGGTCGAAGGGCCTGTACTGCGCTGTAATGTTCTATGTTCTATTTATGAATGTCAGGTACAAACCTTGATTTTCTACCTGTTCTACAGATCTGTTGAAGAGGATGAATTGTGAATTCCAGTCGCTTGTTTTTCATATTTTGGTGAACTTACAGTGTGATGCAGTTGAGGTCTTTTATGAGGAAGCTACAAATAATATTTTGGACATGGAGCTGAATTCTGCTTTTACACTCCATCCCTCTGCATATATTATTCATACGACTTGCATATATTTAATTTTGGAACAGCTTTTGGCACTGTGCACTGCGACAGTTCAATTTGATGCGGGCTTGCAACTTATTCTGTAATAAATTTGCTGCAATAGTGAGAGCTGAAGATTTTTCTTTTCATGTGCAGGATGGACGCAGGCTCATTCATTAAGTTTGTTTGAAAGAGCTAGAGTGATGAGGGTAAAGATTAAATTAATTTCTACATTATATACACACTATAGAAGATCATTCACATTCTCATTTCTACGTTGGATTGGAAGCAAATTAAAAGAAGAAGGACCCATCGTTGTGAATATTGATTTAAAAAGTGACATCATGTTGCAATAATGCAATGGGGAAAAAGAAAACGCTGTCTGCATTTGACGGAGATACAGAAATGCAGAGTGATTGTACAATGTGAACAAGAATCAAGAAACAAGAATAAAGTATGAGGAACCTTTTCTTAAGTTTCAAAGGAAACCGGATCCCAATTATCCTGAACAGTGATGTTGATTGTCCATCAATCTCACTTTTCCAACTCTATGCTTTTCCTGCCACTGATGCGCCTTCTGGCACACCTCACCCTCCCTTCCTATTCGATTCTTACCCTCCTACTTACCTTGCATTGCCCATTCTGATGTTACATACCCTTCCACTGACCATCTCCCTTTACACGTCTCGCAATGTATGTCACACCACTTCTCTTGACCTTCCCTTTCCCTTTTTGCTCTCACACTAGATGCTGGAATCTGCTGATTTATGTGCTTCTACTGGTCATCAGTGAATGGGAGGTTTGGAATGATCAATGTCCAATAGCAACAGACAATAGGATGTTTGCTACTGTCTGATGCACGGTGAACAGGATAGTTTTGTTCACTGTTGGTACAGACTGGAGCTTCTTCCTGTCTGTCTGACACAATGATTAACCAAACAGCCTCATCACCAACAGGACAAACAACTTATGACAGAATCGTAATACCATGTATCAATTTTCTTTGGAATATTGCGAGGACATTGTTCTAACAAGCAGTGTTCTTGTCTTTTGCTCTTTATTCTTTCAACTGATCTTCCCACGTAATTTAAGCTGAGGACATAGTGACTTCCCTTTCAATCGAAGCAGGACTTGACTGAAGGTGGAATCAAAGACCCTGAGCAAAACTGTGGTTAATGGTAATTAGAGAAAATTCTGCACTGGAAATGGGAACAATGGGAAAAGCGGTCTCTGCAAGGTCTCTTACAAGTTGCATGCCATTCGGACGAGGGACTAATTTATTCTTACTTCATTATTGATTCTTAAATATCTTTGAATGTCCCAACAACACCTCTGTTTGGATCTGCATTACTTGTATTGAAGAGATTCAAGTAGGCAGCTCTCTGGCGCCATTTCCAGAGCTACTACGGACGACAAATAAACTCTGCCCTTGCTAGTGCCTTCCAAATCCATGGTTTAATATGTCCTGTTTAAAAGGAAAACAGGATATATAATGTTTGCACACTCTCATCTGAAGTTTCGGCAAGGTGAGACCTTGCTGGATGACATGATGCCAGTGACATCAGGAGCATGACAAGACATTGATAACAATCGGAATCGTTAATTCAGTTAGTTACTTACAGATGGTTGATTATGTGATGTCAGTGCCGTGGAGTTCAACATTTTCAGAATGCGTACCGGTAGTCATTCTCATATATTTACATTTTTCATTCAGGAGCCATAGTCAAATACTCGAGAGCCAACAGAAATGGTGTCTTCACTGTTCCCTTTCAGATCAGACAAATATCCACAGTCCAAAAGACTAATTAAGTTGAAAGTACTGGAAAACCTTCACAGGTTCTGAGCAGAGAGAAACAGATTTAACATATTGAGTCGAATATGAGTTTTTCCCAATAGGGTAATATCAGGCTTTAATATTCTAACTCTGTTTCTCTTTCCAGATATTAGCTCATCTGAAGTGTTTTGCCACTGTTTTCTGTTTATACTACAGATTTACATTTTCCCCAGTATTCCCTAGCACAGTGATTCATTGTGTGGAGCGAGTGGGAGTGGCATGGTGTCTCAGTGGTTAGCACGACTGTCTCATAGTACCAGTGGCCCGGTTTGCTTCCACACCCAAGAATATTTGTATTGAGTTTTCACGTTTTCCCCTTGTCTGCAAGTGTTTCCTCCAGATGCGCCAGATTCCTCCCACAGTCTAAAGACTTCCAGTGGATTGACCATGCTAAATTGTGCATCTAACACAATTTTGAACAAATGCAAACACACAGGTACCACAAACGTTTGGGGAAGAGAATTGCAACTCAAACGGTCCTTCGAGAATTTCTCCTCATCCCTGTTCCTACCGAGTTGGAGAGTCGTTGTATCCTTTTCTCGTCCCACTCCTCCATCTGTCACGACAAATTATCAGTGTAACTAAGTGTGTGATATCGCAAATGATACAGTCTCAGACTGTGTTAGGTACAGTGTTAAGGACATGTCAGACATGTTTCTTAAATTTGTAAAAATAATTCATCTAAAACAAAAGCAAAGTTACACAAAAAACGATGGAAAGATAAATTACATATAGTTTGGACATTGCCGATACGTGTATCATTCTTTATTTTCCTATAAATCTGAGACATATACACATACTTCAGAAAGTAAACAGAAAAAAAAACAAACTCTGCAGAATATTAGTTTGGAAGAGTTTTGTCCAGATTATAGATAATTTCATGACAAAATGAAAATGGAAATGTTCTTATTGTTATGCTGATTGCAATGGGATTTCTTCCTAGAATACTTGGAGTTGGCTGAATTCCCTTCTCTGCTGGCAGTGGGGTGATTCCGATGAATCCTTAAAAGGAACCCCCAATCAGTGGGAAAGATACCTGATAGATTTTCTGCTCTCCGTTAAAAAGGCATACGGTGTGTTAGGTTTCATTTGTCGAGCGATTGAGTTCGGGAGTCGCAATGTCATGTTGCAAATATACAAAACGCTGGTGCAACCACACTTGGAATACTGTGTACAGTTCTGGTCCCCATATTACAGGAAGGATGTGGATTCATTGAAAAAGGTGCAGAGGGGATTTATCAGGATGTTGCCTGGTCTGAAGGGAAGGTCTTATGTGGATAGGCTGAGGGGGGGGGGGGGTTGATAGAGGCATACAATATGAACAGAGGATTAGATAGGGTAGACAGTGGAAGTCTTTTTCCTAGAATGATGACGTCAGCTTGTACGAAGGGGCATAATAACAATTTTAGGGGTGATAGATTTAAGACAGATGTCAGAGGCAGGTTCTTTACGCAGAGAGTGGTAAGGGCATGGAATTCCCGACCTGCTAATGTAGTCAACTCAGCCACATTAGGGAAATTTAAATCCTTAGATAAGCACATGGATGATTTTGGGATAGTGTAGGGGGACGAGCTGAGAATAGTTCACAGATCGGAAAAACATTGAGGGCCGAAGGGCCTGTTATGCGCTGTATTGTTCCATGTTCTATGTTCTATATGTTATTGTCGAGATGAACAAGTAAATTGATGGATCAATGGCTGTGGCTGTTCAGACAAGTTACATTTTCTTCCTCTTGGAGCTGAAACATATAATAATGTTATCTGAACACCAAAGTGAACCATGTAAGGTCTGGTTAAACATTCCCCTGAATGCATACTCCATCCCTGTTGTCTGCTCCATTTAGGAGTGATTTGTAATTTATTATTTGAAAATATTTTGATATGTGGCTACATAATTATTGTACAATAAATTCATGTCTTCAAAGTACTGTGTTAAAATGAATATATTGTTTCATTAAATTAAACCCTTGGTTTTATTTTCTCATTCCTCAGCTCCGCCCAGTACACTCTCCTCAGGGTCCTTTATGATTCAATGTGAACACCTCTTATTCTCAGGCCTGAAGTGCCCTGACATTGTAGGGGCCATGAGGGGAATGGATATGGTTATTTTCCAAGGTCGGAGGACTCCAAACCAGAGGGCATAGATTTAAGGTGAGAGGGGTAAGATTAAAAAGATACCTGAAGGGGTATCTTTTTGCAGCAGAGAGTGGCGGGAGCTGGGCGTAAGTGAAGTCGGAGCGCAGAGCTGGTTAGGAAGGTATTGTTATTTGAGTGGGTATGTGGGACCTGTACAATCAGGACGGATTGCACCTGAACCAGAAGAACACCAATATATGCAGCAGTGCAAGTGTGGAGTATGAGCCTTGATCGGGGTTTGATGCTATAGCAGATATACAATGAGTGTGAGGGATCAGGCAGTATAAGGTGAGCTTTATCCTGACAGAGAGGGGAAGGTCATTGATGCTTGTCCTGTATTACTGGACATTCCTTCAGACCATAGATACTGCACTAAGCTCAGACCTTGGTCGGTGGGTCTGGTGGTGTGGCCCCCTCTGGGAAGAGAATGGTCCTTGTCTGTACTAGTCCATCCACCAGGACCTCCGTGCCCCTGTCGATAAACCGCTGTGTAATTGCCACTTATCTGCCAGGCTCGGGGTAATCTGCAGGGCAGCTCCAAACTGAGAATGCTCAATCGTGTGCCCATTGGTCTTTTAAAAATGGCACCAGTGTCAGGAATCACAGAATATCCAGGAATATACGGGCGATGCTGAGTACCTACAGCCATGATAGGTAGGAGAATCGGGCTGGCATTGACTGAGAGGGATGCCATGGGGTGAGGTGGGTAGATAATTAGTTGAGTTAGATAAGATAACACCAGGAAGCTAGGTCAGCCTCGTGCAGAACATCCCTCTGTCACACTCAGTGAAAATGTCACTGAGACAAATTATTGTTAGAATCAACCCAATCAGTTGAAGAGTCTGCTGACCCCAATCCCAGTTACAAAGCTGCAGCAGCTTGACCAATGCTCTCCATCACAGAAAAGGAGCTAAACGTCACCTTACACTTTGGATATAAGGCAGTGGGGAGGGGGTGGTTGAGGTATCAGTGGCGGAGCACTTTATGGCAAGTCATCATAATTCTATTAGTTTCAAAATAGAGATGGAAAAGGATGAACCACATCTAAAACTTGAAGTTCTAAATTGTTGAAAACCAATTTTGACAATTTAACCGATAATTTTCCAAATTCGATTGGGACAGATATTCTAAGAAAAGGGGGTCAGTTGGGAAGGGGGAAGGCTTCAGAAATGAGATGTCAGAAATACAGAGCCATTATGGCACTATTAGGATGAAGGGTAACGCTGGTGTGTGGAAGGAATGCTGGAGCGTTGTAGAAATTGAGGCTCTGGTCACGAATAAACGGGAAGCATATGTCAGGTATAGACAGCAGGAATTGAAGGTTTTTTTAAAAAATTCATTCACAGGATAAAGGTGTTCCTGGCGAGACAATCATCTATTACACATCCCTCATTACCCAGAGGGCAGTTAGCAGTCAACCACATTGCTGTGAGTCTGGAGTCACTTGTTGGCCAGACCAGGTAAGAATGGCAGCTTGTTTCCTTAAAGGGTGTCAGTGAACCAGATGGACTTTTCTGACAATCGGAATAGTCATTATTAGCCTCTTAATTCCTGATTTAAAGTGAATCACTAGAAGAGTCTGAAGGCAACAAGAGTATAGTTAATAGGGAATTTTGGAGCATAAAAAGGGGACATGTGATAGCTTTGGGAAACAGAGTTAAGGAGAATTCAAAGGAATTCTACAAGTACGTCAACGACAAAAGAGTAACTGTGGGGAGAATAGGACATCCTTAAAGATCAGCAAGACTGCCCATGTGCAGAGCCACAGGAAACGGAGGAGGTACTGAACGAATATTTTGTATCAGTATTTACTGTGCAGGAGGATATGGAAGTTAGACAACTTGTGAAAATAGTAGTGACATCTTGGCAAGTGTCTGTATTACAGAGGAGCTGCTGGAGGTCTTAAAACATGCAAAAGAAGGAAAATGTCCTGGCTTTTATTGATGTACGCTAGAACTCTGTGAGAAGCTAGGGAAGTGATTGCTGGGACCCTTGCTATTATTAATAGCCACAGGTAAAGTGCCGGAAGACTGAGGGTTGGTTAACGTGGTGCCATTACTTAAAGGATTTAAGAAGGGTAATAAGGAAAAGGTAGTGAGCCTGACTTCAGTGGTGGGTAAATTGTTGAAGAGGATTATGAGTCATCGGATTTTCACGCATTATGAAAGGTAACGATTGATTAAGGATAGTAAACATGGCTTTGTGCAAGCAATATTGTGTCTCACTGACTTGACGGAGATTTCTTTGAAGAAGCGACTAAAAAGACTAATTGAGATTGAGTGGTGTACATTGTCAAACTGGACATCAGTAAGACGTTGAATAACATTGTGCACGAACATCTGTTTAACAAGGATGGTTCTTATGAAAGTCATTTGGATACAAATTTAGCTCAAAGGTCAGAGACAGAGGGTTGCCATATCTGTTTGTGTCTTAGGCTGGATAAGCACACCCTCTCACTCTCTCCGTTACATACACTGATGCAGATTCTCCCTCTCTGCCCCTCACACGCACTCGCACTATCCCCTCTCACATTTCACACTCGCACTCCACTCTGTCACACACACATGCACACACAGCCACTCTCTCTCCCTCCCACACTCACACCCACACGCCACCTCACTCTCTCTCACATACACACATTGTCTCTCTCTCCTCTTCACGCAGACACGCCCCTCACACATATGCACACCCACACACACGAATGCACATATAAATCTGTGGGTTGAATTTGCATCTTCCCATTTGTATTTGCAGATGCATTTTATTTTGTTCCAAAACATACAATTTGTAGACATTCAGTCAATGTGTTATTTTATAAATCGTACTTTTTAAATAAAACCAGTCTAACTCCAGGTCACGACACAGACAGAGTCCAAACAAGGCGTCACGCTTAGAATACATTGTCTGACCGCAAGTAGTACTTCATTTACATCGATCATACCTGAAGGTATCTCCAGGCAGTGACTTGAAATAAATTCTGCAATTTGCATATTAATCAATCAAACTTGCACCTCCATTCTAACTGATTAAGTATTTAAGAGCCATCTGAGGTGTGTACAATTCATGAGTCGTACAGCCCTTTGGTCTTTTCCTTATAACTTCTGTGTTTAAAGTCTTCCCCTCCCTCTTACAACTGAAGAAGGAGCAGCGCAAGGAAAATTTGTGTTTACACATGAACCCATTGGACTCTAACCTGGTGTCGTTTGATTTTTGACCTTGTTCAATCCAGTCCAAAATCAGTGGCTCCATATCATGGCTTTTACTGGTTAGCTAATCCTCTCCCCTAGCAAGTAAATTGTTCTTAATCCCATGTGTTCTTGTCTTACATATTAACCTTTTTCAAGACACGTTACGCACTGATGTCTGGATATCCTATAATGGGATATCTAAAGGACCCCCATTATCCACCTTGCTTGTTACGCTTTTTTAAAAAAAAGTTCGTCAAATTATTAAAATATGATTTATCCTTCATAAAGCTATGTTGGATTGTAGCTTGACTTTGGAAATCTCCTGTTATTAATTCCTTCTTAACGCATCCTAACAATTTGTCTTCAATCCCAATAATTTTCTCACCACTTTTCATTTCCGAGTGAAGCTGGTTATTTGAAGTCCTTCCCTTTGTATAAGGATTATGTTCCCTTCCATATTGCCTGTGTAACAGGCACAAGGCTGTAAAAGATCGGCTCCAATTGCTGTGTCAGAGGCATGAGTGGCTGATTGGACTAACTCTATTCCTGCTTTACACACTCGCTGGGCTGAATGTACTCCTGGTGTTCATACATTATAGTATCAATGGACTTGCATGTCCTGCTCCTGTTCCTGACCAAGCCATTCAATATCTCAATGTCCTCCTTCTGTCGCTGAATGAGAGTTTTGGGAACCTATGGAATCTCCATTCTCAAATGTCACTTTTCAAGGGCTGAACTATGGAGGCAAGTTTTGCTGCCCACACTGGGTAGCTCAATGGTTAGCACTGCTGCCTCACTGCACCAGCGATCCTAGTACAATTTCAGTCTCCAGTTTCCTCCCACAGTCCCAAGATATGCAGGTTAGGTGAATTGGACAAGCTAAATTACCCATAATGTTCGGGATGTGGAGGCTAGGCGCATCAGTCGAGGAAAACGCCAGGTTCTAAAGACTGGGTGAGGTAGGTGGTGGGGATTGGATGAGATGGTCTTCGGAGAGTCAGTACGTTGTCGATTGGTCAAACGTCCTGCTTCCACACTGGAGAGATTCAAAGATTAACACCTTTGTTGCAGAAGTCCGTTGAGGGAACAATCTTTGAGTTCATTACAACATCCTTTCCACAGTGAGGAGATTAAATCTATGTGCACTACTTCGGATGTGATCTCACGAAGATCCTGTACAGCAGCAACAGCACTTTACCAGCCTGTTGTAAGTTTCTCACCCAGGTTAGAGCAGTCTCCGCTCTCTGGGGGAATACACAGCATTGCTGGAAGATCATTGTTCTTCTCTACTACACCAGCATAACGGGAGATCTGGAGAAAATCTCACAATGCCGCTTGAGAAGAACGGGTAAGAGGTGGTGAGATAATATCCATGTTGAGATATGCCTCGCCAAACATCTCGCCTGAATCTGCCATTAACCTCGCCAGAGCCCACGTCACTCAGATTCTACAGAATCTGTTGAGGTGGATCTTAGAAACAGCAAGGAGAAGCAAACATTCATGAGAGATATGTATCAAAGTGAAAGCTGCAATACAATTTTTGGGTATGTTATAAAACAGGACATAAGACATACAGGGTTTGGGGTACTGCAGTAATAATGGAAAGTTTCAAGTTCCATCTAACCAGTGTTTACCCAAGTGAATGTTAATGTTGAGTGTGTATGAGCCGGGTTGCTTTAGTAGTATGTTGAGCACCGAGCTGTTGATCAGGAAATTTTTGAATTGGTGTTGTGTGATCAGAAGAGCAAATCGAATACTTTGCTCTTGAGGATCTTTGGGGAATAGTAATTTTAATATATTGAATTTTACATGCGTCTGAATACAAGCAGTTTTTTTATATATTACGGGTCTATACCTGAGTTGTGCAAGACATTAAGTTACGAGAATAAAGTTGGTTTTGGAGAATTTGGAAAATACATTAAACTGACTTAATGAAAGACAGGCAATATATGTTATTTACTGTAAGGTCTGTAATATACATATATCCCTCCAAGGCATAAATCGCAAAAGTCAAAGGTGACTCAACGATGGTGAACAAAAGAAGTCAAAAATTACATTAGATCGAAGAAAAGGGTCATATATTGTGGATTCATTGAAATTTTGGATGCAACAAAACAGGAATGATAAACTGATAAGTAAAGTATAAAGAGAACAGGAACACAAATTAACCAGAAACAAAAAGACTGATGAAAAACTGCCATGAATATTTGAAAGGAAAATAAAAGCAAGGTCAAATGTGGAAGAGTGAATGTGTGGACAGGATAATTTATTGTGGAGAACAGAACCGATGACAGGGGGAAACTAACCAGTTACTTTATGTCTGTCTTCACCGAGGAAGGGCCAGAAAATCTCCCAGAAATACCAAGTGACAATGGGACTTGTGTAACTGAAGACTAAAATCATTCATACCAGTGACCAGGTAGCATTTGAAAGCATAACTGTATTGATAAGTCTGACAGACCAAAGGTACTTCATATCAGAGTTTCAGAGATAGCTGAAATGGACAAAATAATTGCATTGGGAATCACTGTATTTTTCTGAATTCAGGTGGAAGGTTATAAATGCATTCCAAACTTTTACAAAGGGAAGAATAGAGAGAATGGTGAACTACTGGCCAGTTAATGAATTGTTCACAGTGGGGAATCTGTTTGAATTTATTGTAAAGAATGTGATATTGGACACTTGGAAAGTTATAGCAAACGTCTAGAGAATGATGCTAGATTTCTGAAAGGGAAGGCAACATTTACCAAAATTTTGCTTGAAGATGTCTCTTGTCGATATAAACAATGGAGAACCAGTGGATATGGTATAGTTGGATATCAGGAGGACTTTTTAAAAGTTCATACGGAAGGTTAGACCTAAAACAATAAAGCAAATTGTATCGGTAAGAACATATGCAAATGGAGGAAGGTAAAGTTAAGTTTCCCTTTGTTTGAAGGGAATCAGATTATAGGCAATGAAGTGTTCCGTGCTCTCTCTCCACACGGATGATGTCTTACTCGCTGTGATGTCTAGCATTGGTGCAGTACAGATCCCAGCTTCTGTAGTAATTCGCTTTGAGTAGAAGTGAAGTTCTGCACCAGTAACACATCGTGTTGGTGAGACTGTACCTGGAGTATGGTGTACAGTTTTGATTTTCTGATCTAAGTAAACGATACTGATCACATATACTGAATGTACATTCTCTAGATTAACCTCTCGGATGGCAAGATTGTCCGATGAGGGAACTCCGCCTGTATTCTGTAGATTTTCAGAGACTGAGACGTGATCGAAATGTAGCTTTCAAAAACTTTACACAGAGGGGAATGAAGAACATAGGGGTATTGAAAAGTGCGAGCAGGATTAGTGAGCATCTTAAGGTATTCCACAAGGACCTCAAGTAGGACAGAATAACCAGGGAATAATTAGAGACTATTAGAAACCAAGAGGATAATCAGTGTGTGAAGATGGAGAATATTTATAGATTGTGACATGAGAGATTCACATCTGTTTTATGCAGGAGAAGGAGGAGGCATAGTTCAAGAAGATGGACTGGGAAACTCGTGGGCAGATTGATATGAAATACAAGCAAGGATTGATAGTTTTGGCTGGTATAAAATTAGACAAGTCCACAGGTCTGGCTGTGTTGTATCACAAACTGCTGTCGGAGAAAGCCAAATGTTTAAGTAAATTCTGGTCACAGGGCAGGGGCCAGAGGAACGCAGAACACCTTTCACAGGAATGGTTGGTGCAGGTAGATAAGGGAACTATAGACCAGTGAGTATCAGATCAGTGTCAGTGAAACTATTGGGGAAAACAGGGTGGGAGAAAATGGATCTTCATTTAGAGAGGGATAGCCATCAGAGGGGAGTCATAATGAATGAATTTTATTGATCTTTTTTCAAGAAGGTTGATCATATGTTTTTTTTTTCAGCAAGGCCTTTGACAAAGCCCCACATGGGAGACTGATAAAGAGAGTAAAATCTCATGGTATCAAGGGTAAGTTGGTAAGTGACATTCACAATGTCTTTGTGGCAGGACAAAGAGGGAGATTCTGGAAACTGTGTGAATCAACATCAGTATCCAGTGGTATAGTATACGGGTCAATGGTGTGACATTTATTATTTGTGATACTCATAAATAATGTAGATATAAAAGTAGAGGACGTGGGTAAGTGTGGTACGTGAGTTGACATGTATCGCAAAGATTGCACGGGTGGTTGGCAGTGAGGGGGTAGGTCTTATGTTACAGAAATATACAGATGGAATGGCCAGATAAGCAGATCAATGGCAGATGGATGTAACCCAGATAAATATGAGGTGGTGCAATATGGAAGAATGAACCAGACAGGGGGGTACTCAATGAATGGCAGCACACCAGGAAGCTCAGAGCGTGCTTCTCCACACATCCCTGATTGGGACTGGACAGGGTAATAGTGGAGTTAACAAGGCGTTTGGAATATTAAATATAACCTTTACCCATCGAGACATAGCTTACAATACTAATACAGGACTTTGGTTAGGCCAAGATGTAATACTGTGTAATGTTCTGGGAGCCAAATTACAGGAATGATGTGATTGTACTGGAGGGGGTGCAGAGGAGACTCACTAGGATGTTCTCTGGGATGGAGCATATCAGCTATGGAGAGAGACTGGGTAAGCTTGGGTTATTTATATTAGAGCAGAGAATTCTGAGAGGAATGTGATTCAGAAGGATAAGATTATGAGGAGCATGGACCGGGGGGATAGACAGCAGCTGTTCCTTTTCGTCAGTGGGCCAAAAGCAAGGGAGCACACTTTTAAATGTGGAGAGGATTTGCTGATTGCTTTTCACCCAGAACGTGTTGGGGTCTGGAATGTACTTCCTGAGAGGGGAGTTTTCGTGGTAACTTCATAACTGCTAATAACCTACTTAGGAGAGCTCTTAAAGTGCCATAACATTCCCGGCTATTGGCCTGGTGTAGGAGAGTGGGACTAATGTAGATTGTGCTGTATTTCTGACGGTGCAGAGTCTATGCTCCTGTGATTATATGGTGTGCACATGAATTGCTGGGTTTCTGAAGACAACATTAATAAGAGTTATAAGGTGAACTGTCAGTGGAAAAGATAAGAGAAAAACAAGTGCAGCTTCGTTACACTCTGAATCAAGAGAATAGAAAATGAGAGCAGGGAAATGGCAGAACTATTCAGCAGTTACTTCAGTTCTGTCTTCACAGAAGGAAACAAACGAAACAAATTAAATCTTCCCAGCAAGACTGGAAACTCTAACTGCCGTCAGAAAAAAAAGAATGAAATTAGTAAAATAAAATGTTTTGTGAGAAATTATTGGATTGAACGTATGGTTGAATTTATAATACAGATAGAAGGTGAGAAGGTAAAATCTTATATCAAGGTCCTGTGTTTAACCAAAGCAGATGGCAATAGGATGAGAGAGGAGTTGGGTAAATATGGCTGGAAGTGAAGACTTTATGGTGGAACCGTTAATGAACAGTGGAAGGCTTTCAAAGCAATTTTCCAACGTTCTCAGCAACAGCATATAACCGTGAAATGGAAGGACTGTAGGAAAACGGTAATCTGCCGGGAATGTCTCAGGAAATAAGGGAGACTATCAAAGTAAAATAAATGGTATAAATAATGGCAAAGACGAGTGGGAAAGTAGAAGATTGGGAAAACTTTAAATGTCAAAATAAAGCAACAAAGAAAGGTATCAAGACACATCAGATAGGTTATGAAAGTAAACTACCTCAGAATATAAAGACAGATGGCAAAATATTCTCTAAATATACAAAACGAAATGAATGGCTAAGGTAAGCAATGGTCCTTCAGAGAAGGGGTATCCAGTAAAGGGATATGAGGAAATGGATGAGGAGTTGAAGAGTTATTTAGTCCGTCTACACAATGAAGGAGAGTAATAACATACCAGCAATTGTCAAAGAGGGGAAGGTAAGTGAGTACCTGGAAACAACCTTTCCCAAGACAGAGATAATGTTGGGCAAGCTAATGGAGCCAAAGGTCTCCTGGCCTTGATGGAATGCATCCCAAGGTACTAACAGAGGTGATGAGAGAAATAGCAACTGCACTTGTGGACATTTTTCTGAATTCACTGGACTCCGATGCAATTCTAGCAAATTGGAAAACAGGCGTTCACACACAACTGTTTAAAAAAGGTGGTCGACAAAAAGTGGGGAATTATAGATAAGTTAGCATAACAGCTGTAGCGGAAAATATTTCAATCTATAATCAAGAATTAAATGGCAATGCATCTTGATAGAAATTGTCCCGTTGGGCAGACACAGTGTTGGTTCATGAAAGGCAGGACACGTGTAACTAACCTACTGGAATTCGATGAAGACATTACAACTGCAGGGACCCAGTAGGTGTGGTGTACTGAGATTTCCAAAAGACATTCGATACAGTGACGCCAAAAATGCTGCTGCGTAAGGTATGGCATTATGGGCAATGTATTAGCATGGATAGAGGATTGGTTAACTAACATGAAGCAACAAGTGGGAATACATGATTGTTTTTCTGGTTGCTGATCAGTGACTAGTGGAGTGCCTCAGGGATCGGTGCTGGGACCGCAATTCTTCACAGCTTGCATTAATGATTTGGAATAGGGGGCCACGTGTAGTGTCTCAAAGATTACACATGATACTAAAATGAGTGGCAGAGTAAAGTGTGCAGAGAACTGTTAAACTTTACAAAGGGGCATAAATAGTTGAAGTTAGTGGGCCAAGGTCTGGCAGATGGAGTTCAATTATAATAAATGTGAAATCGTCCATGTTGGTAGGAAAAATAGTAAAGGGGACTCTTACTTGAATTGTTTTTTTAAAAAAGCAGCATGCTCTTGTGCAGAGCGACCTGGGTGTCGTTGTGCATGAATCACAGAAGTTGGTCTGCTGGGGCAACAGGACGTTAACAAGGCAAATTTAATTTTGTCCTTCATTGCAAAAGGGATTGAGTGCAAAAGCAAGGAGATGTCTGCGTGGGTTTCCTCCGGGTGCGCCGGTTTCCTCCCACAGTCCAAAGATGTGCAGGTCAGGTGAATTGGTCATGCTAAATCGCCCGTAGTGTTAGGTAAGGGGTAAATGTAGGGGTATGGGTGGGTTGCGCTTCGGCGGCGCGGTGTGGACTTGTTGGGCCGAAGGGCCTGTTTCCACACTGTAAGTAATCTAATCTAATCTAATCTAATTATGTTGCAGCTGTACAGGGTGGTGCGAGACCACACCTGTAGTACGTGTAGTTTTGGTCTCCCTACTTGAGAAAGAAAAAACTGGCACGACAATGGATGCAGAGGAGGGTCGCTAGATCGGTTCCAGAGGTGAGGGGGGTGGTTATGAGGAGACATTGAATAGATTGGAATTATACATTGATTGGAATTTGAAAGAATGAGGGAGGAAAGATTAGAAACATATATATTTGCGAAGGGAGTAGATAAGATAGAAATATAAAGGATGTTTCCAGAAGCACGTGAAACTAGGACAACAGGGCAAAGCTGCAAAATTAGATGGAGCAGATTTAGGACTGAATTGAGAAGGAACTTCTTGACCAAGAAGATTGTGAATCTGTGGAATTCTTCGCCCAGTGAAATAGTTGAGGATTTGTCAATGAATATGTTTGAACTCAGATAATGTTTGAACAGTAAAGGAATTAAGGATTATGATTGGGCGGGTAAGTGGGGCTGAGACCAAGGAATGCTCAGCCATTATCTTATTGAATGGTGGCGGAGACTTGAAGGGCCCGATGGCCTACTCCTGCTCCTAGTTTGTACTTTCTTATGTAATGGGTCAACATGAAATGGGAATCATTTTTGAGAAATTGACTGGTCGATACATACAGAGAAAAAATGGATGCAATGCATTTAGATTTCCCGAAATATGTTGATAAAAAAACTATGGCCTAGTGGGCAAACTTAAATGTTACAGGATTGGGACTAAAATATGAACATGGTTTTAGATGAGGAGAATTGACAGGAAGCACTGAACAGTTTTTAAGTGGAAGGATCATGCCAAGCATTTAGTTGAGGGAATCACATGTAATATTTCTCAGTCTGATGACAGCATTAAACGATGTTGGATTGTTAGTGGGTGAGGAGGATATAAAAAAAGCTCCAAGGTGACTGAGACAAGTGGAGTGAATGGGCAAATACGTGGCAGATGAAGATGTGACGGTGTGTACTTTGATTGGGAACAATAGAACAGCAACCTATCATTTGAAATGGGATTGGATGAAACATGTTGGTCTTTAAAGGGAGTTATGCTCTTTTTATTTTCCTGCTGTGACCTCCGAGGTCACTGCAGGTCAGTGAGTTCTGAAGGCAGAAGTCAATACTGGGAATGGCATTGGCATGCTGACCAGTGTACACAGACCCAAGTGGGGAACTGTAACATTGGAAAGGATCTGGATCTCATTGCACACCAGTCACTGAAAGCAATATTGCAGGAGCAGAAAGCAGGCAGGAAGATAAATGGTGTTTTGACCTTCATTTTTCGGGGCTTGACTTACAGGAGTAAGGGTGTCTTACTGCAGCTGTACAGGGCCTTGGTGAAAGCCCATCTTGAACATTGTGCACTATTGTGTGTAGTTTTACTCTCCTAACCTAATAAAGGACAAATCTGACATTGAGGGAGAGCATCCCAGACTGATCTCTGGGATGACAGGCTTGTTGTTAGAGCAGCGTTTGGGGCGACTGGGACTGTATTCCATGGGATTTAGGAAAATGAATGGAGATCTCAGTGAAACATATAAAACTCTGACAGCGTGAAATTGATTGGAAGCAGGGTTGATAATTCCCCTGGCTTGGACATCTAAAACAAGGCGCACAGTATTAGGTTAGGCAGGCCACTCAGCACTGAGATGAGAATAAATGTCTGCACTCAGTGACTGGGGATTTCTCTCCCACATAAGCTGTGGAACACAAGGCACTGAATATAAATAAGGATTTCTCATCAATAAACCGATCGGGAGGCATCTGGAGTACAGCTGTCACAAGTTCTCAGATGTTAGGGAGGAGGCCTCTGCAGGGTCAACAAGACTGTGTTTCCCGTTCCCCTTTCTGATACCGAGGCTGGTGCTGGGTGTTCTGTCAGTTTTATCCTTCCAAACCTCGGAGCAGTTTGATGCAATTTAGTGTCTTGCTTTACCGTTTTAGAGACTATTAAAAAGTTTCACATGCGTGTGTGTCCAGAGTCACATTTAGGCCAGAGCAGGAATGCATGGAATTCACCAGACCAGAATTCACTTCCTGAAAGTACATTGGTGAAGCAAATTGGAGTTTGCAATTGACATTGATTTCAGTGTCACCGTTACTGACACCAGATTGTAGATCTCGATATTTTATTAATTGTTATTAACTTCCATCAGCTGCCAGAGCATTATCCTGGTCTGGACTGGTAATCCAGTGACATTTCCACAACACAGTACCATCTCCACATGGGTAGCTATCTGGAACGACACTGAGCAGGATATTTCGGTGCTGTTTGACAGATCTGTCGAAAAGAACTTCTACTAGTTTAACAATCGTGACGGGACTGAGGGGGTGGTAATGGGTCAGAATTTAACTATTACCCTTTTAGCGAACTGGACATAGCTGATTAATTTTCCGCATTGCTATGGAGATGTCAGAGTTGGAGCTGGAATGAAACAGCTTCCTCAAGGACACAGCTTGTTGTGCAGCACAAGTCTTCAGTCCTCTTGCAGGAATGGGGTCAGGGCCCATTGCCTTTATCCTATCTACTTTGTTCACCTGTGTCTTCAAGTCACGTGCAGCAAATCAAATTGATTGAAGATGGGCATCTGTGATTCTGTGGACATCATGGCGAGGGTGAGGTTAATCATCCACTGAACACTTCTGATATAGTATCGTACAAAAACTACATTCTTAACTATTACACTGATATATAGGTCTGTTCCATTATTTGGGATGGGGATAATAGTGGAGCCCTCTCCTCCATGAAGTTCTTTAACCATCCATCACCATTTATGGCTGGATGTGACAGACTGTTGCTTTGTTGGTGTTGGGATCATTGCACCCTCTCTATCAGACGTTAGTTCTGCTGTTTGGAATGCAAGCAGTCAATTTTCGTAGCTTTAACGAGTTGTCATCAGGTTTAGGTTAACATGATTCGGACACTGGCACGTTCACCAATATATCACTGAACAATAGATCAACATGGTTGGAATGGTAGACGGAGGGATCATCCCAGGAAAAAGTTACAGATTGTACTTGAATATAATTCTGCTTCTGCTGCTGCTGTGGTCTACAGAACCACATCTATGCCAGCAAATCTCTATTTAAGAAAGTTTGGAGAGTTAGATCATTTAAAGTATTTACAGATGAGTTTTGACTTGGAAATGAATTGAGTGCAATGAAGGACTAGTGATGAAGGAGGAGTGAAAGCGTCGTAGACTCTTAGAATCATACAATATGCAAACAGACCTTTCGGCTTAACTCGGCCATGCTCACCTGGTTTCCTAAATTGAATTATTACTCTTTTTCTTCTTTTAGCACAGACCCCCTCCAAACATTTCCTATTCATATACACATCTAATTGTCTTTCAAATGTTGCATTTGTACTTCCCAATGCGACTTCCTCTGACAGCTCTCTACCTATACACACCACCCTCTGTGCGAAACAACTGTCCTTTTGATATCATTTCAATTTCTTCCCTCTCACCTTAAAACTATCCTCTATGGTTCTGGACATACCCACCAGTGGGAAAAGATCTTGTCTATTCATCCTATCCATGCTTCGCATGATGTAATAAAGTTCTACTCTCAGCCTCCAACGCAAAAGGAACAAAATCCCAGCCTTATATCTCAAAACCTCCGGTCTCCGTCATTTCATTTTAAATACTTTTGCCCCCATCCCAGTTTTCTAACATCCTTCCTGTAGCAGGGCGACAGGAATTGTACTCAGTACACCAAATGTGGCCTTACTATTCTCTTGTAGAACCACGACATGAGGCTCCAATTCCTGTAATCAATGCTCTGACCGATGGAAGTCAGCTTGCCTTATGCCTTATTCACTGCCCTGTCAACCTGTGACTCCACTTTCACGGAACTATATACCTGGTCCCTGGATTTCTATTTGGCAACACTCCCTAGCATGCTACCACTTACTAAAATAAATCATACACTCGTTTGCCTAACAAAGTGCAATATCTCACATTTATCTGCATTAAGCTCCATCAGCCAATCCTCAACCCACTTTCTAAGTACATCAAGATATCTTTATTCTCTAAGACAGCCTTCTTCACTGTCCACCATAACTCCAATTTTGGGGATTTCTTCTCCAAATTAATATCCCTGGTTCCAATATTCTCATCCAAATCATTTACAAAAACAATGAGCAACAGCCTGGTCATTGCGGCACAACGCTGGACTCAGGCCTCCAATTGGAACAGCAAATCTCTCCCAAAACCCTTTGTCTCCCACGGTCAAGCCAGTTTTGCATCTAATTGGATAGCTCTCCCTGATCTCATGTGATCTAACCTTATTAACCAGGCTACCATGTGGAACCTTGTTGGGCCTCACTAAGGTCCACGTAGACAACGTATGCTGCTTTACCTTCATCTATCTTCCCGATCACCTCTTCAAAAACTGCAATCTAGTTTGTGAGATATGGATTCCTAGATATAAAGCCGTGCTGAATATCCGTCATCAGTCCTTGCCTTTCCAAATGCATGTAATTCCTGCATCTCAGAATCTCGTTCAAACACTTCTCCACCCTTGACATCAAACTCACTGGTCTGTAGTTCCCTGGGTTTTCTTTGCAGCCAAATTATTAATAATGTAACAACATTAGCTGTCATCCTGTCCTCCAGGACCTCAACCGTGGCTGTCAATGATACACAGAAGAAAGTAAAGAGAACTGCAGATTTCGTAAACCAGAAACTAAGACAGAAATATGCTGGAAAATCTCTGCAGGTCTGGCAGCATTTGTGCAGAGAAATCCAAGTTAATGTGTTACAACACGGGGGACACACGCCCCCCGCCCCCCCAACCCCCACCACCACCACCACCCCACGCTAACTGAAACTTGCAACACAGAAAAGATTTAAACCGTTTTGTAATCTGTAAAAATTCGGAAGGCCAATAACCATCCTAAAGTAAAAATTGACAACTTTTTTAAAAAGTCTAACAGAGAATAATTACCTAACAACTATTTGCAACTCCTTTCTCTGACCTATCTTTTACTTTCCCTTCTTCAATACTGGTCCGATAACCTGCCCCGCCCCCCACCCCCAATTAAGATATACCAAAACATTCAAATTTCAGAACCAGCCAGCTGTCGATTCTTTTCTTTGTATCTTCCTCTGTCTTCGCTTCTTCTCCTTAGAATTTCTGTGTCACAGGTCATTGATAAATAAATGTACATTTCGGAGAGCTATTCTCCGGGCAGTCTGCAGGTGTTGGTGGCATGGCAGTTCTCTTCTAACTGGTCAAATGTTTTTTCAGCTTTCTACCCCAAAGAATAGGGCAATTTTGTTTTTTTTAAAATAGTGCCAAATGTCAAATTTAAACTTGATTGTAGTTTAGCTTCTTGGACATAATTTAAACGGATTGATCAAATTTGATTTTATTTTTCGTCTCATAGCCACCCAGGTACTGCCAGCTGCTGAACCAAATGTTACATTGTAAATTTTCCTGAACTCACTGTGCTTGTAAATCCTTCAACTCTCTTAAAGGTGCAGTACCCTTCACACGTTCATAGCACCTTCTCTCTAAAAAAAACATCATAATGAAAACACAGTCTCATTTATTTTTCTATTCTTCAAACATTACCATAACATACAGAAAACTGAAATCTAAGTTCATCTTAACATCTTCCGATTTACCTATATTTAACATTGGATAAATACAAATCTCGTCTAAACTTTATCAGTTAAATTGGTGAGAACGCATCTACGATTACATCCTACTACACACTACATGTACGATTTTTAAATTAAAAGTCTGTAACATAATACTCCAATGAAATAGTCTTTAAAGCGTTGAAGAATGTAAGCAGATTGGGCTCCATGTACACAACCGTCTCCAACACGCTGTTTGTGAATACACATTAAAATGTTATAAGGCAGGTACCCAACTCAATAGTTCTCTCTCAACCGTGGAATATTTTCTCTGGTGGATGTTGAGTTTCTTTGAAAAGTACGATCCCATCTCATTGTCCTGTAGCAGTATAGCTCCAACTCCTATGTCACTCATGTCGATGGCAACTTTGAAAGATTTTCAAGCATTTGGTGTAGCTGAAAATGGTTTGGTGCTGAATATTTCTTTTTAATGTCGAATGCCTCCTGGCATTGTTCTTTCAACCAAAATTTTGTGCTCTTCTTCAGCAACTCCGATAATGGTTTCACTACACTGCTGGAGTTTGGAACAGCTGTCTGATAGAATCCGCTGACTCCGAAGGAGTGAAGCACCTTTCTCTTCGAGATTGGCCGTGGAAATTCCTCAGTTGCTTTTGCCTTTGTGTTCCATGGGATCAATCTTCCATGACCGATATTTTGTCCCTAGAACATCATGTCTGCTTTCACAAATTGTGTTTTGTTTAATTTTATCACCAGTTTTGTTTCTCGTATTCGTTCAAAAAGGTCTGCCAACTGTACCAAGTAATCTTTCCAGGAATTAGCAAACATCACTACATCGTCTAAACGAACTACACAGTTTACTAACCGGGTCACAGCTCTGTTCATGGGTCTTTGGAACGTTTTGGGTGTGTTCGTCATTCCAAAGGGTATCACTCTGAATTGATACAGACCATTTGGTATTACAATTCAGAAATTTATTTCACTGTCTCTGATAAAGGTACCTGCCAGAATCCACGCATTAACTCCAACTTCGTGATGTAACGGACTTGTCTAACTTTCTCGATACAGTCCTCCAATGTTGGTATTGGATATAAGTCTGATTTTGTAACAGTGTCGATCTTACAATAATCCAAGAAAAATCATTGAGTCCCATCCGGTTTGGGAACTAAGATGATCAGCGAGCTCCACTCGCTCGGGCTTGGTTCGATGATGTCCTCATTGAGCATAACCTCCACCTCCTTCTGGACTTGTCTGGCTTTGAGGGATAAAGCCAATATGGATTGTCTTATCGGAACAGTATTCCCTACATCTACTTCATGTACAATAGCATTAGTTCTCCCCCCACACATATGATTCTAATATATGTCCTCATATTGCAATAACGAACCTTTCACCTGTGTTCTATGCTCCTGAGACAGATAGTTTACTAATCTATCCCACTGCTCAACGACTTCTACTTTTTTGACATGTTTACGAGGCACATCAAAATCCACAACATTTGGATTTCATTGTTTACTCTGTAGGGTAGTAACTAACACCTGTTTCTCCAATTCTTTCTCTCCTCTACTTTTCAGGAGGGGACCTAAACACTCATTTATAACCCACATAAAGGGGTCTTTGAATGTGGGAATTGGCAGCAGACGGGCTAGTTTCATTACTGTCCGTGGCCTACCTACCATTTGGCATGAATGACATGTATGCCAAACGTTAACCATATCTTTGTGCATTCCAGGTGAATAAGAATGTTTTTGTCCCTTAGCCCGAGTCTTTCGTACCCCTAGTTGACCACCTGCAGGTAGTTCATATGGTACTTGTAAAACCTCCTGTCTCTATGCTACCAGCAACACAAACTGGTGCACCTCAGCACATTTCTCCTCTGCACTAACCTGATGTGGTGTCCATTTTTGTCTTAAGAATTTCCTCTGTCTCCTTTTCAGAGTACACATCCACATATACATTTTTTATCGTCTTGTCTGTCTGTTGCAAGTCCCTTAGCCTTTCAGGCCAAAACATCGCTGTCTGACCCACTGCCTGTTCAGGTTTTCCCTACACCATTATGGCAAACAGGGTGTCCATTAACTGAACCTCAACTCCTTCATCTTTGTCTATAGTTTGTCCTTCGTGCTGTGACTTATAATAGTGGGATATGGTTACTGCACAGCCTGGGAAAATACCAGGATATTTCCGATTTAACATTTCAGTCTCTTTGTCTTCCTTGGGCTTCTCCACAACAAGCAATGTCACTCCCAACTTGGACCCTGCTAAATCCTTCCCAAGAACAAACTAGATTCCTGGATCTGACAGTCTGTCAATGATTCCCACTATAACCTCCCCAGTCTTCAGTAGGCACTCCAACCTGATCTTACATAGGGAAATGTTACATTTCTGTACATCTTTCCCATAAATTAATACATTCTGGGGTAACTGATCAGAAAAACTACAAATTCATTCATCTCTTATTATTAGCGACTGGTTAGTTCACGTACCTCTCAAAATTATAACTTCTTGCCTTTCTCCCCCTGTTATTTCTGAGTAAACTTTACTCAGAGAGGCGAATTCTTTATAGAGATCAGGTACTAACTCCATACCCAGCCCCTGCCTTGGCTGTGCACTTTCCTGCAGCTCTTCGGTTCTTGTTGGGGTTTCCTTTAAAACTTTCACTACTGCCACTGGCTTAGCTTCTTTTACCACATCTTTTCCCACAGTGCCTTTCTTAACGATCAGCACTGTGACCATACATATCCCTCCGTATGTCAGTGAAAACACCTTTTCCCAATGCCCTTCTGAAACCACCGGCACTGTAATTTTCTGTGTCCCACTCCATTACAGTGAAAACACCTGAGGCCTTTTCACCTCCTTTCCACCCTCTTGGGCAGCTTCTTTAACCTGTGGTAAACTCATATGTTTTACTCTTTCTTTTATAGTGTAACATCGCCCCTTCTCCCAAATTCTACCCCTCACAGGACGAAATTATGGCTGGAAGTTCACTTATGCAGCGAAATGTATTCATCTGCTAACTCTCCTGCCCTTCTCAATATCTGAAATTTCTTTTCCTCCGCGTGAATTATTATCATCTCTGCAAGTGAGGTTTTAAACTCCTCCAGCAGAATAATCACCCATAGAGCCTCATAGGTCTTATCCATCCTTAAAACCTGCACCCATCTATCAAAATGCCTATGTTTAATTCTTTCGAACTCAACATTTGGCTGACCTGGTTCCTTCTTTATGTTTCCGAACTGCTATCTATATACTTCCAGTACCAATTCGTAAGCACATAAAATGCGTTGTTTCACGCCGTCATAATCTCTTAACCCCTCATCTAACAGAGTAGCAAATACCTCACGAACCCTGCCGACCAACTTAGTCTGAACTAGCATTGCCAATAAATCCTTGCACCACTCTACCTGCCTAGCCAATTTTTTAAATGGAAAAAAGAAGGTTTCAACATCTTTCTCATCAAAATGTGGCAGAGGTTTGTGATAGTTGTATATTTCACTCATGTCCCTTTTACTCTCCATCCTGTTCACTTGACTTTGCTGACTAAATTGCAACTTCTCAAGTTCAAATTCCCTCTCTCCTTGCTCAGCTCAGAACTTTCTCCTCTCTTTTTATTACTCTCCCTCTTTTCCCTCTTGCCTTCTCTTTCTTCTCTCTCTTTCTCTCTCCCTATGTTTATCTTTAAACTGCATTTTCTTCAATTGTAATTTAAGTTTTTTTTTTCTAAATCTCCGGCACTTGTTTGTTTCTCTGACACACTTTAGTGTTTGACTACTTCCTAACAATTTCAGCTTTACTCTTGTTCTTGGTTAAACCCAAAACTAAATTCTTTGCTAATTCTAAACGTTTGGCCTTTATTATTCCTTCTAATCGCCCTCGGCAAATGTGAGAATCATCACATTGATACGAATGACATCCGTAAGAGTAATGAAATGTCCAGCAAAGAATGTTTAGGAAGTGAGGCCTGAGTTTAAAAGCATGATCTCCATGGTTGTGTGGGAAATAGAACCCACTGACTTCAATAATTTCAGTCCGATTCAAGATCTGAAGCAACAGTATCGTTCATTATACTCTTGCAAGAGTGGTGCCTATAAGTAGGCACACCGAGTTTCACAAGTTCGCAACTTTTTATACAATTCATTCTTCTTTTACTCCTCCCCCGCTTATTCCATTCCTTCTCCCCTGATTACATCTCCCACTTCTCTAAACATGGCTGTTTATCTCTTGCTTCATCTGGCCTTGTTCGTGACAAAAATGCATGTCCTGCTTGGCTGTTTCACCACATCCCTCTGTGGTCTATTGTTATATATCCTCCTTGACTGCCATCTGCTTCCTTGCTCGATAAAGCAACATTTCCTTCCATTCTTTGCCCATACTGAGCCTTATGACCTCTTAATTGTGTCTTTTTTTTGTTTCTGCAGAAGCTGGAACCAGATGCTTATAACTGTTTATACAAGCATATCTCGCTTAATCTGCACCCCTCTTCCACTTTCATGATTCAGCCTTGTGATCGTTGCAGATAACAACATTTATAATTACTCCTCACAATTCCCCCTTTTTGTTTTTACATGCAATTGTTATTTCTATAATTTTTCCTTTAAGCATCGCCCCCCAAAATCAGAAGAATCATTCATGAGACTTCATGCATCTTGGTCTCACTCATCCCCTCATTATTTAATAGAAAAAGGACCTTCTGCCTGATTCACTTTTAGGGGCATCTTAGGCGAGTCCTTGTATACAGCGCAACAGCCAATGGCTACGAATACCCTGGCTACGACTATCAGGGACGTAAGTATGGAAACCACCACCCCCTTCCGTTTTCCAAACCATGATTCAAGCCATCCCGTGAGAGATGTGTCTGCTCCTGAATTATCAGCCAGTTCCTCTGCTAAGGTCGTCAATCCCCTTAAGGCCCGGTTAATTGAACCATCAGGTGCAGTGTTATTAGCAATGAAGGTACAACAGCTTCCTCCTAACATCACTCACACACACACACACACACACACGCAGACACACACACACACACACACACACACACCTTTTCAACTAGAATCATATCAAGGGCCATTCTGTTTCCCCATGCCATCCTACTTGTCGCATCAAGCTGTTCTGATATTCCATTAACAACATCTCTTGTATAATTTATAAATCGCTGTTGAAAATAGAAAATGTAAATTATACAATCTACATTTTTGTTAACTGTTACCCACCAAAAGAGAGTTGACTCGAAGCCAGCTGCAATCTGGTTGCGAGCCTTGAAAATCAGGTACCCCCCTCCCCCCTGGGACTCCTATAGAATTGAGATAGATCCTGTCATCGAAAGAAGAATCTAACAGTGATCTCTTACTCCTGTTTTAGCTGAAAATGTGTTGCTGGAAAAGTGCAGCAGGTCAGGCATCATCCAATGAACAGGAGAATCGACGTTTCGGGCATAAGCCCTCATTCTTGAAGAAGGGCTTATGCCCGAAACGTCGATTCTCCTGTTCCTTGGTTGCTGCCTGACCTGCTGCGCTTTTCCAGCAACACATTTTCAGCTCTGATCTCCAGCATCTGCAGTCCTCACTTCCTCCTTCTCTTTTACCCTAGTATCTTTTCCTTCTCAAATGCCAGGCTAAATGGAATTGCCAATTGTACAATTGCACATATCCCTCTCCAATCCGGAGGTCGGGTGGGTCTCCACAAGAACACCACAGATCCGCTCGGGGAACCTTTAGTGCTGACTAGTTGCCTCCCTTGTCTGTATCGGTGAAATTATTAATCTCTGTACATAATTTCAGCTTCCCCAAATCTCAAGACCAATTTGTACCTCGTCTATGCACATACGATGTGTGATTTCCGACTGCGGCTGGAGAATTGGCGGGGGGCGGGGGTAGGCTTTTAAGTCTTTCATCTCCAGTGGAGGAACCATCAGAGATAGGGAGGTGCAGTTCCGATCATTCCAAGCAGTCTTACCCTGATACAGGGCTATCATACATTTCATGCCCTTCCTCTCTCGCTTCCACTCAAGCGGAAAGGGAGGCACATACATAGCAATTGCACTTATTCAGACTTTTTAAGTATACTTTACCCATTCAACCCAGGCATTTGCATTCCTGTAACCCCAGTTTCTATTTCGATGGTCTGTTTCAAGTCCTTTACCTCTATAATTTTAACTACTTTATGGTCATCAGAAGGGGTGTAAGGTTGTATCTTATTATCCAGTAGTTCTACCCTTTTTCCCTTTCCTACACTAATTCAAAAACAACAGCCCAAAAAGTCATTTCTGGTTGATGTCATTTCTACCCCAATTGATTCATTTAATTGTATCTGATAGGTGCCACCACCCGCCCTCCCGTTATTTCCTCTGTACCATGTGGTTTTCTTTATTGTTAGATATATATTGAGATACAGTCTTTATCGGGAAAATAGAAAGCTGGTCGGAAGGGGGTCCGGTGTACTGTGACAAGACCATTATACCATGTATCATCCCCAAGGCCATCCCCATAGGACTTATGATGTCCCTCTGAGTTGTGGTACTGTCTTTGATTATCTATATCCCCACAATTTACTAAGTTACATGCATCGGCGTCTATTACTTCTGGATTATCAGACTCAGGAACCATTAATAACACATAAGAAAATGATGTTTGACAAAATTCCAATACTGAGAGAGCAAGTATCATAACTCGAAGCTTCCCCAGCATTCTCAAAAATCATGCTGAAGCACCAAAAGACTTAATATACAATCCTGCGCTCGCGTCGCCACTGTATAATCAATTACTCAAAGTCTCTTTAGCTTGGGTTTAGCGGTTCTTGCGTTGATTCGGCTGTCCAGATGTCTCCCTCAATTGGAGATTCCACTGGCCCTTTGATCCGAGTGTATTGAGTCCAGACTTTCTCTCCCGTCCTTATCGCCATTTCGGTAGTCAAAAGAGCCTGGTACGGCCCTTTCCAGTCTGGTTGCAATCTAGTCTCTGTCCATGAATTTACTAAGACCGTATCTCCCGATCGAATTAGATGAACAGCGAATATAAGGGGCGGAGTCTGTGCCAATAAATCCTGTTTCCTGAGGAAAGACAAAGAGGAGATCAAACCCAGTATATACGTATTTAAGAACAAATCTTTAGTTTCTTGGTTTGGCAGTGGCCAGAGGATATGCCTCCACCCACCTGGATAAATGATCGACTATTACCAACATATATCTCAGTCTTCCCACTCGGGGGAAATCGGTATAATCTACCTGGATGCTCTGGAATGGTCTTAGCCCAGGTTCTCTCCCTCCTGGGACTTGTCTCCTTCACACTTTCTTGTTTACTTTTTTACGTGTTATGCATTCTTCACGTATCTGTTTTGCTATCGTATGTATCCCGTTGCATCCATATTTCCTTCAGAATAAATCACACATTGCTTGCACTCCCCAGAGGCTCCCCTGATGACAGACAGCCATCATTTCTCGCATCATCATTTTGTTTGACATTTCCCTTCCATCAGGTAAAATCCAATGTCCCTCTGCTGTTTTTACACCCCTTAAACCTTTCAATTCTTTTTCCTCTCTTTCAGTGAATATTAGTACTTTTCAAGGACCTGGGACAGTAGGTATTAGGGAATAGATCATTGCTTCTCGTGGGTTCAGGGCAGCTTCGTCAGTTACCTCATCGGCCAGTAATGTAGCTTTCCATTCTTTAATTAACAATCAATTAATGCAGTCATTTTCAAATTAACCGTGAATCAATATGACAGGTCACTGAGAATGTGTGAAGGGATCCTGCCAATTAATATTGATTCAGACTAGCACAATCGATTTATTGTAAATATTACTTAATAATTATGTATATTATATAAATAAAATAATCATTATCTGTAATTCAAGTTGGAAACGCAACAAGTGACCAAAACATTTTTTTTTAAAAACTGCAATTGCGCAGTTCTGTTTGTTTACCAGTCACTTGTGACTTCTCATTCTGTTTCTGTTTTTTTTTGCTCGAGCACATTCATTTTTAAGAACCTCGACAGATTTCATAGCACCATTTGCAGTTAATTCAATCCCCAATTTTGTGGCAGTATTTTGTCATGAACGCAAAACTGATTCTTTGTGCCTCTCATCACAAAACTGTCGCCAATTCCAATTAACTCTTTCGTTCCTTCTCCCTTGGGCTTAAAATTTAAGAATGACCTTGCTGCCCCCGTATCGACTGGGAAAACGACGTCCTTTGTATAAAGTCGCACCTTTAAATTTATCAAGTGTTCCTGGTGGGCCGCAGGGGGCAGGAACCCCTGACGCCCCTATTCTTCATCGAAATTCATAAGCAATATCGCCCTCTCTTCCCTTTTCAGATCCGGACACTCCTGCTTAAAGTGAGCTGCTTTTCCACAGTAAAAACATCCCGCCTGTCGGGATTTCCACCTCGATCCCCGTCCCTGTCCACCAAACACCTTAACATCTCCTCCCTTTAGTTTCAACATGCTGCCCACCACCATTCCGGTTTCTTTCTCCTTTTAGTTTTGACTTTTTAAAATAAACTCATCAACCGTGGGCTTCCATTGTTTTTGCCTTTTGTTTCTGCTTCTCATGTTACGTTGCCAGATGTTTGTTTGCTCCCTATAACTTCAAATACCAATTCATCAATTTATGCTTGTCTAACTTTAAAGCCTGTTCCAAACTATACATTTTGGAACCTTACTCATAATATATATTTATATATTATAAATTCATTTATTCAGTATTTAATACTTTAAATGTAAAATGCAAACAGTTCCCAACTTTGAAAACCACTAAAATTACCCGGTTTTATTCCATTAATTTAATTCTAAAATTTGTTTTCTTAAGTAGTCTTAACCAGTCATTGCTCAATTACAATACCATAGGTCGTGAAATAATGGGAGGTGTCTTAAAAGGATTTGTCTATTCTAGTTTTAAAAAACATCTAATGCATGAATAATGGCCGGCTCCAAGGACACAGATATTAACCATTGGATTTTTAAAATTACAATCTAATGTTGAACTGAAACGTCAATTGCCCTCCATAAATCACTGATGTGTAAGGATAAAAGAGATTAGTTAGAAACTGATAGTGAGGCAGCCATGACTAGTAAAAGAACGGGTGTTAACATTTTATGTCGTAATCACTGTAATATCCTTAACTTTAAAATAAATCATGTTAAATTTCCATAATAGAAATCAGATTCAAAACAGTCTCGGATCTCAAGCTTCAGGGAACAAAGCACAAACACTCAGTCACCAACAAACAAATGTGCAGTTAAACCAAATCACAAATGGTTAAACTTTCTATCAGCTGTACAGGAATTGGGGTTAGAGTCCTCTGGGTGTGGTTGGGTTCGAGTCTCCTAAATTTGACGAGCTTAATCAATTGGCAAGGGGAGCCTCAAAGAATGATTCATCGAACGTATGAGGGATTATTTCTTCGAGTAACACCTCAAGGAACCAAACAGAGAACTGGCTTTGCTATAATATAATGAAGAAGGAGTGATAAGTCATACTGTAGTACAAGATCACCTCGGAAAGAGTGACCACAAAATTCTGCAGTTTTACATTCAGACTGAAACAGTGAAGAAAGAGTCACAGATGTGAGGTTTAGTGTTGGGCAATGATAATTTTACTGGCCTGAGGAAGGGCTTGGCTTGAATGGACTTGGCAAAAAACATAAAAGGTCGGCACAGTTGAAGAACAGTGGCAACTACTTCGGGAGATAGTCCAAACTCCTTAGTTAAAGTGTAATCCTGAGTGGAAGAGGAATTTTAAAAAGGTGAAAAGTGATCCATGTCTTAACAGGGAAGTCGATACTAACATAAAGGTGATGGCCTGGTGGCATTATCACCGACTGCTGATTCAGATAATGTTCTGGGGTCTCACGTTCAAATGCCACCATTGCAGATGGTGGAGTTTAAATTCAATATGAACCTAGAATTAAGAGTCTATTGATAATAGTGAATCTATTGCTTATTGTTTGAATTATCCATATGTTTCACGAATGTCCAATAGGACTGGAAGCCACCATCCTTACCTGATCTGATCTGCATGTGACTTCAATCCCACACAAATTTGCTTGTTGCTTAACTGCCCTCTAGGTAATTAGGGAAGGACAATGAGTGCTGTCTAACCAGCGACGCCATCTTCCTATGAATGGAATAAAGAAAAACGCTTTAATTGTTCGCAAACTTTTGTTAAAAATAAAATCAAAATGGCTACTAAGGAAAATGAGTCGAAAACATAAGAATTGATAAAGAATACATCCCTGAGGAGGCAAAAAGTCAAAGAATGCTGAACGCACATGTAGGCCTTTTAGAGAATTAAAATGGCGGTGTAGTAATGGGAAACTCAGAAGTGGCAGAGGTAAAGCCAACATTCTTGCTTTCACAGTGGAAGATAATTTCTTCCCAAAACTTACAACAACTGCAAAGGATCGTGCTGGAAGCACGATGCTGAGGGAAAAAGGTATTAAATACATTGATGGGATTAGAGGGAGGTCAGGCTCTTGGCCTGCAGTCTATTATATTAAAGGAGGTAACAGCAGAGGTACCTCATGTGTTAGTTACGATATTCAAAAAATCCTTTGATTCTGGAACTGTGCGGAACTATTGGAAAAATAATAATGTGACGCTCGTATTCAAAACAAGAGATAGGAAAAAATGACAAACTTTCGACAAGTGAGTTTTAACTCTGTAGTGGGGAAGTTTCTTCAGTCAACCATTACGTAGGAAATAACTGAACATTTGGAAAAACAAAGATCAGTTCACCACTGTCAGCACGGTTTCATGATGGGCATATTGTGCTTGACATACCTGCTGGAGTTCTTTGAGAACATAACAAACAATGTGGATAATTGGGAGAAAGCAACTGCTGTTCATCGAAACGTCAGAAGGCATTCGACAAGGTGCTGCATAAAGGACTGATCTAGCAGGTTAGATCCCGGGGGGTTAAGGGTAGAATATTGAATTGGAAAAAAGATTGGCTTACTGACAGAACACAGGGCATCGGGATAACTGGTCTTTCTCTGCCGAACTAAAACGAGTGAGGTGCTGCAGGTTTCAGTTCTCAGACCTCAACTGTTTACAATCAATCCAAATGACTTGGAAGGAGAGACAGAGTGGAGCAAATAAATTCACAGATGGTACTAAACTAGATGGCAAACAGGCTGTAATACGGAAATAAAGAGTTTACGATGAATATTAAAAATTGGGGCAGATTGTTATATCTGGCAGATGGTGTTTAATGTGGTTAAGGACAAAGTTGTATTTCCTTCCGCCACTCCTAATTTCTATGTTCTTGTGTTGCTCCATCTGCAGTTCTTTGAATTTTATTCATGGTTGGTGGCTGGGGTGAATGACTCGTCGGTTTTGGTCAAGGGAGGTGTAGGTTGCTCTGTGTCTCGGGAACAAGACATTAATGTGGAGAAAAGACCGCAGTCAGGCTATGTTGATTCCCACAGCAGGCCTGGCACCCAGCTGGCCTATCCCTGCTCTTTATTCCTGATGTTTAATTGTCTGGAGTAAACTACATCAAAATGTTGCAGTCAGACAGACACTCCGTAATTAACATGCCCATTTCCTAATAAAGAGACAAATTACCATTCCGATCAGAAGTAAATACTTGGCAATTCTTTTGAGATGTCAATGACTATTTGCTGCAACTTCAGTCTGGGATGTGAGTGAAAAACACTTTAGCATTGTTGCAACTTTATATTTACATATTGAGTAAAGATATTACATTATCAACACTGTTGGAAAGTGTCATACTGTATATTTTACGAAAAATATTTTGAACTATTATAAAAAAATACAAACATTGAATGAATTAGAAAAGGAAGTTGTGAAGAGGATATAAGTCTTTTACGAGGTCAGGGGAACGGGCAAATATTGGTCTTTGGATCATAGTTGAGAAACTGAGTCTGTGTTTGAGCATGTTGGAGAGTTGAATGGAAAAATTGTATTCTTTCAATGAACAGATTGCGAAACGGAGGCACGAGGAATGGGGAATCTGGATCACAAAACAAACCTCTGCATCAATATCACATTTTTCAGAATACAATATAAGTCTTGAAATATTTTAAAACCAAATGCATTTAGAAATAGGAACGTTTTTCTACAGTTTACAGATTAATGGTGAGACCACTTTCACTTTATAAGTGTGTGTCTTTTTTATTGAGCCTCCGAGTAAGGGAAAAGGCTGCTCTCTGATCACCCTGTGCATACCCCTCATGCTGTTTAACACCGCCACCAGGAGCAACTCTCAACCTTCTCTGCTTAAAAGTAAAATCAAGTAAATCAAGCCTGTCTTCAGTTTGAGTACTCTCTTGTCTGAATACTTCAGAAATGTATCACATTGATACATTTTTCATCAGCGATTGATCTGTCCACCTGAATAGTTGGTTTATACCCTCCTGTAACCTCACACCTTCCTCCGCGCTGTGAACCACCAGCTTATCATTGTGTCATCAACAACGTTATTTATCATTCCCCACAAGCTCCATCCCTCCCATTCACATCATCATCATTTATGAAGTTCACTACTTAGCCTTGATTTTCTTCCCGTTCTCTTGTTATTCCTATTTTTGTGAATTTACAGTGTAATGCAGTGAGGTTTTTTTGAGGGAGCCACGAATTTTATTTTGGACATTCGCCTTTTATATTATGCCCTTCTCTATGATTTGTTCATAAGGCTTGTACGTAATTAATATTGGATTAGGTTTCAGTGGCTTTCCCTGCAACATTTGGGTTTTACGTGGACCTGGGCAATGTTCTTTGTATCATTCCTGCAATAGTCAGAGCTGAAGGACCTTTCTGTCTGTCCGATGAAGACAGATTCACAATTTTGTTTGAAAGAATTCGAGTGATGAGGATAAAGATTCAATTAAATTCTACATTTGGAACCGTGGCAGGAGATTAAATCGAATCGTAAAGTCACTTTGAATTGGGAACAAATTATTAAAACATACATTGACTTTTCTTCATAGTGTAAAAACAGTTTCACATAATGTTCTTAGAGCAGCATGGATCTTACAGCTGCTCCTGGGATTGCAGGCAGTTAAATATTTAAGGTAGTCCTTTTTGCAGCTGATATAGTTATTATACTTCATTAATTTAACATATTTTTTTTCTAATTTCTTTCATTTGCATACAAAAACAATCAAAAAAATTTAAAAACCCTCAATTGTCTTTCAAACGAACTTTTGTTTTAAAAGAGCTTTTTAAGGGTTGATTACAAAAAAAAGGAAAATTCTATTTGTGTTTTAAAAGGTTTCTTTTATTACACTGGAAATGTGCTTTTGCTTTGAAAAATTAATCAGCTCTTTTTAAAATAAAGAGTTGCACTTTCCTTCCAGGGAATCCTACACATTTTCAGCTCCAGAGAAGACCGCTTTCTTCTCGGGATATATTGAAGAGGAATATTTTTATCGGTTTAATTAGCTAAATGGTTGATTTTTTAAATGTTTTATATGTTTGATACGCATGTGTATCTATTTTTCCATGTTTAAACTTTATTGCCTGTGGGTAATGAATATATATAAGTTATCAAAAAACTATCCTGCTTTTCGGCATAATGTTATGAAGGCCACATATAAGGTACAGAGAGAGATGTCTAGAAGATTTAGAAAAAATATTATCCAGTAAATCAGTTAGATAGTTGGGTGATTGTCAGGAAAGATAAGAAGGTAGTTCAAATGTCTCCGGTGGCTATTCCTCTATCAAAATGCTTTTCAGCTTTTAGAACAGCTGAAGGGGATTGTCTCGCTGAAGAAAATGGAAGAGCAATCAATTATTGGACAATTGGAATGATTGTTAAGTTCAGCAGCGTTTGCGAAGAGTTAGTAGAATTGGACTTTTCTATCAGGGGCATCAACAGGCGATTCTG
This sequence comes from Chiloscyllium punctatum, assembly GCF_047496795.1. Taxonomy (NCBI): domain Eukaryota; kingdom Metazoa; phylum Chordata; class Chondrichthyes; order Orectolobiformes; family Hemiscylliidae; genus Chiloscyllium; species Chiloscyllium punctatum. The sequence goes on along the minus strand of NC_092745.1, from coordinate 7,860,816 downwards.
CGGCAGTGACCTTTAATTGAGGATGGTTTGTTGCTTTCCCTGTGCGAGGATTAAGAACATTTCAAGCACGTTCTTAAAGGTGAGATTGAGTAGCCAAACATTATTGTAGATAATGGCAGGAATGACATTTTTTAGGGAAAGATTAAAACAGTACAGAGTGAACTTAAGAGGTGAGGTAGAGTATTAAAAATAAAACCGTTAAAGCAATACTTTCTTGTTTACTCCCAACTGGGAAGGAACAAAGGGTTAAAGGAGAAAAACCAACGGATTTAGGTTTTTGGGGAATTGGAATCTATTTTAGAATAGAAATGACCTGTTCAGAAAAGATTGGTCTCATCTAAACTGGAAAGCAACGAATATCTTAGCAGGGAAACGTTATATTGATAGAGACGGCAAGGGGGGTATTCCAAGTAGCAGTACAAATGGGAGGATGGTTAGAGAAGGTTATCAATGTGAGGGGAGCACGTCAATTAGAAAAGAAAAAAACGAGAGAGTCAAGAGTATATAGCAATTCTGAAGCACGAAATTGCATTTATTTCAATGTAAGGAGTCTTACAGGAAAGGCTGATGAACTCAAGGCATGTTTAAGAACATGGGATTGGGACATCATATGTATGACAGAAAATTGTTTCAGAGATGTTCAAGTCGAGAGTGTAGTTCTGGGAAAGTACAGCAGGTCAGACAGCATGTGAGGAGCAGGCAAGTCAACGTTTTGGGCAAATGCCCCTCATCAAGAAGGGGCTGATGAAGGGCTTTTGCTTGAAACATCGATTTTGTGCTCCTCGGATGCTTCCTGACCTACTGTGCTTTTCCACCACCACATTCTCGACTCTTTTCTCCAGCATTTCCGGTCCTCACATTAGCCTGAAAGATGTTCAAGACTGGCAATTCAATATTCCAAATGTTAAGGGTCATAGAAAGGATGGAAACAGACATGCGGAGGGCAGGGAGGGGGAGGTCTACCATTTTTGATTAAGGAATAAATTATTGCTGTCATTTTGAACAGATTGCACTAAATACTCATTTGTGACAAATCGTCCAATGAAAATATATTGGTCGAAATTAAAAATAAGAAAGGAAAGTGCACGATGATCGTTTTGTACCATATGCTCTCCAACAGTAAGAAAGTAATTGAGAAACAGACATGTAGGAGATCTCGGATATATTTAAGCTTAATACGGTTGTAATAATGGGAGATTTTAATTTTCTAAAAACTGATTGAGACTACCACAGTGTTAATGGGTTGAATGGTGAAGAATTTATCAAATGTGTTCACGAAAATGTTCTTCATCATTCTGCGGATGATTCTAACAGAGAAAGAGTAAAACTAGGCCTTCTTTTGTGCAATAGGTAGGGCAATTGACTGCGGTAAACGTGAGGGAATATTTTGGGCATTGCAATAATAATTCTCTTAGTTTCATAATGGTTATGGAAAAGAATAAGCATTTCATTTTTTTAAAATTGGAGTACCATAAATTTTAATGGCATGGGATAAGGATTACCAAGTTTAATTGGAGTAGACTGTCAGCAAGTAAAACGATGTCTGACAAGTGGGAGCCGTTCAACAGTGTGACGACGGGAGTTGAAAGTCATTATATACCTGTTAGAGTGAAGGGTAATGCTGGTAAGCTTAAAGAACATGGACACCTACAGTTATTGAGCTTTTATTCAAGAAGCAAAGTAAACCTCACTTTAGTTATAAACAACTTTATTTAATTTAATCCCTTAGTCAATATAAAGAGTGTGGGGCATTATTTCTAGAGAAATCACGAAAATAAAAAGGCGATATGAGATAGAATAGGCAGATATGGTTAAGGATAATCCAAACATATTGTGCAACTACATTAACAGCAAGCGGGTAACCACAGAGAGGGTTAGGCCTCTCAAAGATCATGAAGGATATCGATGTTTTGAACCCAGGAGATGGGAAATAAAATCGTCCCATTCCTGGTGCAACAGACAGCAACAAACACACACTATTGCCTGCACCTCACATTCATCCAGCTTGAACTCTATCTGCTATCTGTCAGTCTATTGACCCATTTCATCAAGATCCTTGTGTTAGAAAACCTTCTTCACTGTCCACTGTGCCACCAGTTTTGGTGTCATCCACAAACTTACGAACCATGCCTTCGATATTCTCACGCAAATCATTTACTTAAATGACAAACAAAGAAAATTCAGAACCAACCTCTGTGGAACACTGCTGGGCACAAGCCTTCAGTTCGAAAAGCAACCGCTCACCATTACTCTGTTTCCTGCCATTGCACGAATTGAAAGTGCTGGAGAGAAACCCCACAGTTCAGGCAGTATCGGAGCAGAGAAAAATGTAATTAACTTTTTTTGAGTTCAACATAACTTGTTCAAGATAGGTTCATATAAGACTTGGTTTGTTAATTCTGTTTCTCTGCCCAGATCCTGTGTCATCTGTTGCATTTCTCTATCATTTTGCATTTGTATTTCAGATTTCCACTATCTCTAATATTTTGCTTTTTCTTGATTGGTCTGGATGTTGAACCTGATTATATTTGGACAATATGCTCCATTCCTGTTCCTATAACTTGTGTCAGTGACACGTGTATTACACTGGAGTCTGTTTCTTCTTTAAGTTCTGAAAATAAATGCGTTGATCTCACCAATGTGAATTTGATTTAAAAGGCCTTTTAGAGACAGCTACACTTGATGAAAAGTAGGAATAGTTTACTAATTATGATATTGTCTGTGTGTTTATGACTAGACTTGTCTCCTCAGTCTCTGAACATTTTCAATACGTTTCTCTGAATAATTACAACAAAGATGGTTGTCATGCAGCCCATCATCTCTGTCCCAGCTCAGTATGAGCTGTGTCTTCACTCTTACTCTGCTGTAACTCACTGTAACACAACACATTTTGTAATCTGTGTCTGTTTTTATTTCTGTACATCCTGTCCCGATATAAACAATCTTAGCAACCTGTACAACTCGTGATTAAACAGTCTATATATAAAATATAATTATGTACATCACATTTAAAATTGTCCTATTCCAGTCACATTGTCGTTCAGCATTCCATGTACCAAAGGTCATCTGTTATCTTGCTCTGCATTGCATTTCATTCCATTTGTCAGAAACAGTGATGGCTGAATACTAGTGACTGGGAGATATTGCTGCACTCCCCTCAGGTCTCCTCAGCCACTGGCCGCAGCCCTTTCTGTCTCAGAGCCATTATCATATTCATTCCATCCCTTACTCAGTAATTCATGACTTTTAATAAACAAAGTTATTGTACATTGTTATGGACCAGGCCCGACCACTCAAAACATTCTCAAGCACGTAGCCCAGGCCGTGATGTTGCCAGTTATTGAAGGCAAGAGTATCGTGGATATTCCCAGAGTGAATTATTTGGTCCGACTACCAACTTTTAAACAAACAGAATGTATTTGTAAAAATAAGGAATGAAACATAATGAACTGAAAATACCGTACCTGAATAACTCATCCTATCCAAAATTGACAGGCTACCTCGAATTAAGGATGCTGATTCAAATTACTTGCAACAATCCCAGTGAACAAACCCCTGAACACAATGAGTAAAAATTACACAAAAAAAAGCTAAAAGTTTACGAACTCAGAGGACTGAAGGAGGGAGAGAACGTCCAGTTTCAACAGTGAACCTGACTCAACTAACCCTCGAACTGAACTGACCTGTACAGCTGGAGAGCTGGTCACATCCCCTTGATTACACCAGTTTTTTAAAAAAACCTTCTGCCCGAGGCATTATCTGTTAGGTAAAAAAAAAACAAAGGACCCCAATGAAGCATTCAATATTGACACATGTTGGAACCTTGGGATGTTTAGAACCTCTCTGAAAAAAAATCAAGGACAACATAACCTTGTAAAGAGACCGCCTGTGTGACAACTCCCCCAATATAAAACAGAATCTTCAATATCCAAGATGGCTTCAGTTTTCAAAACTCCCAAAAATGGTCGTTCGTACTCTACAATGCACATGTACATTCGTTTACTATAAACATGTAAACATGCACAATTACATCCTGATTCAGTGTGTGGTCCTTCCATCATTGAGTGCCTCCATTTGTCACTCAAGTCTCAATAATTCATTGGAAATCATGTTTTCAAGACCTGCCACGTGTACAATTTTCAAATTGAGTGGCTGTAACAACAGGCCCCATCTAAAAATTCTCACATTTTTTCCTAACATTTCTCAAAAAGACTTCATTGAGTTATGATCAGTGTAAATGGTTGTCTCCGACATGCTGCTGTTAATATAAACACTGAAATGTTGTCATACCAACACAAAGCTCACGGTCTCTTTCTCAACTGTTGAATATTTCTACTAATGATCATTCACCTTCTTGGAGGAATACCCAGTAGGTCTCTCTGTCTTCCCGTCATCCTCCTGCAGGAGCCCAACACCGAAATCCACATCATTCGCATTTAAATCCACCTTGAATGGTTTTGCATCATCAGGTGTGTCTGATAGTGGGTAGTGGTTAACACATATTTCAAATGCCGTCAAATGCCTTCTGACAGTCCTCTATCCACTGAAAATTCTTGCCTTTCTTTAACAATTCAGTGAATCGAGCAGTCACACTGCGAAAATGAGGCACAAACATTTGATAAAATCGACTTAATCGCAGGAACAGCTCCTTTTGTCAACGGGATGCAAAATGTCCCAATTACCATCACATTTAATTCTAATGACACCGTTCATCTATGTCCAATAGCACGGCCAAGGAAGGTGACTTTTGTTTTGGCAAATTGACTTTTCGCTAGGTTTACCACCAAGCCTGCCTTCCGAAGTCAATCGACAAGTCTGATAGATGCTGTAGTGTTCCTTCCATGAGTCAGTAAAAATCAGAAGGTCATCAATGTAAACCACACATTGGATAATCCGGCAATTTATTGGTTAGTTCCTAAAATGTGGCCGGCAGGTTATTCATACCAAATGTAAGTTGCTTATCCCACATTTTCAACACAGTTTTGCAACCGTGGAATTGGGTATACATCAACATTTTTAACTGCATTGACGTTACGATAGTCCACACATAATCGTTGGGCACCATTTGGCTTTGGCATCATGACTGTGGGTGATTTCCAGTCACTGTAACGCATGTTGATTATTTCATCTTAGAGCTTGCATTAAATCTCCTTCTGAACCTGTGCCAACTTTAGAGGATTATGTCTGTAAGGATGTTGCTTAATCGTAACAATGAGGTGAGTACTACCAAGTTAATATCTGCATATCTCCCCATGTAATAGTAATAACTCTTTCTGATAATTTCAATTTTTCTCATGAAGATAAATCAATCAATCATCCCAATTTTAAACAAGTACCTCAATATCCACTTTAATTTGTGGAATGTCCGTTTCAGAATCCTCTGAACTTGGTTCTTACTTCTGTGCCATAATCATTAACACCTTGTTCTCTGTCTTTCCTTCCCAATCAAAGTACCGTTTGAGCATATTCACATGACATACGCTGTGAGATTTCTTTCTTTCTGGAGTCCCTGTCAAGTAGTTCTCCTCACCCTATATCCGTTGTATTTGATAAGGTCTACTAAACCTTGCTTTTCAAGTTTCACCTCTGACTGGAAGTAACAGTGATACCTTATCCCCCATTGCAAAATTGCAATTTTTTTGATTTTCTGTCCGCTTCCTGCTTTATTTAATGCTGCAATACTTTTAAATGCTGTCCAGCCAACCCCCCAGCGCTATTAATCATTCACTAAAGTTTGAGGCCTAGTCCAAATGTGTGGCCTTTGAATTCTGATTTACTGCTTTCTCCTTAATCAATATCAATGCTCCTCTCACTTAATGCCCAAAAATAATTCAAATGATTAAATTTGCTCGGTTAATTTGGTGCATTCCTGATCACAAAAAGCACAAATTGACTTCCCTTACACTAATCATCTGGATAATCCTGATCATAAGCCCTCAACATGGTCTTTAATGTTTAATGTCACCTTTCTAGCGCTCCCTGCAATTTTGGATGGTATGCAGTCGATTTGAATTGCTTGATTCCTAAGTCATCACAGTGAATAAATTCGAAGTGAAGTTTGAACCTTGACCTCATTGTATCTCTATTGGTAGTCCGTGTCTATTTTTTAAAAAGAGTAATTCCTTTGCAATTCTTTTAGCTGTGATACTACATCTTTGGATGGCCTCTGGAAATCTAGTCGATACATTCTTTATTGTTATCAAATACTGGTGCCCACCTTTTTGTTTGAGTTCGGGGACCTAGCCATAAATTAAGGACTCTTGTAAAAGGTTCTTCAAATGCAGGAATAGTTAAGAAAGGCGCAGGTTTTATTATTGCTTGTATTTTTTCTAATTACCTGCCATGTATGACACGTCTGGCAAAATTCAACTACATTCTGTTACAGTCCAGGCCAGTAAAAATGTCTCTGTCTTTCAGCCTGTGTTTCCCTCACTCCTAAATGACTTCTAGGTGGTAGCTCATGAACCATTCACATCACCTCTTTTCTGTATCCCATTGGCAATACGATTTTATGAACTTCTGCCCAATTATCATCTCCTTGAGTATGGGATAGTCTCCATTTCCTCATTTTCCTCAAAGGGGTACATTCAAAATTTCTAACGTATATGCTTTTTGATAAAACTGCTTTAACCTTTTACCTTTCTGCTGTAACTCAATTAGTTTAAATGAACTAAAATATTTGCATGATGCCCTGTTTGCTCAATAGTTTTTTTTCACAACTATGTAATGGAACAAAGTCTCTGTGAATGCCACTTAAACTTCCTTATCTTTACATTTTTGATCTCTCCTGTTTCAACTGGTGACGTTGGAGCTTCGTTACCCACACTCAGGAAACTTCCAGGATAAGACTCCTGCATTTCTTCAGTTGCCTGCGTCTCCACTGGCTTTTCAACCAGAGTAGGCAGTACTCCTACCGCTGAATCAGCTGTATTTTTCGCAAGGATAGATTGTATTCCTGGAGCTGAGAGTTTGTCCAATACCACAACCACAATTTCTCCACACTTTTCTGGACACTCTTTCCTCGCTTTACATCATTATGCGCTTTTTGTCTCAAGGTGAATTCCCTTTAGCAGTACCTTTTCTGGAAATAGTCCTTCTAGAGTATATATCTCTTGAACTTTCAGCATCACGGACTAAGAGGATCCTGCTTCCCTTAAAATTGCATCCTCTTTACATGGTCTATGTCTGCAAACTTTCCCTTTGCAGGTATATTTTCTAAGCAGATCTGCCACTTTCTCTTTGACAAACCTCTGATCAGCTTATACACACTGTTGCAGCTTTCTAGCTTCCACTGTGCTTTCTGTTAGCACTCCAACAAAACTTTCAAGCTTATCCTGTTTTCTTGCATCTGTATTTTTTTTTCTGAAACCACCAACACAGTGATTTCATGTGACCTAATTTATTGCAATGAAAGCACCGGACCTTTTTAACTTCTTTGTTTCCTTTTTAGCCTGTGCGAAGTTATCCTTATGACCTTCTTCGAGATGTACCTTTCCCTCTCATGTGAGGATTTCTCTTTGCCCCACTTTCTATCCCTCATGGACTGAAATTGATTCTAGAAGCCAAACCATGTTTTATGGACCAATTCATAATCATCAGCCACTTCAGCTGCCAGCCTTGCCGTTTTAACTCTCTCCTCTTCCAAATGTGTTTGCACTATGTCAGGCAATGAATCTTTGAACTCCTCCAAAGTAATTGTCTCTCTCAGAGCATTATAAAGCTCTTTTCCAGCTATCAAAATTTCTTTGATCCTTTCAAACTCAATATATGTTTGATTAGGATCCCTCCTTATATTCCTGAAACATTGTCTGTCGGATTCTGGCACAAGCTCATATGCACTTTCTTTACCTCCTCATACACCCCAGATCCCTCATCTGATAGTGTTGTATTGCGAATACTTGCTGAACTCAACCTACAAGTTTTGTTTGGATCAACAACACCCACATGGTCAATGGCCACTGCAATTGTTTAGCCACTTTTTCGAATGAAATGGAAAAGGCTTCCATATCCTACTCATCAAATTTAGGTAAGGTGTGAATATACTTAAAAGGTTTCTTACCAGGCTTTTGACTACCATGGGTTTGCTCATCCTCACTCTGTTCTACACTGAGCTCACCTTCAGCCTTCATCCCCATCCTTTTAAGCTGACTTTCCATTCTAAGTGTCCATCTTTGAAGCACACACCATCTCTATTTTTCTTTCTGTCCTGCTAAGGACATTCATTGTTTTTTCTTTCCTGTGCTAAACCTATTCATTCTCTTTCTTTCTCTTCTGATTTTATCCGTAACGCAAACTGCTTCATTTCGGCTTTTAACTCCAGCTACGTCATTTGCAATTGAAGTTTGCTCATCTCGACAGATCCTGATGGAGTTTCCAGCAAATTGGAATGCTGAGCTACTGCTGCAATTATCTCATCTTTCGTCACATTAGGAGGTAGCTTCTACACAAGCTTGTCTACTAATTCCTGCAGCTTGGACTTATGTGCATTCTGTTAAAAACCCCAAGGTCACATCTTCTACCTTCAAACCATCCTTGGTTCCTGCAAAAGTCATTGCTATCTAAAGCTCTGTGTCCCCACCAAATCAACACACGGAATAGGAGACACTAATACTTGCCACTTGCTGCCGAAATCCCGCAAGTGTCCCCCATTCTGTTATGGAATACGCCGGACCCCACAGAACATTTTAAGCAACTGTTGTGGTTCTGTTCCCCGAGCTGGGAAATTGTGTTGCAGACATTTTGTCCCCTGTCTAGGTGACATCCTCAGTGCTTGGGAGCCTCCTGTGAAGCGCTTCTGTAATCCTTTCTCCGGCATTTATAGTGGTTTGAATCTGCCGCTTCCGGTTGTCAGTTCCAGCTGTCCGCTGCAGTGGTCGGTATATTGGATCCACATCGATGTGCTTGTTGATTGAATCTGTGGCTGAGTGCCATGCCTCTAGGAATTCCCTGGCTGTTCTCTGTTTGGCTTGTCCTATAATAGTAGTGTTGTGCCAGTCAAACTCATGTTGCTTGTCATCTGCGTGTGTGGCTACTAAGGATAGCTGGTCGTGTCGTTTCGTGGCTAGTTAGTGTTCATGGACGCAGATCTTTAGCTATCTTCCTGTTTGTCCTAAGTAGTGTTTTGTGCAGTCCTTGCATGGGATTTTGTACACTACGTTTGTTTTGCTCATGCTAGGTATCGGGTCCTTTGTCCTAGTGAGTTGTTGTCTGAGACTGGCTGTGGATTTGTGTGCTGTTATGAGTCCTAGTGGTCGCAATAGTCTGGCTGTCAGTTCAGAAATGTTCTTGCTGTATGGTAGTGTGGCTAGTCCTTTGGGTTGTGGCATGTCCTCATTCCGTTTCTTTCCCTTAGGCATCTGTTGATGAAATTGCGGCGGTATCCGTTTTTGGTGAATACATTGTAGAGGTGTTCTTCTTCCTCTTTTTGCAGTTCTGGTGTACTGCAGTGTGTTGTTGACCCTTTTGAACAGTGTCTTGATGCAACTTCTTTCGTGTGTGTTGGGGTGGTTGCTTTCGTACTTCAGGACTTGGTCAGTGCGTGTGGCTTTCCTGTGTACCTTTGTGGTAAATTCTCCGTTCGTTGTTCTCTGTACCATGACATCTAGGAATGGAAGTTGGTTGTCCTTTTCTTCCTCTCTAGTGAATCTGATTCCTGTGAGTGTGATTCCATGAACACCAACTAGCCACGAAACGACACGACCAGCTACCCTTAGTAGCCACGCGCAGATGACAAGCAACATGAGTTGACTGGGACAACACTACTATTATAGGACAAGCCAAACAGAGAACAGCCAGGGAGTTCCTAGATGCATGGCACTCATCCAATGATTCAATCAATAAGCACATCGATCAGGACCCAATATACCGGCCACTGCAACAGACAGCTGGAACTGACAACTGGAAGCGGCAAATTCAAACCACTATAAATGCCAGAGAAAAGATCCCAGGAGGCTCCCAAGCACTGAGGATGTCACTGAGGGGACGAAACATCTGCAACACAATTTCCTAGCTGGCAAACAGAACCACAACAACGAGCACCCAAGCTACAAATCTTCACACAAACTTTGAATTTTAAGCAAATAGCCCAGACAGTAACTTCGTTATTTCTTAAAAGTTAGTGTAGAATGGATGTTCCTTGAGTGAATTAGCTGGTCAGACTGCCGAGTTTTAAACAAATAGCATTTATTTACCAAATTACCGAATGAAACACAAGAAACCAAAACTAGAATACCTGAATAACTAATCCTATACAAACCCGACAGGCTATCCAGACTTTAGGATCCTGTTCCAAAATACTTGCAACAATCCCAATAAGCAAACCCCTTAGCACCAAGAGTAAAACTGACACAAAGGCTTACAGGTTATAAGGTCAGAAGGACAGAAGGAGGCGGAGAGCATCCAGTTCCAACAGTGACCCTGACTTAACTAACCCCAGAACTGAGCAGACCTGTCCAGTTAGAGTGTTGTCCAAGTCCTTTTGAATATACAAGTGTCTTTTTAAAGGCTAGAAAGCTTTCTGGCTGAGGCATTACCTGTTAGATATAAACAAAAGGATCCCAATGAAACTTTCAAAGTTCAGACATATTGGAATCGTTGTTCATTTAGACCCTCTTTAAAAAATTAAAGACAACATAACCTTGTAAAAGGACCGGATTTGCGACAATATGCCACATATGGCTTTGGACTGAATCAATAAATGTAAGTCTTACTGCTTTGAAGCCAATAAAGTGTATTCAAGTGTTTGTGATTTTACATAAAATAAGGCTGAATTGCATTGTGTGTTGAAGGTTCAATATTGTTCTATTTCAGCAATGAGAAGAACGTCCAGACAGATCCACACTTCCAGTGTATGGTGAGGGCAAATGGCAAATATTCCCACTGAGAATCTATTGGCTGGCGTCTGGTCGAGTTGAGGAGAGATCAGCATTTTAACTACATCTAGATTGCGTATGTTGTGGGTGGCTGTGTTGGGGGGGGGGGCAGTGTTCAGGTGGTTACAGCATTGCAAACAGATAACACAGCAGAATCATCGAGCCTGTGATAAGGAAACATCCATCATTCTCCCTCACAACTAACTTCACGAGAGCAATTGGTGATGGGAGATGTGATCAATAGTCAGCGATGTCAACATTCAATCAATTCCAGTTGTTATTTGTACCATACTGAAAGGTGTTAACTGGATCTGTTTGTTCAGTGACTGTGATTGATGTCAGTCTCCATGGATCCTAATGATGTCGCTGTATGGTTTCCCTCTTCTATTAGTAAGGGGCTTCTTGCAATGATTTATCCCATTGTAGCAGCAGAGGCAGCACCTGCAACACTAACAGGAATCAGCAGTTGCAGAGACGGGGAGAGGAGAGGTCAGAATCTGAGAGTAGACTGGAATATTCTAACAATGGATCAGAATCTGAGAGTAGACTGGAATGTTCCAACACTGGTTCAGAATCTGAGAACCCTAGGATGGAATGCTGCAACAATGGACAGGAGTTTAACCGAGGGTCTTTACTATGTTTCCAGGTATTGGGACATATTACCACTTCGTATATACGGCTTACTGATTATTATTCAGGCTGGTTACTATCCCATGCTTGCTATTGTTGGTGTTCCTGGTAAGTCTCATCATCTCTATCTAGTTATTAATCCCATAATCCATGGTGAACTTCAATGCTATTTCTGTTAACTATATTTGGCAAAGTTGGAAACTACTGTCTTCAAGGTGGGAAAAACAATGACTGCAGATGCTTGAAACCAGATTCTGGATTAGTGATGCTGGAAGAGCACAGCAGTTCAGGCAGCATCCAAGTCGCTTCGAAATCGACGTTTTCGTGATGAAGGGCTTTTGCCCGAAACGTCGATTTCGAAGCTACTTGGATGCTGCCTGAACTGCTGTGCTCTTCCAGCACCACTAATCCAACGACTGTCTTCATACACCTGTTCATTACCACAAATTTCAAAACCGCCCACACCCCCGCCCTCACACACATCTGAGGAAAAGACTGTTCACAATCCGGAAGTACCTATTTCCCCTGAATTGATTTTTGTGTTCACATTCTCTCTATCACCAAACAGACCCACTATTAGCTCCATGGTATCCCCATTCCCCAGCTTAACATTTGTGCAGTTGCAAAATACACAATTAATTATACATGCCTTGGAAAATTTCAGACTTCATGGTTCCAGCTCTCTTGTAATCACTCTTTCTGTTACAATTTATAAATCATGACCTTGTTCTTGTCTCTAAAGAAAATTCATGTCAGGGACACTGTGTCAGAATAGTAATGTCGCTGGCCACGTCATTCAGTGGTCCAGGATACTGCACTAAAGACATTGTTTCAAATCCTATCTCAGATGATGATAGAACTTAAACTCAAATGACAGGAACTGGAAATAAAAGCGAATTTCACTAATATAAACGCACTAGCTTTATCGATAAGGTCATCTATTTCACTGATGTCCTTTGGTAAAGAAATCTAACATTATTACCTGGTCTGGATAAAGACGACATCAGGTCCATAGCAATGTGCTTTGCTCTATACTGCCGTAAGGAATGGCCTCACAGTAAAGGGCATTTACTGAGGTCAACAGACAGTGCCCTGAACCGCGATGCAGACATCCTATCTAATGACAAAACTAAACGTTGGGAAAAAAGAATGATGCGAGAGATTGGGAGAATGAGAAAGTGCCAGAGAAACTGAGCAGATTTGGCAGCCTCGGAACGAGAGAAAAATAGAATTAACATTTCGACTCCAATGACCATCCATCAGAACTGCACACAACTGGGAAATAGTGTGATTGATGTTGGTGACAGGGATGTCTGTTGTGAAGGGGAGAAGGAGGGAGTCGAGCAGATAGACAAAGAGAGAAATAGAGAGAAAAAAGCAAATAGAGGTTGATGACCAGCTGGAATGGAAATAAAAATCAAGATTAATCTTATTTATTTTTCTCCTGTTGCCATTTCAATGAAAATCCTGTCCAGTAAGGTATACATCAAAGTTACGGTTTGAAGTGAGTTATGTCCCTTTGTGTCCCTTTCCTAAGAGTGATCATCTTTTTAAAAATTCATTAATGGGATGTTGTAACATCATGTAATATCCTTTCCACGTTGTGAGAAGCTGTTGGTGAGCTGCCTTCCTGACCACTGCAGTCTGTGGGCTGTAAGCATTCAATGCTTAGTTCCATCTGGTTTAATTTCTTTGCGACTTTATCGTGAGTGATATAACTGAGTGATTGGGCTTGGACATTTCAACCGGCAGCCGAGAGTTAACAACATTGCTATGGGTCTAGATTCACATGTAAGCCTTGTCAGGTGAAGATGATAGATCTCATTCCTTAAAGGGCATCAGTGTGCCAGGTAGGTTTTTTCTGACAATACTTTCATTGTTTCTTAACTCGTGATATTTTATTGAACTCAAATTCCAATATTTGCTGTGGTGGGAATTGAATCTGTGCTCCTGGTCGTTACCTGGCTCGCTGCATTAATAATACAGCTAGACCATCACCTCCTTAGCATCTCCAAACATCTACAATGGCAGTAGTGATGATGCTGCTGGCGTGGATGTGCTGGAAGTATTGCGTTAGGCAAAGCAAAAAAATTATTTGGCAAAACATACCATCCTTCTCATTTTGTATTTATGAGAAGGTGAGATGATGGGAAGTGCTCTTGGTGAAAAGGAGCTGAATGCCCTTGGTCATGAGTCACTGACAGAATTCATACAGAGCAGCAAATAATCAGCACAGTATATTGTATAATGTCCTTCATTGAAAAAATGATTCAAATATAGGCGTGAAGACACCTCCCTGCAGTTGTAGAGAGATATTGAGACAGCACGTGGGGCACTGTGAACAGATTTTCTCTCCATTATAAGGAATAATCTCCTTGCCACAGTGAGATAGTGTAAAGGAGTTTGACCAGACTAATCCCTGCAGTGATGGTACCACGAGGCGAGTGTGAAGGAAATGAGTGTTTAATCTGTAATACTGCAAAAGATTAAAAAGTGATTGCAATAAAACTTGAGCGTTTTGAACCAGGACTCATTATTCCCATAACGAAACAATGATAGCGTTAAGTATAACGTGTTTTCCTGCAGTATATGTTTTCATTTGTGTACAGATACGTTGATAGGAAAGGTTGAGCAGGATATGGGCCAAGTGCAGGGAAATGGAGTTAACATGAATGGACATTTTGGTCGGTAAAAATAGTCCAATTTGGGCTAAAGGGCCTGTCTCCCTACTGTTAAACTCTATGACTCTCTGATAGTTTACACTCTCTGTGGAGACTCCATGTTGGTTGTGAGAAAGCTGCAGATTCTGAATGAACTCTTACCATCTCAACGTACAGTTGGAGTGATACCCTGCACTAAGCATCATTTTGTTCACAAACATGTCAGCAGCTACACTCTGATAGAGTTGGCCATTCCCAAATGTGTCTGGTCTCCATGCAGAAGACGAGCCTGTCTTCTCAGAGATGGCATATGCCTCCTTGCGACTTGGGACCAAGCATCTGGTGTGATCCTCTCCTTCAGCAAACCACACTAATGTAACACATGTGTAGCATTAGCAATGGAGCCAGGAGGCACAACTTGGGCCAGTCTGTCTGTGCAGTCTCTGCTTCATTGGTTTGTTGTGTTGCAGCAGCAATGACATCCTCCAATTTCAGTGTAACAGTTTGGAGGGCTGAATGGTCTCTTCTTTTCGTGTGTCAGCGTCTCAAGGGTTTGCATTTCCAACTCCTGATCCCAGGGAAGAGGTTCATTATTGGGTGACTCATGGTAGCTGCTAACCAGCATGTTGTGCTAACTAGATTCCTTATCGTCCTGTGGAATACTAAACAAACAGGAGGCTGAAGAACACAAGCCAGGCAGCATCAGGAGGTGGAGAAGTCAATATTTCCAGTATAACCGTTCTTCAGGATTGGGGGTGGGGATCGGGGGAGCTGCAGATAAAGAGAGATGGAAATGGTCGGGGGTGGGGAGAGCAGGGAAAGGGGAATTGAAATGGATGGTGACTGGGATATCACGTCGGTGTCTTTGGGCCCGGCTATGTTAGTTGGGAGGCAGGTGAATCTCTGTTTCACCTGGAAGGACTGTTTGGGGCGTTGGATAGAGGTGAGAGTGATTGTGTGCCAACAGGTGATGCATCTTTTCCGGTTGCAGGGGCAGTTGTCAGTGGGGATTGGAGGGTTTGGTGGGCAGTGTGGCACGAACCAAAGATTAGCGAAGGGAATGGTCCTTGTGGAAAATGTGCCAGGTGTTGGGATCCAACCTATTTTACTGTATCTGGTGCTCCCGATGTGGTATTCTCTACATTGGTGATCCCAAGTGTAAACTAAGGGGATGTTTTGCTAAGCATCTCAGCTGGGCCCCTAAGGGCTGAGCTGACATACCAGTCACTGCCTATTTCAATTTCCCCTCCCACACCCTTTCCAATGTGGCCATCCTTGACTTCCTCCATTGCCACTATGAAACAAACTGCAAATTGGAGGAACAACACTTCATCTTCTGCCTGGGCAGCCTACAGCCCGGGTGACTCAACATTGAGTTCTCCAATTTCAAATAACCGCCCCTCCAATCCCCCAAATACATTCCCAGCCTCTCCTCCTCCCTTCCATTCCTCTGATCAGCCCTTCTTCCATCTCCCAACTGGAGTCACTCCTCCCATCGACCAACCCAGTCATAACCTCTATTTTTGTTCACTTGTCCCCACCTCACCATCCTGTCTCCACCTCCCTCACCCCGCCTCTGCAAATGTAAATTCCCTAACCCCCCCCCCCACACACTCCCAGTCCTGAAGAAGGCTTTTAGTCAAGTCGTTGACTTCTGACCTCCTGATGCCGCCTCTCTTATTGTGTTGTTCCGATGACCTGACTGTCTACTTTGAACTCCAACATTTGCCGATTTAAAAAAAAATCTCAGAGAGTGAATGGGCTGTGTCTCTTCTTATCGAATAGTTTCAATGGGCTGAATGGCTTTCTCTCATTCCAATGAAACCAGCTTGAGATGCTGAATGAGTTCCTCTTTCTATACTTTGGAAATGTTCGGGGTCCAGTAGTGCTGACACACGAATGTTCCCGGCGCATTAACAGCATGAGCTTGAATATTGTCCAGGTTTTCATGCTTTATGTCATCTTCACTGAACATCTTCACTTCTGATCAAATTACGGAAGGAAAGACATTGATGAAGCAGCTGAAGATATCTGTGCGAAGGAAGCTACCCTGAGGATCACCCACAGAGATATCCAGGGACTGAGAGGATTGATGTCCACCAGGCACATTGTCATTCTGAATGACACAGCCACTTATTTCGAACTGATTCCTATTAAGTTCAATCTTGTTCCGATCCTTTGAAACCTTGCTCATTCAAATCTTGATGTAATGTCAGGGCCAGTCACTCTGACACTGTGTTCATTTCTTTTGTTCATGTCAATAGGCCAAAGTATATGTGTGGGGAGTCTTTCCTTCTCTCAGAGGATAGTGATTGTTGGGGCCTCTCTATCCAAGACAGTTGCATCCCTGAAATGATTTAGAGGGGGTGAGGAGGGTGTTAATCGATTTTGAGAGAGTCGAGGGCTACAATGATTATGGCATGAAAGAGAAATTGCTGCCAAAAGCAGATCAGCCCTGACCTTACTGAAGGGAAGGGCAGATTTGAGGACCCAAATAGCCTAGTGTTATTCCAGCATTCCCCAGAGTCCAGTCAGTTTGTGCTCTCTTCCAGTTCCTGTGTTACTGACCTGAAGTGGGCGGCACGGTGGCACAGTGGTTAGCACTGCTGCCTCACAGCACCTGAGACCCGGGTTCAATTCCTGCCTCAGGCGACTGACTGTGTGGAGTTTGCACGTTCTCCCCGTGTCTGCGTGGGTTTCCTCCGGGTGCTCCGGTTTCCTCCCACAGTCCAAAGATGTGCAGGCCAGGTGAATTGGCCATGCTAAATTGCCCATAGTGTTAGGTAAGGGGTAGATGTAGATGTAGGGGTATGGGTGGGTTACGCTTCGGCGGGGCGGTGTGGACTTGTTGGGCCGAAGGGCCTGTTTTCACACTGTAAGTAATCTAATCTAATCTAATCTAAATAAAGTAGCTGAATAGACTGATCCTGTCGCTGCATAACAGGATACCGGTGCTGCATGATCTATTCTCAGTACAATTGTATATGTTCAATGAGCTGATTGGCCTCCCCCTGTAACTGTATATCAGGCTCCCGGGGTTGAAAAGCCGGACCTTGTCCTGGTTTAACTGAAATCCATATTGACTAAATCTACCACCCTAGCAGAAAGTGAACACTCCAGATGCTGGAGATCAGAGTCCACAAGTGTGGCACTGGAAATGCATGTCAGGTCTGGCAACATCCGAGGAACAGGATAATCGATGTTTTGGACATTCCTGATTCCTGAAATATCGATTCTCTTGTTCCTGCCTGACCTGCTGTGCTTTTTCCAGATCCACACTTTTTGACATCTAACGCCCCGACCGAACAACCTTCCTGGTCAGATCATCAAATCACTTCAAACAATTATTCCAGCACATAGCCATTCTCAATATTCCTAACCAAACCCTGTATTTCCAAATTAATGAACATTTTATCTTTCAGAATTTTCTCAAGTCACGTACCTACCACAGATGTTAAACTTACTGCTCCACAGTTTCAAGGCTCTTTTTTCAGTCTTTCTTAAGTAAGGGCACAATACTTGATATCCTCCAACCTTCCAGGATGTTAACTCTGATTAATGATGATTTAAACCATCAGCGAGGTCCCCCGCAAATGCTTCACTGGGTCCTTACAGTGTTCTTGGATATATCTGGTACGGAACGTGAGATTTATCTAAACTCAAGCATTCTAGTGCGTCCAGTACCTCCTGTCCTGTGATATGGACTGTCCCTAAGAAATCACCATGAACTTCGCCAAGTTCCTAAGTACTCGTATCTTTCTCCATGTTAAACACAGAGGAGAAATATCCGTTGATGGTCTCGCCCATCTCTTATGGTTCCACACATACATGCCACTTTGGTCTTTGACGGACCCTGAGTTACTGTTTTTCTTTTAATGTACTGAAGGTACCATTTTGGGATCATCATAATCTTCTCAGCCCCATTTCATGTTCCCTTTTCGCCCTACTGATTTCCTTGTTCAGCAAATTCCTGTATCCCTTATATACCTCCTGGGATTCACTTGATCCAGCTGCCTGTAACGGAGCTGCTTTTATTTCTGGTCAAAGCCTAAATATCTCTTGTCATCCAGGGTTCCCCATTCCTGCCAACGTTCCTTCCACCCCCACAGTAACAAATAGACCTTGAATTCCAGTATCTCACGTTCAAAGGACTCCCACCTGCCAGAGGTCCCTTTGCCAACACCGAACTATCCAACAAACCCCTGGAAACTCCTACCTAATTCCATCTAACTTCGTCTTGCCCCAATTTAGAACTTGAAGCTGTGGACCAGTTTTGTCTCTCTCCATAAATATGTGAATATTAATAGAATTATGGCCATTGGTTCCAGTGTGCTCCCACACTGTCACCTCCGTCACCTGTTCTGTCTTATTTCGTAAGAGTAGTTCGAATTTTGCCCCTTCCCGAGAAGGCCCAACTACATACTGCTTGAGGGAATTTTCCTGGCATAATTAATGTATTCCACCCCACCAAATCCCTTAACGCTCTGGCAGTCCCAGTCAATTTTATAAAAATTAACATCCGCAATTATGTCAAGCCTTTTGCTTCTGCATGTCCCACCTCTCTGCAAGTATATCAGTTACTCTAATTCCAGGTGACTATTTCGGGTCCTATAGTACAGCCCCTATAACATCACCATACACCTTCCTATTTATTAGCTCCATCCACAAATACTCGCTGTTTGATCCTTCAGTTATTTCATCTCTGATTACTACTGTGATACTCCCTTTAATCAGAAATGCGACCCCCTCCCCGCTTTCCACCATCCCTGTCCTGCCGAAAGCAGCTATACCCTGGCACATTAAGCTGCCAGTCCTGTCCCTCCCTTAGCTATGTTTCTGTAATGCCTGTAATATCCCAGTCCCACATTCCTATCCATGCTCTGAGTTCTTTGGCCTTCCCTGTCAGTCCTTTTGCATTGAAATAAAAGCAATTTAATAAAAACAGGCATTCCTGCTCCCTGTTGTGTTCGAGCGTGACCTGTCTTTTCACTGGACTGTTTATGATTACTGCATCTCCTTCCAGCCTCGCACTTGCCATCCTGCTCTTGAGGATCTCACCCCCTGTCAATCTCATTTAAACCCTCCTGGGAGCACGAGCAAACCTGACACCAAGATATTTGTTCCCCCCTCCAGTGCCGGTGCCACCTGTCCCTATTGAACAGGTCAACTCTGTCACAGAAAAGACCCCAATGATCTAAAAATCTGAGCACCTTTACCCTGCACCAATTCTTTAGTTATGCATGTATCTGCCATATCCTTCTATTCTTACTTTCCTGAGCTCATGAAATAAAAAGTAATCAGGGGATTATCACTTCGAGGTCTTGGTTTTTAACTGTTCTCCTAGCTCTCTGTAATCACACTGGAGGACCGCAATCCTATATCCATGTGTACCATTTGTGATGCCAACGTGCACAATGACTTCGGGCAGCTCACCCTCCACCTTGACAACGTTCTGCAGTTGCTCAGCGACTTTCTGGACCCTGGCACCTGGGACGTGGCACAACTTGCTGGATTCCCGTTTGAGGCTCCAGAATCTCCAATCTGTCCCTCCAACAATCGACTCTCCTATCTCTAAGACCCTGTTTAAATTTAACCTTTCCCGCTATGCTCCAAAACCGGTGGTAGTACCACCAATTTGGCTACCGCTGCTTTCCCTTGAAAGGTTATTCCCTGCAACAGTATCAGAAGTGGTATACTTGTTTTCGTGGGGAATGGCCACAGGGGATGGCTGCATTCTCTGCCTACTCCCTTTGCCATTCCAAACCACTCTCTAACTGGAACATGATAGGGAGCAAGGACTGGCTGTTGGATTAAATTGTGTTTATTTAAATGCAACAGGGCTGACAGGTAAGACTGATGAACTCAGGGCATGGACCTTATGTGGGACTGTACCATTATAGTCATTATAAAAACATGGTCAGGATGGTGGATCTTGGGTGTGACCACTACACTAAAGCACTTATATACGAAGTTCGCAGCATCCCCGATAATCCCGAGTGCATCCAGCTCCAGCTCCCAAACATGGTGTCTCAGGAGCTGCAGCTGGGTGCACTTTCGACACGTGTCGTCAACAGGGACAGTGTAAATCTGTCTGAGCTCCCACATCCCGCAGGCGGAACGTACAACTGGCCTAACCGCCTTCTTGACTGCTGTAATACTAAATTAAAAGGACATTATTTGAACTTGCCTGTCCATTTTTTCTGTTCTGCTGATGTCTGAAGCCTCTCAAACTAATGACTTACTAATTACTCTGCTTCCAACTGCATTTTCTCTATTCCTCCACATTTACGGTGGCACAGTGGTTAGCACTGCTGCCTCACAGCGCCTGAGACCCGGGTTCAATTCTCGCCTCAGGCGACTGACTGTGTGGAGTTTGCACGTTCTCCCTGCGTCTGCGTGGGTTTCGTCCGGGTGCTCCGGTTTCCTCCCACAGTCCAAAGATGTGCAGGCCAGGTGAATTGGCCATGCTAAATTGCCCATAGTGTTAGGTAAGGGGTAAATGTAGATGTATGGGTGGGTTACGCTTCGGCGGGGCGGTGTGGACTTGTTGGGCCGAAGGGCCTGTTTCCACACTGTAAGTAATCTAATCTACTTTTGTTTAGGGAAGAAGGGAGACACTACAGTAATGCAATGTTTGTGCCTTAAACACTCCTTGACACCAAGCCCATGACGACCTGCTCTCCAGAGCACGTCATTACTTGTACTTAGAGGGTGTCTTGCTGAGTCTTTCTCCTGCTGGTGGTGGCTGCGGTTGACACAAATATTCACCCCAACAGCCAATCCGCGTTGTCCCAGTCCCCTGGTCTTTTCTGTCTATTAATACTGCATTTATGAAATCCTTGGTTCCTTCGATTGCATTCCAAACTGTGTCCCACTCCAAAGGGAGAGAAGTTATATTCAAGTGAATACAGGGCTGTTGGAAAAAGAATTGCATTAGACATTGGAGCTAAATTCTTGCTATCTGCTCACTAAGTCTGCTTTTCTGTTCAATTCCGTTATATTTATTCTGATATACCTCATTCTACTTTATTTCATTTTCCCTATAACCAACCCTTGTTTAAAAATCAGTCTGCGTCACCCTTCAAGATGTTTAATGATCTAGCCTCAACAGCCCTCAGAATATTCCACAATTATTTCTCTCTCGCTGTTGGGAGATGTGGTGATCTTTAATCCCATTCCTTATTTCTAGCACTCTGTGTGAGACTTGTGCCAACATTAGATGTTATCGTGTCCAATCACACCTTCGCTGTGGCCAGAGACAAGAGAAAAAATAAAAATGTCAGAGCCTGTACTCTTCTCCCTCATGTTCCACATCAGCCTAAGTTACAGCTCACTCGGATCTGGGGATTTGCCCACTCTTTCCAATTCTTTCTTGGCTTCTCTATCAATTCGTTCAAGGGGCACACTGTCACTCTCCCTGAATCCAGGAACTGCTTCTCCCAACTGAAGAACGATATGAAGCCCGTGTTTAACATATCCTGTGATTCCGTGCACAGGTTGCCCCTTTGGTCTCTCATACACCTCCTTCTTTCTCTTGTTACCCTCTTTCTCTTCATAAACTGATATAATGTCTTTGGATTCATGTTACTCTTACCCACTCATGTTTTATCGCGATTCCCCTTCTGCTCTTCCACTGAAGTTTTAAGATTAGCCTGACACTTTCTATGTTCATTCAGTGCATCCATTGACCTGCTCACTTTGTACTTGCTTTAAGCTTCTCTTTCGTTTTTAATTTTGTTCTGAATTTTTTTTTTGTTGACACGCGAGGTTCTCTGGGCTTATTTTCCAAATTTTCATCTTTCATGTAACACGTTGGGTGGACACTCTCATTAATTCCATTTTGATCAAGTGATTCCCCCATCCCCCTGCCACATGGTGTTCTGCTACAGTTTCACTCAGAAGCCACTGCACTTTGGCCAGATCCCGTCATATTATTTCATAAAATCGGTATCCCCAATCCAAAAACCTTTTATTTATCAGAGTGCGTTTTTAAAATATTTTCCTTATCAAACATAAAATGTATTATGTCACTGTTACTGACCATATACCGCTCTCCCAGTCCTGCCTGCAATATCCTGACTGACTTCATTCACCACAGTGAGGCACATCACTGCCCCCCCCCCCCCCCCCCCCCATTGCTGGATCTGCTCCTTGATGATACAAGGAGCTTTACGGAATAAATTTCAAGGCATCTGTCCCCTCTTAAAAAGTTATCACGGCCCTAATTAGTGCTTGGAAATGAAATGCCTGTGTATAATAAACCTATTACTGTTTTTACACACCTCAGTAAATTGGTTTTATATCTGCTCCTGTACTTTCTTTTATCTGGGGATCTATAATATGTCCCCAGCAGTGCCTCTGCCATGGTTTTGATCCTGAGCTCTGACCACCAAGCCTCATTGAAAGATCTTTCCAAAATATTGTCCCTCCTTACTGTAGTAACTGTCTCCATAACTAATAATGCAAAACCACCTCCTATTTTACCCATCTCCTGTCCTGCCTATAGTTCTTGCACCACAGCATATTGAGTTGTCAGCCCTGACCTCCCTCAAACGAATCTCTGTCCTGGCAACAATGTCACATTTGCACATGCCGTCTTTTTCCCTTATCACATCTGCCTGTCCGATAATATTCCCAGCATTAATGTAAAGCACAACCACCCTGGAATATAACACCTGGAATATTCTGCACCTTGGAGTTCTTCAATCAATCAGTGTTCCTTATCAAGCTGGCCAATTCATGAACCAAAACTGTAACTTGGGGCTGAATTAGTATTTGTTGTTAATAAATTTATTAATCTAATGCAATTTTCCAGAACTGAGCAGTCTGCTCCACATACAACGAGTTTCTGCTGATGAATTACCTGCTCAGTGTGCAGATGGGACAGCCGTCAGTAATAGGGAAAATGAGGATGGCAGATGCTGGAGATCAGAGTCGAAACGTGTGGCACTAAAAACGAACAGTCAGTCAGGCAACATCTGAGGAAGAAGAGAGTCAAAGATTTGGGCATCACCCCTTCATCAGGAGCGCTTTCATGGTTTCCCATATTTTTCATTCCATGGTTCACAGGATATTAGGAACCATGCATGCTAAGTGCATCAGCATGGTATATAGCCCTGAAATGGAAAGCAGTCAATCAGTTGGTTGGACAGGGAGTAGACAATTTCAGGCGAAGTACAGACTAATTGAAATACAAACATAAGAATAGATAAATCCCCTGGGCCAGAGGAGAAAACACCCTAGGTTGCTACAGGAAGAGAAGGAAGAGATTTCTGCGCCTTTGGCGATGATCTTTGCGTCCTCACTCTCAATTGCAGTCGTGCCAGATGATTGAGGGTGGCAAATGTTACTCCCTTGTTCAGGAAAGGGAATTGGGATAATCCTGAGAATTACAGTCCAGTCAGTCTTACATCAGTATTGAGCAAATTAGTGGAGAGGATTCTGGGAGACAGACTTTATGATTACTTGGAAAATCATAGCTTGATTAGAAATAGTCAGCATGGCTTTGTGAAGGCCAAGTCATGCCTCACAAACCTTATGGAATTCTTTGAGGATGGGATCAAACACATTGAAGAAGGTAGAGCAGTGGATGCGGTGTGCATGATTTTACCAAGGCGTTTGATCACGTTCCCATTGTTGATTCATTCAGAAAGTAAGGAGGCTTGGGATTCGGAGAAACCTGTCTGTCTGGACACAGAATTGACTGGCCCATAGAGACACAAAGTGGTAGTAAATAGGAAGTACTCCGTCTGCAGCTCGGTGAAAAGTGGCGATCTGTACTATTCCGTTCTGGGATCTCTGCTGTTTGTGGTTTTTATAAATGATTTGGATGAGGAAGTGGAAGGGTTGGCTATTATATTTGTCGATGGAACAAAAGTCAGTAGAAGGTCGGTAGAATTGTGGATAGTGTGGAGGGCTGTTGTAGTTTGCACTGGGACATTGATAGGATGAAGAACTGGGCTGATAAGTGGCAGGTGGATATCGACATGGAAAAGTGTGAAGTGATTCATTCTGGACAATCACTTTTGAATGCAGAATATAGGATAATAGATAGGTAGTGCTCCTCAGGTCCACAACAATTCACCCTCCTGTCGAGGCACCTTTCCCTGCCACCACAGGAATATGAGACCTGTGCTCACACCTCCACACACCCACCCCACCAAGGCCCTAAAGATCCTTCCACATCCATCAAGGTTTCACCTGCAGTTCCACACATGTCAGCTACTGTATCCGTTGTTCGTAATGCGGTCTTCTATACGTTGGGGAGATAGGACCTTTACTCATAGAGCACTTCAGAGAACATCTCTGGGACACCCGCACCATCCAACCCCACTGCCTTGTGGCCGAACGCTTCAACTCCCCCTCCCACTCTGCTGAGGGCATGCAGGTCCAGGGCTTCATCTATTGCCACTCCCTTACCACCTCATCTTCGACCTCGGGACACTCCAACCCCATGGCATCAATATGGATTTCACCAGTTTCCACATTTCCCCTCCTCCCACCTTATCACAGTTCCAAACTTCCAGCTTAGCACCGAACTCATGACCCGTCCAATCTTTTTATTCAAAGTGGGAATGGTTTTTTTTTTAGATTTCCCACAGAGTGGAAGCAGGCCCTTTGGCCTAACAAGTCCGTACAAAACCTCCGAAGAGTAACCCATTTCTCTCTGACTAATGCACTTATAACTGTGGGCAATTTAGCATGGACAATTTACCTGGCCTGGGCATAATTGGACTGTGGGTGAAAACCAGAATACCCGGAGGAAACCCATGCAGACATGTTGGACAATGTGCAAACTCCACACAGAGAGTCGCCTGAGGCTGGAATCGAAACTGGTCCCTGGCACTGTGAGGCAGCAGTGTTCACCACTGAGCCACCGTACCCACCTGTCCATCTTCCTTCCCACCTATCTGCTCCACCCTCGCTCCGATGTATCACCCATTACCCAACCTCCATCCAACTATCGCACTCTCAGTTACCTTTCCCCAGCCCCAACTCCTCTCATTTATCACTCCACCCTCATGGATCCCATTCTTATTTCTGATGAACAGCTTTTGCATGAAACATCGATTTTCCTGCTCCTTGGATGCTGCCTGAGCTGCTCTGCTTTTCCAGTTCCAGCCTCACGACTCTAACTTCCAGCATCTGCTGTCTTCGGTTTCGCCTTGTTAACGTCTCCACTCAGTGCCTGTCAAGGTTGCAGATGTACGGAGTCTGGGAGGGAGGCCAGATGTCATCACCGTAAGTAATTTGTGTGGTGTGCTTCTCACACTCCATGTCCACACATCTGCTCTCTGGGCCAGGGTCTGACTGAAAATGAATTTGTAAAGCATGGTTGCTAGCCAGTCATTGATTTCTAATTTGGACAGCATTTGTATTTACACAGAGACCAGTGATAGCCTGGTGGATAGTTTCCCCACGGCCCAAGGTGGATTCCAAAAGATTTGTTGTGAAGTAATTCTTGAATGGCTGCCCTGAATCACGTGGTCGTCCTCTGGATACATTTAGGTGCAGGCCAGGGTCTCACTAAGTGCCTCAGGCAGCTATGAGGTTCAGTAACACTCTGCCTGAATTCAGATCCTTTTAAATCTATTTTCAACGAAGCTTATTATTACAAGGTGATGAGTTTATGATCCGAATATTTGCTATGTTTCATGAATTGCGCAAAAATAAGATGTAAAGTATGATTATTCAACCAAATAATAATTACATCATCTCTGAAAACAATGAGTTTGATGTTATATTTATGGAACAAAAGTACAAGCTCCTGTCAACACTTAATGATTCCAAAATAAAGATGGACATTTTATTTTATTTCGAACAAAGAATATGCTATCTGACTATGGACGTAATTACAATTACATACTCATTGTCGGTATTCAAATAAATACATTGTCACACCAACACTTGGAAAGTGCTTGGTATCTGACCGATTGCATATTCAGATTGAGAAAATAATTGAACAATCATAAATAAAAAGCATTCTTATATATATAAATAACAATCAGTTTAATTTCTCACTTTAATGTACGAGCGTTAGCTATTTATCAACAATTGAAAAATGACAATAATTCTACATGCACTGTGAATATTAAATTAAATAAATGATTTGTGACATTACATTGAAGTGAACAATAATTTGAAATCTTGCATTTTTTTAAAGAATGAATGGCATTTAATGCGACATTTGGTTAATGATATAAAACAATGACCATATTTCCGTATGAGAGAAAAGTCAAACATTTAAAAAGTGTTTTGTGCCAAAGCAAAGAAATATTTGTTTTAGTAATTGAGATATAAGATTTAAAATATTTATGTGCTGAGTAATAATTAGACTTCATCATCAAGCTGACATTGCAATACTTGCATTTTAAATGGTTATGCTGCAGCAAATATGATCATATATTCGCCAGCATTTACAACAGGAAGTAATCAGATACTGATGTTGACTTGCATCTGTACATGATTGAATACAGAACTTTAATGGACAGAAGGAGGTTATTGGGCCACTGTGTATGCATCAGCTCCGGAAATTTGCCACCAGGTCTCTGCAGCCCTTTACATTCGTAACTTACAAATATATATGCAGTTCCCTTTTGAATCTTCATTCGCAACTCTCCCAGGCAGAGCATTCTAAATTCTAACAAATCTCTCAATAGAGAGGTTTTTCCTTATCTCACGCCTAGCTCTTGTGCTAACAATCTTGAAACGAGGACTCCTGAGACGCTGAAATGCCAACGAACAGAAACAGAGTATTCGTATTTTAAGCTGTCATTTTTTTTCCATTATTTTGAGCCCTGTAATAATTTCACAGCTTTGTCGATCTGCTTAATGAAGAGCAATCCTAAATGTTCGCATCCTACCTTGAACTAGTTCGTTCATTCCAGTTGTCATTCTGATTATTTATAAGGTTACTGGGTATACTTCTACAAAGTAATGGTGTTTGTTTGTGTGTCTGTGTATGTTCATGTGTGTATTTGTGTGCATACGTCTGTCTGTGTGTGCATGCGTATGTGTGTGTGTGTGTGAGAGAGAGAGAGAGATAGAGAACAATCCGCTGGAATGCGTGAATTGATCCCAGTGCCACGTGGAAAAGAGGTAATGATTAGGCAGGTGGTATAGTTTGACATGTTGTTAAAGACCTAGTACAGGGGTGAGGGTTTCAAATTTTGGATCATTAGGTTCTCTTCCAGGGCAAGTGAGAGCTTTCAAAAGTGGACAGGTTGCATCTTAACTGGAGGAGCACCAACATCGTCATGTGGAGGTTTGCTAGTGGAAATTGCGTGGATTTAAATGAATAAACCAGGAGGCTAGGAACCAAAGCAGCTAGTCAGAAGCTGAGCTGAAGGTAGAGGTGAATAGGACAGCAGGCATGGCCAGTCTCATGACCATGATGAAGGATGGAACATGTCAATTCAAAATGTGGGTTGGAGATTGGAATAAATAATAGAGATGAGGCGCATAATTATCAGGGATTATAAGGTTGGGCTGTGTGGGGAATATGAGGGAGCGAAGTGTGTGAGATCAGGAAGCTAAAGTATGAGAAGGGAAAGACAAACCAATAAAACATATTTAAATACTTTGTACCTAAAAAGCACAACGTTGTTGGAAAAATACTGATGAGCTGACAATAGGTACAGAGACAAATGTACATGACCTGGTACAGATTGCTGAAACATGGTTACAGGGAGATCAAGACAGGGCAGTGACATGTCCGAGGGCAGTCATTTTTTCTGGAAGGTTAGACAAGGAGGAGCAAGAGGTGGAATTGATGTATTGGTTAAGTATGATATCGAGGCGGTATTAGGAAATGATATTGGCACGAGGGAACGATATGTAAATCAGTCCAGGCACAAATAAAAAGCAAGAGAAGAAATATCTTGGGACGAGTAATGTTCTGCTACTGTCCCCCCGAAGTATTTCTGAGGTCGGAAATAATGATGGCTGGTGACAAGGGCACAACAGCATGCATTCTGATTATTTATAAGGTTACTGGGTATACTTCTACAAAGTAATGGTGTTTGTTTGTGTGTCTGTGTATGTTCATGTGTGTATTTGTGTGCATACGTCTGTCTGTGTGTGCATGCGTATGTGTGTGTGTGTGAGAGAGAGAGAGAGAGATAGAGAACAATCCGCTGGAATGCGTGAATTGATCCCAGTGCCACGTGGAAAAGAGGTAATGATTAGGCAGGTGGTATAGTTTGACATGTTGTTAAAGACCTAGTACAGGGGTGAGGGTTTCAAATTTTGGATCATTAGGTTCTCTTCCAGGGCAAGTGAGAGCTTTCAAAAGTGGACAGGTTGCATCTTAACTGGAGGAGCACCAACATCGTCATGTGGAGGTTTGCTAGTGGAAATTGCATGCATAATGACTCAATTAATCAACTTGGCAAAGGTAGCCTCGAAGAACAATTCGTAGACTGTATGAAGGATTGTTTTGAGAGCAACATGTCATGCATTCAACCAGAGAACGGGTTACTTCAGATTTCATTTTATGTGACAAGGAAGGATCCTTTTGGAAGCAGTGTCCGCAACATGCTGTAGTTTCAAACTCAGATTGAATGTAAAAGGCAAGAGTCACATATGACGGTTTTAGTGTTGAGCAATGATAATTATATTGGGCTAAGGAAGGAGGTGGCTTTGGTGGAATGGCCAGGAAAAAGAAACAAAACTATCAAGGCCAGGACAGATAAAAAAGGTAAAGACCCAAGGAGATACTAAATAACTTCTCAATTCAAGTATTATTGGTGAGTGGAAGATGAATTGCGTAATGGAGAAAAATCATCCATGATTTGACACGGAAATTTGAGGGAAAATTCTCGGGCAATTCATTTTACACAAGTTAGTCACACTCCGTAGGACTGGACAAGGCAGTGGCGTAGTGGTGTTATCGCTGAACTGTTAAGCAAGAGACCCAGATAATGTTCTGATGACCTGGATTTTAACTCTGCCATGGTAGATGGTGGAGCTTGAATTCAAATGTGGAATTAAGAGACTGATGGCGATCATGAATCAATTGTAAGGGAAAGCTCATCTGGTTCACTAATGTCCTTTAACGAAGGAAACTTCCATCCTTACCATAGATTCATCACTCTCTGACTGAAGACCTTTCTCCTTATCTACGATATAAAAGGTCTTCCCTTAACAATGAGACTATGCCTTTGGGTCCTTTCCCTCCGAACAATGGAAGCATCTTTCTAACATCTACTCTGGCCATGCATTTAGTATTCTGAATGATTCAATTAGATCCCCTCATCCTTCTCAATATCAACGAGTTTAATCCCAGATATCTCATATGTTAGGCTTTTCATTCCTGAGGCCATTCCTGTGAAATGCCTCTGAACACGCACCGGGGCAATATATCCTTCCTGAGATATGGAGCCCAAAACATCACACAATAATTCAAATGTAGTCTGATTAGACCCTTGTAGAATCTCAGAAGTACATCCATGCTATTATATTCAAGTGCTCTCAAAATAAGTGTCATCATTGTATTTGCCTTTGTGACCAGTCGGGCCACCTGAAATAATGAAATTATGATGGACAATAACAAATTTCCATGGAGTTACAAAAATGAACAATGATTAAAGCATGCTGGGAAATGGATCCCGGCCTTGAGTAAACTGTCTGTGCTAATCCACATGCTGTTGAATCCAGACAGGCTGCAGCTACGCACAGACGGTTTGTAAACAAACTGGACAACTACAGACCACGGAATACAAACCTGGAGCTGAACTTGAATGGGACAACGGATTGCCGCCCTTGGGCCATCAATGCACCAACCCTTGCTTGGGTCTGATTGATCAGATTTGTCCAACATGGTCATTCTGTTGACAGATCATTGCATATCCTCTCAAAATGAGGTGAAATCTCTGAAGAATGAGAATCACGGCAAAACCCCAGTTAGCGCAGTAAATTGAGAATAACCACCAAAGCAGAAGTTACCTCCAAGTCCATCGTAAGAAAGAGAAATCAGCACGTGGAGCAAGGCAATATTCTGTTGGAGTTGTATATGATCATACAGAGTAAGGTTAAAGCATTTGGTAGTTGGTAGTGTGTTTCGTCACGTTACAGTGCAATTTATTGTACTAATATTAATTGAGTTCAATAAACAGATGTTGTTGTATATGAGTCAACTCACAGTTCTTTGCTGAATGCAAGATGTTAAAACACACTGTGTCGTGATATCAAAGTTTCCTAACAATTAGTTCGCCTACAAGTTTACTTTGAGGAAACTTTGGTCGAGAACTCCTCAAGTCTCTTTGCACTTCAGACTGAAGAATTTTCCCGAATTTAGAAAATAGTCCATTCCTATAGTCTTCTTACCAAAGTGCATGACCTCACACTTACCCCCATTGTACTCCATCTGCCACTCCTTTGTCCACACTCCTAACGTGCCTAAACCCTTCTCTCGCCTCTCCACTTCCGCAATGCTACCTGTCTCTCCACCCATCTTTATATCATCTGAAAGGTTAACCAGAATGCCCTTAGAACATTCATCTAATTTACAAAGTAAAAAGTCGTGGTCCCAGCACTGGGCCTTGTGGAATATCACATGTCACTGGCTACCATACTGACATGATCATTTATATCCTCCCTCGCTGTTTTCTGCCTTTTTAACCTTTGTTGTTTCTCAATTCCACCCACACAGATTCTACACCATCTGTCCATATTTCAGTGATGGGAACTGAGTGATGGGACTGCAACACACTTGAGCATTGGCGCTAATTTATAGCTTGGACATAGACTAAAAATATGACATTTTCGATTCCACTGAATTGTGGCGTCAACCTATGTGTTTTACGAAATATTCTGTTTGCATTATGAAAGAATATAAACATGTGAACCTGCTTGAGAGGACACAGACAATTTCAAATGTTTGTATTCTTCCATAATACAGTCAGAATATTTGGTCAAAGACATCGGCTGCTGCCACATTCCAATGGAATTGACAATCTCATTTTTTTTTGTTTTTATTTGTATATGAATAATACACGAGTTAATAAAGAGATATAAGTTGGTCAAATGAACAAATATTGCTGCATGGAGATATAATGGAAAATGTGTCTGTGTTCAAATATGTTGGAAGTTTAATGGAAACGCACGAATTATTTAAATGAAGAGATTGAATTGAGGAACAGAGGAATCAGGCACCTGGATCACACAAAAAAGATCATGTACATCAAGGTTTTAGAGAGGCCAGACAAATGTTGAAACTTTTTGAAACAGAATTCATTCAGAAGTAGGAAGAATTTTCTGCAGTTTTACAGGGTACTGGTGAGACCACATCGAAAGAGCTATGGTCATACTGACATGTAAAGCAGTCTAGTGAAGATACATTCAACTGACTCCTGTGAAGAATTGTATATCTGGAGGAAATATTGACCAGACTGGCCCTGGATCTTCTGGAGTTTAGCTGGACAATATGTGATCTTGCTTAAGCTCATAATATTCCGAATAGTCTTTTTAAGTTGAATTCTGATATGATACTTCAGTTTGTATGAGAGATTACAATAAGTGGATGGAAAGTAAAACTGAAGAATATCTCATTTAATATGACGTGTGTTGTTTCAGCCCTCTCAAAGTATTGTGTATTTGTGAAACTCTCTTCCTACAGAGTGATGAAGGCGAGGACATTTAATATTCCTGAGGCAGAGGCAGGCAGACTCTTGACTAAGAATGGCACAGTAACGTTGTAAGGGCACAGAAGGAACACTTACGTCTGATGCTCGCTTCTACTTTTTGTTGCCTTCAGCTTCCAAAAAATTAGGAGATCATTCTCATAAACATGAAGAGTTTTCCTTTCAGACTGATGGGCACAACTTTCCAAATGTGTTTTTTTAAACAAGTGAAAAACTCCTTTGAAACTGCTTTAGAAATTAGATAATGTCGAATAGATGTCTTAATAGTGCAGCTTCCTTTCAGTTGTTGTTGTGAGTTTCGTTAGCAAAGCCACCGATCTGTTGCCTATGTTTAATTTCCACTCATAATGTGTTAGTGAACCCCGGTGGACCTCGTGGTGCAGGAACACTAACATTTTTGTCTCAGAGAGAGGTGCAGGATTCGGAACAAGTGATAGTGAAGGGACAATGCTTTCTATTTCAAGTCAGAATGCAACGTGACCTTGGAGACTATATTCTTCACCAAATGATGCTCACAAGCTTTTGAAATGGTGAGACTACTTTCTGTTTTCAAGAATTAAAGTGATAGAGTCTTGTGGCACACAAACAGGCCATTCAGCGCAACATGTCTACACCAACCAGAAAACACCAAACTACATGAATGAAAGTTACCTCAAGGCGCATGGCCGACTCTGCTCTGGCATTTTGTGCTCATTTAGCTGCTGAATAAATGCTGCATTAACTTGTGGTTATTCGTGACCTGGACTGTCAGTTGGCCTTTTATTTCAATGTTTTCACGAAATGGTGTCTGCAAATGCATCACACTACTTCAAAGTCCGCAACAAGCTCATCTGATCACTAAACATGGTTATATTGTTCAATTATTATTAGGAAATTGGATTTTTCAAAAAAATCGTTAGGGATTTTAATGGAGCTAGTCCAACATTAATTGCCGTTGAGCAGTTCCAGTCAAGTTGGTGATGGTCCACCCAAAGTGGCTGTTGGGAGGGAGTACCAGCTGTGCATGTCATCTGCCAGTTTAGCTGAGAGTAAGTATTACTGGTGGTGTAGGTAGAGTTAAACAATCTGCGGTACTGTGATGAACAGCTGGCAGAGGGTGGTGTTTCACAATATATCATGGAATCGTGTAATAAAGAAGATGCCTATCAAATCAGGCACCATCAAGTGTTGATACAAGTGCTTTGCCAAGTTTGTACGGTTTGCTTCATCAACCACCCTCAGAGGCAATGCGTTCCAAAAGCATATCACCCTCTTGATTCAAAACAGATTTCACAAATCATCACTCAATCTCTTGTCTTTCACTTTAAACGTGTATCCCCTCGTATTTAACCGTTTAACTAAGGGCAACAGCTGCTGTCTGTTCCCTCTGTCTCTCTCCCTCATGCTGTTATACACCTCTGTCAGGTTCACCCCATAATCTTTTCTGCTCCAAAGTAAAGCAAAAGCAAATCTAGCCTATCTCCATGGTTGAGTAATCTCTTGTTTTGTTACTTCTGTCAAAGTGCAGCATCTCACATATTGCAGTGTTAAGTTTTTCGGTCATTGATGTGGCCATTTGAACAATCCTTTTGTACCCTCCAGTAACCTAACACTTTCGTTCTCACTGTGAGCCATAGGACAGACGTCGAAGGTCGTTTCTTTACTCAGCGAGCAGCAGGGGTGTGGAAAGCACTGCCTGCAACAGTAGTAGACTCAACAACTTTAAAACCATTTAAGTCATCATTGGATAGGCATAGTGTAAAGGATAAAAAATGGAGTAGTGTAGTTTAGAACGGTTTCAGAGGTCGGCGCAACATCGAGTGCAGAAGGGTCTGTACTGCGCTGTATTGCTCTATGTTCTATATGTGCACAACCCTGTCGAACTGTATATTCAGTGATTAAAATATTTATGTAGCATACTATTCTTTTGGAATAGCCCTGTTCACATTCATCGAATGCATGTAGTGTGGAAACAGGTCCTTGGAAGAGGAACCTGACCAGACCCATTCGTCCACCCATTCCCCCACCCCGGATATTGACCCCTCACGATTGTGCCTAACCTACATATCGGTGAACACAGTGAGAAGAGTGGCTTGGCCAATTCACCTAAACTGCACATCTTTGAACTGTGGGATGAAATACATGCAGACCTGGGGAGAATATGCAAACTCCACACAGAGATTCGCCTGAGGCTGGAATCGAACCAGGCCCTAGCACTGTGAAAGTGTAGTGCTAATACCTGACCCACAGAGCCACATCAGCAATCAGCAGTCTCTCTCATTTTGGTTGCTTTGCTTTGTATTTCATTCTGTCTGTCAGAAAGTGTGATGGTGTCTGGGGGAATATGTTGTCTTCCCTTCAAATCTCCACAACCAATGCTCCCATTCCTTTCTATCTCCTAACTAATGTTAATTTCATTCTGTCCCTGGCTCATTAATCCATGGGTTTTAATGAACCAGGTGTTTGTACATTCCGTTTTATTTTTCTTTGGACTGAAGTAAAAAAAATTAAATCTCACTGTTTTAAAGTGAATAAAACAGCAATAAGATGCTTGTCGATTAAAAAAACTGAAGCGCATTGTGTGTTGACATTACAATGTTGCCTTCAGACCACAGTCAGAGTCATGTCCAGACGAATACAAGCTTACTCTGTACGTCAACAGCAACTATGCCCAGGGACAATCTTTTGGTTGGCAGTTGTTGTAGTGGACGAGAGAACAATACAATAACAACAACTTGATTGTGTGATTTTTGGGGCTGCAAGCCATTACAACATTGTACATGAACAGCACAGCAAAATAAGCTAACCTGCAAAAAGAAAACATCCATCACTCCCACCCCGCCCTCACCACGCCACTGACTTTGTAAGTGCAATTAATGTCTGGAGATGTGGCCAATAGCTAGAGATTTCAACATCCAAACCAGTCCAGTTGTTAATGTGAGCTGCAAGTGCAGTAGTAAAAGGGTTAATTGGAATTGTTTGTTCATTAACTGCGATTGATGTCAGCCTCCATGGATTCAACTGTGTTAATCGAGGTTTTCCCTCTCCTATTAGTAAGGGACTTCTTTCGGTGCCTTATCCCATGGTTCCAGCAGATACGCCAGCTCCGACACGAGTGGAGTCAGCAGCTACAGAGACAGAGAGAAGAGAGATCAGAATCTGAGAACAACAGACTGGAGAGTTCCAGTAATGGATCATAACCTGAAAACATTAGACTGGAATGTTACAACAATGTACAGGAGTTTATCCGATGGTCTTTTATGGTTTCCCTGGTCTTGGTCAACATTAGCATTACAAATATACGGTGTACTGATGATTATTCAGGCAGGTTATTATCCCATCCTCGCTTTGTTGGTGTTCATGGTAAGTTTTCCCATCTCCATCTATTTATTAATTAAATAAACCATGTTCAACTTCATTGTTTTTGTTTTTGTTATCTTTCTGGTAAAAAC
This sequence comes from Chiloscyllium punctatum, assembly GCF_047496795.1. Classification (NCBI taxonomy): domain Eukaryota; kingdom Metazoa; phylum Chordata; class Chondrichthyes; order Orectolobiformes; family Hemiscylliidae; genus Chiloscyllium; species Chiloscyllium punctatum. The sequence continues at coordinate 7,825,582 of NC_092745.1, read as the reverse complement.
AGAAAATACTGTATTTAGTTTCATTATAAATTCCACTCATTCTCCACAAATTTCAGACATCTTCCTCACAAACATCTGAAACAAAACAGTGAAGACCCTTTTTGCGTTGAACTGATGTATGTCTTGGTATTGTTTCCATCACCAAACCTGCCCATTACACGCTTCATAATACTCTGAGTCTTCACCATTGTGTCAGTGCTGTTGCTGAATTAACCATGACCTATGCCTTGGTAAAGGTCAGATTTTACAGATGCAGTTCTCTTCTCGCCACTGCTCTAGTTACGAATAGATCGATAACAAACTTGTAATGTCTCATAAGTAAGTTCATGACAGGGACACTGTGTCAGAGTAGTCATGTCGCTGGATGGGTAATTTAGAGGCATAGGTCAGAATACTAAAGATACTATTTCAAATCCTACCATAGCTGATCGCAGGACTTAAATTCAATTGATAAGAATCCAAATAAAAACAAATGCACAAACTGTAACCATAAAACGAGGAGAATTTTGTCTAAAAATCTACCTGTTTCACTGATGTCCTTTGCTAAAGAAATCTAACATCGTTACCGGGTCTGGATTGAGAGTGAGTTCAGACCCACAACAATGTGCTTGGCTCTGTACTACCTTGTGGAATGATCACAATTAAGGGCAATTAGTGATGGTCATCAAATGCTGTCCTTGACAGTGATGATGACATTCCATCAAATACAAAAAATAAACATTAAATCAAACAAAGAAAGCTACTGAAGATCTAAAACAAAGAGACAAAAAGTGCTGGGGAAACGGAACAGGGTTGGCAGTTTCTGTTGAGACAAAAACAGAGTTAACATTTTGAGTCCACTCACCATGCATCAGATCTGAAAGCAGCTGGGAAATAGTTAATTTGTGTTGGTCGAGTGAGGTGAATGTATGGAGAAGTAGAGAGATAGAGAAAAATGATCAAACAAAGGAATTGTTGATAATCAGCTTAAATGGAAATAAAATGTGATATTAATCTCGTTGACTTTTTTTTATCTTTCCCATATTCCTGAGTATCATGCCTATATATCCAAGTCCCTGCTTAAAACGAGGTACGTCCCCTCTGTCTCTCTTCCCTGAGTGTGGTCATCTTCTTTTCTTCAATAATGGGACATGGGTGTCACTGGCTGAGCCAGTATATATTTCACTTTCCGGGTTGCCCATGAGAAGTTGTTGGTGAGCTGCCTGATTGGACCAATGTAGCCCAAATGCTATAGGCTGCGAGTGCTTAGATCTGTCTGCTTTCATTTCTTTGAGATCTTGTAGTGATATAACTGAATGGATGGCTTGGCTATTTCAAAATGCAATTGAGAGTCAATCACATTGCTTTGGGTCTGGCGTCACATGTGTAGACCTGACCACGTGAAGAAAACAGATTTCCTTCCACGAAGAACACAAGAGGGCCAGATGTTTGTTTTTATTTGACAATTGATAATCTTCGTTAGATTGTTAACCCAAATACTACATTGAATTCAAATTCCACAATCTGATTAGGCGGGATTCAAGTCCAGGTCTGAGTCATTAGCTGGACCCCCGGATTAATAGTCTGGAGACAATTGCACTAGACCATTGCATTCTCAGCATCTACACTGGTAATGGTAGTGTTGCTGTTATTGTGACTGAGGTACATAATTTTTTTTTTCAGTTACATTGTCAACTACTTCCATGGAGAACATTAACAAGTCATATTTCAGCTCACAGGGACTGACAGAGCTGCAATGGTTTGTCAGCCAGGAATAGAAACTGAGGAGAAAAAGTCATTTCTAAACTCTGAGTGGCTGTGACATGTGTACAGAGTTTTGACTTGTACCCATCACTGGAAAATGAGTGAAGGTTCTCCGTTTGTTTTCTTGGGTTTGTGTTATCAGCTACTACCATGACTTAGGGAAATCTGAGGGTCTGGTGGCCCCACTCTGCACAAGGTTTGTGCACTGCATTTTGAAGAGAGTCTGGGTCTGCAGAGACTGCATAGGAAGGAGCAGGACACCACTCTATCCTTTCTGAGATTTCCACAAATATTTCCCAATGTTGTACCATTGCCATGTGCAAAGTGTGAAATCAGTTAATTTCAACAATGAGGTCACAGAGCTGTGAAAACTCCATCAGCACAAACTATAGTCTCAGACCAGGGAGAGGACATTACTAAAAATGCCCATCAACTGTTTTGATTCTGGAACTTTCCAGGCAGGAGTGGGTGAAGCATCCACTTTGCCAGAGTGCGATCCTCTACTCACAAGTTGACAGAGGCCATCTCAGTCCGGTGAGGTGAATATGTTGCTTTTGTCTCCACAGAGGAAAGAATAGAAAATCTTCCCGAAATGTTAGGGTGACTGGCGAAAATGTGGAACTGCAAGAAGTTAGAATTATCAAAGAGGAAGTACTGGGGAAAAAAAACAAAGCTCATTGTATTGAATATTGGTAAGTTAATGGACTAAATGAGTTATGAATTGAGAGGCTTACAGAGTTAGGGCTGGAGAGTTGTGTTTGCCTGGTAGCTCTTTCGGGAGCAGGTACGGTATGGCCTGATTCTGTACAGTCAAATCCTTAACTCTTTGAGGGAGGACAAAGTTTGTCAAAGCTTTTTATGTCATGGAAAGGATACTGCAGACTTAGAAGTAACTACTGTGACCATAAATATTTAAATAGAATACCAACTGATGAATAAATCGATCTCAGATGTAAGGGAAAGTATGAGATTTTTTTAGCAATTCACAATAACTATATCCTTGGAGAATAATGACATGATTTACGGAGTCAGCCTAGATTTTAGAAAGGGAAATCGTTTTGACAAACCACCTGGAGTTTATGGAGGATGTTGATTGTGACATCGACAAATGAGAACCAATGGGAACAGTGTATTTGGATTCTCAGGTGGCTTTTGACAGGAAAGGAAGTACGTTAGAGTCCTTGTGTAAGGGGTGAATAAACTACATGGAAATGAGAACTGGATAATAGGGGGAATACAGAGAGTAAGATTCTGCTCTGGAATAAAGGCCATTGCTCATAGGGATCACATGTATCAGTGCTTGGAGCCTAGCTGCTCACAAGGCAAAGAAATGATTTGAATGTGAGCAACAAATACAGTCCTTTTCGTTTTGTATTTATTAGAAGACTAGAGATTGGGAACTGCAGTTATCACTTGCACAATTCACATGAGCCAGCAAGTAATCAGGGCAGTATGTTGTCTTTCATTACACAATGATTAAAATGTGGAAGTAAATTCATTTTCCTGCAGTTGTAGAGTGTTGCTTGATCCGTATTTAGGCCACTGAGTACAGATTCTCTCTCCTTTATAAGGAATGATTTCATTGCAACTGAGATAGTGCAAAGTAGTTTCACCAGATTTATTCCTGGGGATGATGGTACCGTGAGGAATGTGTGAAGACATTGAGTGTTTAATCCTTGGCGCTGAGAGTGAATAACAGTCTTTTACATTTAAATTTGAAGATTAGGCACTAACACTCATATTGCCAAGACAAAGACAGTAATCATGTGGAACATTACGTTTTCCCATGATATTTGATTCCCAATAGTTCACATCCCTGCGCGGACCCGCATGTTGGTTGAGAGGCAGCTCCAGGCTCTGAATGAACTCTCACAGTCTCAATATGCAATTGGTGTGTGAACCTGCACTGTTCAAAAATCTGTCAGCAGCCAGATCTGTCAGGTTTACCGTATTCCTGAAAGATGCAGCCATTCCCACCAGTTTCTAGTCTCCATAAAAACACCAGTCTGTCTTCTCGGAGACAGAAGCTATTTAGTTGAGACTTGGCATGAACCATCCACCTTCCTTTCTCACCTTCAGTAAACCAAGTTAAGTAACACGTGCACCACTGGCAATGGATCCAGGAGGAACAACATAGAGCAGTTTATCTGTGTAGTCGCTGCTTCACAGTTTGTCATGTTGGGGCATGAATGACAACTTCCTATTTCTGCATAATTGAGTTGACAGGTGAATGGCCTCTTCCTGCTCACATGGAAGAGGCTCAGAGACCTGACCTGGCAACTCCTGTCTCCTGTTTAACACCTCTATGTTCTGTCTACACTCCTTCCCTCCATGTTTAACAGGCAGGAGGGACTGAATGGGCTACCCCTGTCCTTGTCCAATAGTTTCAGTGGGTTGAATACATTCTGTTGCAACCAGCTTGAGGTGCTGATTGAACTCCTCTTATTTAAATGTGGGACTAGTTGGACAGCTACATGAATGTTACCTTCACTTTAGCAACACAGTTTAGATGCTATCCAAGCATTGCTGCACATGGACATGGACTGCTTCAGCAGTGGACAGGTGACAAATTATTTTTAACAATCCTCAGTGAACATCTCCCACTTCTGAGATATGATGTGGGAAAGACGTTGAAACAGCTGAAGAAAGCTACCTTGAGGGTGCGCCCTGAGATGTCCTGTGACAGAAATGATTGATCCTCACCAACCACAAATATCTTCCCTTGTCCTCTGAATGTATCTAACCAGTGGGGAGTTTACAATTCATTCCCGTTGTATTCAGTTCTGTTCGGGTTCCTTGATACCATCCACAGTTAAATCCTGTCTTGATATCAGGGCCAGTCACTCTTACCGCGTGTTCATATCTTTTATTCATGTGAATAGGTCACGGTGTGTTTGTGAGGGGCGTTTTCTTCTCACAGAGGGTAGTGACTGTCAGGACTTCTGTATTCCAGAGAGGTGGGGAGGTAGATCGCTAAGATGTTTGGAATGGGGCGCAATGGATATATGAGGCATCAGAATATTGAGGGCTGCAGGGATTGACAATAAAAGAATAGTTGAGGATTTTGAAGATTAGCTATGATCATATTGACGGGAAAAAAAGACAAGAAGGGCTGACTGACCTATTCGTGTATCTGACGTTCTCTCATTCTGTTATTGGGAAGTTATTTTCCTGGAAGTTCTGTTATTGGATGTTGCAATCAGGGAGACCAGAGGATATTGTGGGTCATCGCTGGGTGAGGCATGTGCGCTGTATTTATAGTGAATCTGGATCGGCAACATGTCCAACAAATGAAGACAGTTCTGTAACGACAGAGGAATGAGATTTTTCACTCCACCACCTGCCCTTTCTTTTCCCAAGAATATTTTCCAACGCCATGTCAAAATGTGTGTGACAATCTTCAGTGGCTGAATGGTTTCCGCTATTTCTGTGCACCAGGTTATTGGGGGTAAATGGCCTCCGACCTTTCCTGACCAGCAGATTTGAGGGGTTCAATGGAACATAGGAACATGGGACAGAGGAGAAGGGTTGGTCATTAGACACTTTGAGCCTTCTCCACCAGGCACTAAGATTGTGGCTGATCAGCGTGTAGTTCATTGTCCTTTACTATCCGATATCATAGTAGCATGGCTTTGAATAATGCAAACACACAAGCACCACAAACTTTTGGGGAATACCATTCCCACTCAAACAGCCTTTTGTGAATTTCTCCTCATCACTGTTCAGACTTGACATGGAGATGTCTCTGTTTCATTTTTTACTCCAGCTCCTCCATTTGTCATGACACATGTTAAATATAACTTGGTTGGTGATATGGCCAATGATGTAGTTCTCAGGCTATTTCAGGTTCTTTGTTCGGGACAAGTCAGGGAGATAGCTTAAATTTGGAAAGGTAATTTACCAAAGTAAATTTACTCAACCTATGATGTAAAGATACATGACAAGCAGTGTGGACAAATATGAACTTTAATATTTATCTTTCAATGTATACTGAGACGCAGTTTGTATACACAGAAACGTGCACATACACAGACACAAACACTGAGACACTGACAGTGTCACATACACAGGTGCACACAGACACACGCAAACACATGCATGAAGACAAACAGAAAAACAACTCTGCAGAATATCAGTTTGAAAGAGTTTCTCGGAGCAAAAGTTAAATTCAAGACAAAAGGAAATATTAAATTGTATTCTGCATCTGAGGTCATTCTTTTCACACAAGCTGCTGTCAATCGGATTCCTTCCTGGAACATTTGGATTTGGCTACATTCCCTTTGCTTCTGGCAGTGTGGAGATTCCAATGAAACTTCAACAAGAATCCTTCATCAGTGCTAAAGATGAGTTTTCCCCTCTCATACGTTGCTGTGAGAAGGAAAAAGGAAACTAAGGGAACAATAAGCCGTGACTTCTCCAGCAGGTTGCATTTTCTCCAACTTTTAAATGAAATATGCAATAATGTTATCTGACCACCTAATTGGCCCATGTGAAGCCTCGTTGAACATGCTTGGGACTAAATGAATCCGTCCCTGTTCCCTGCTCCATTTAGGAGAAATTTATAAGCTTCATTTGAAGATGCGTTTGCATGTGTCCTCATAATTTTGTCCAATAAATTCATTTCTTTGGACTATCTGTGTCAAAATGAATACATTGTTCTCTTAAATTTGAACCCTTAGTTCTCGTTTCCCACACCAGAGGAAATGTCCATCAGCCAAGCCCCTGATGGACTCTCCTCAAGATCTTATATGGTTTAGTATGAAAATCTCTCATTCTCAAACCTGAAGTGTTCTCGCCTTGTAGGGGTTTATAAAATCATGAGGGGCATGGAAATGGTAAATAGCCAAGGACATTTTCTGAGGTTTAGGGAGTCCAAAACTAGAGCACATAGTTTGAAGGTGATGGGGAAAGATTTAAAAGAAATAATAGTGGTAATCTTTTCTCGGAGTGTATGGAATGAACTGCCAAAGGAAGTGTTGGCGGCTGGGAAAATTACATTTAAAAACCATTTGACTGGATACTTGAATAGGAAGGATTATCGGCCAAGTGCTGGCAAATGGGACGTGATTAATTGAGGACATCGAGTCGTCATGGACAAGGTGAACCGAAAGATCTGTTTCTGAGGTGTAAGGCAGAATAAGGCCTTCTTTCCAGGAACAAGTACAACTTCATAAAGCTTCTGAATCAATTGATTATATTTATTTTTCATATTAGGGAATCATAACTACACGCAATATATCAGATGTGGCCTCAGAAAGCCCCTGTACAGATGCAGTAAAATATATTGATAGCCTTTGTATGGAATAGAATAATTCTAAATACTTTCCGAACCACGTATCACATCTGCATAATAACTTTGTGTGATACATATACCAGGATGCACGAATCCCTTTGTACCATTGAGTTTTGTGAGCATTTTAAGTTGTTTACTGTTGTTTTACACTATTGTTACAGCATAAACTTCATTCGCGCAGGTTATACTGTTTTTGCTAAAGGTTTACACACTATCCTCCCCTGTCTCTACCCCCATTACAGACTCTCTACCTCCTCTTGACATCTTATTGAATGAATGTCTTGGTGGCTGAGCCAAATAAGGTCCAATTCAATCAATCCCCACATCTAAATCATTGACAGTTTCGAAATAGTTGTTGATCTTGCACTGATCTCTCAGGAACTCCACCACGTTAAGATTTCCTAACTGAAAACAAACATCAATCCCTACTGTCTGTTTCCTGATAGGTACCCAGGGTTCCCTGTTCCTGCATAGCAGCTCAGAAAGGTTGGATGGCCGCCTCATGTGACTTGTAATGTACTCAAGTGGCTGAATGACTTTATCATCTTCCTCTGTAAATCCTTAAAGGGCAAAATGTTCTCCTCGTGTCTCATTGCTGACGGGCTGAATTGGATATTCATCTCCCTCTGTAACAGAATCGAGAGTTTGAGTGAGAGAACAAGATATGGGTTCGGAACAGCAGGTGGCCATTCAGCCCCTCGCGCCTGCTGCTCCTTTCAGAATGTGCATTGTTGATGTGATTGTAACTAAAGTTCCCTTTCCTGTCTGTTCCCAATAAACGTGGATTCTTTTGTTCATCAATGATCTAGGAAACCCAATTTTGAATGTTTTTTTAGTAACCCAGTCTTCACTGCTGCTCGGGCGTGGGAACACTACAGATCACAGAACCCTAAAGAAAAAGGAACATCCCTGTCTCAGTCAGAAATGGGAATGCCCTTATTCTTAAAATGGGTCGCCCTCAAGCCAATCACCACTCTTTTGACACAGGGACACAACAATTAGAAACAGATATAGGCTATTCAAAACTCAAACTGTCCACATTTTCTTTAACAACCAACAATCAAATACTGTCCAAATGTAGCCTCAACTGAGGTTAGATGAACTCCAGATACCATAAGCTCACAAGAGTGTAGGAAATTGGAACATAGAAAGTGCAGCACAGCACAGTCCTTCAGCCTTCGATGTTGTGCCAATCTTTTATCCTAGTCTACGACTAAACTAAAATTCATACCCTTCATTTTATTATCATCAATGTGTCTATCCAAGAGTTGCTTCAATGTCCCTAATGTATCTGATTCTACTACCACCGCTTGCTGTGCATTTCACGCACCTACCACTATCTGTAGAACAAAAAACTGTCTCTGACATCTCCCCTCAGCCTTCCTCCAGTCACTTTAAAATTATACTTCCTGTGTGACCGCCATTTCCACCCCGCTTAAAAGTCTCCAGCTGTGCACTCTATCCATGCTTCATCATCTTGCACACCTATATTATGGAGCTCTCATCCTTCTTCACTCCAATGAGAAAAGCCTAGTTCCCATAGAAATTCTCCATAAGACATGCCCTCCTGCACAGACAACATCCTTGTAAATCCTGTCTGCACCCTCTGGAAACCTTCCAATTTCTTAATCTAATGGGGCGACCAGTACTCAACACAATACTTCATGTGTGGTTTAACCAGAGCTACAGCATAATCTCGCGGCTCTTAAACTCAATCTCCCTGTTAAGAAAAACCAACTCACCATACTCCTCTTAACATCCCTATCAACGTGAATGGCAACTTGGAGGTATCCTCGGACGTGAATCCTAAGATCCGTCTGTTCCTCCACACGGCCAAGAATGCTACCTTTGACCCTGTAATCTGCACTTGAATTAGATCTTCCAAAATGAATCACTCCAGATTATAGCAAATTGGAGCAGAATTAAGCCGTTTAGCCAATCGGATCTGCTGTGCCGTTTGATCACTGGTGAAATGTTTCTCAGTCGCATTCTTTTGCCTTCGCCAACTGATCAAATGGTTCCCTTGTTAATGAAAAACGTATCGTTAGTAAACTACTTTTTCTGTGTGCAGGAGTTTGCAAGTGTTAGTGTGTAAGTGTTTGTACCTGTATCTATATGTGTTGTGTGTTCAATGTGTCTATGTATGTTTTTGCGTATCTCTGTCTGCATCTCTGTTAAACGTGGTCTTTGTAGCTTTTAGGGTAAATCCGCTGAAACTGATACCAACACCCTCCCCCTTCCTCCATCTCGACTGTCTGTCAACGTGAAGTATAGAGCCATACAATGCGACCCTCTGCTGGCCTCCCCTGAACAATGTCAGATATTTTTTTCTCTCAGGGGACATCAAATTCAGTGAATCTCTCAGATTGGACGGCTGCTTGGGTTTTCAAATAACTCTTTTTAAGCATAGAGCAGTTTCGTCTGATACCTAATAATATTGTTCGAGAGATATTACCATCATAACTGAGTCAGGTTCAGGACTTTTCAAACCTTTCCCACTTATAATTTGTAAGAGCGCATTACAAAAGTTTTCAAGTTAAAGGATGTGCAATAAACGCATTATATCACCTTACAAATGTTTCGTTCGACATTGATTGGATGCAGTTGCAGACGAAATGCTCTTTTTTGTGTACACTGTGTGAATAATCTTCAAAGACAAATCACTTCCACGTTGTAGTAGGAACGCAGGCATTACTCTACATGAACATTCTCCGTTCTTAGGGTCCTCAGTGCAATTACGATCCTCCCTATACCTGCCTATATGTGTGATTGCGTGTGTGTGTGGTGACGGTGCTGTCAGTTTGGATGGTGCTGTGAGCTGTCTCCCTCCCAGACTGAAACTCTGATGTGAGAAAGTGAGGTCTGCAGATGCTGGAGATCAGAATCCAGAGTGTGGTGCTGGAAAAGCACCCAGGTCAGGCAGCTTCCGAGGAGCAGGAAAATCAATGTTTTGGGACGAAGCACTTCACCAGGAATATCGTCGACGTAGTAGAGAGTGAAGGCTAACCGAATGGGCATTGCTTCACTTTAAACACCACAGAGACTGACATATCCGCTATGCACACAGATACAAACAGAGACACTCAGGTACACACAGAGACGAATAAAGACACGGAAAGACACACAGTAATGAATACAGATACACACACACGCACACACACAGAGAAATTGATGCAGTCACACAGATACTAATACAGACATATAGCGACACATACTGATACACTGATGCACATGCACACACAGATACACTGTAATCAATACATACATACTATACACACACTGACACACTGATGTTTATACAGACATGGAGAATCTGCCAGTATTTACTTTTTTCGTGTGGTGACATTCTCAATATTTCACTTGCTCTGTGTGCTGTGTGTCAATATTTCTATTTCACTGCAGGAAATCCTCTGCACCATCTCTATAGCTTCCGCACCTTTTCTATGACAAAGCAACCAGAACTAAACACAATTTTCCACGTGTAGTGTTACATCATGGCGATGAACCCTTCCGCTAATTAAACCAAACAGCCAGAAAAGCTCAAGTCGCCTCGTAAGCTGTTAAAGTACGAGTGACAAATCCCAAATTTCACTCTTTAAGGATAAATAATATCAATTTATTCCTTAACTCTAAAAGGAACATTGAACAACTATTCACAACTCTAAACGCCTCTTTCTCTGAACTGATTGGTATCTGCCTCTAACTTTATAACAACATCATGTTCCAACAATAAAGGCCCATATTAAAATTGCATCGAGTAAATTTCAAAACCACCCAGCATCTGTTATCTCCAGTGTTGTCCTGCTTTCAATTGAAGATCTTCCTGGGTTGTCTTCTGAATTTTAGTGCAAGGATATTTCATACAGAAACAGCATATTTGACAGAGAGAGTTTTGCATGGCAGTTTCTCGCTAGATGGCAGTTACTCTCAGCCTAACGCGCGAGCTGCCTGTTTCTATTATGCCCCTCAATATTAGATCGTCTCTTTGGTTAGATGTTGGCAAAACAATAAATTCAAAATCGATGGACTTTAGTATCCTGGGGCATAATTTAAACTGATTGGTTAAATTCGAATTGTTGTCAAAACAGCAACCACAACTCAAGGTATCTGTTTCACAGTCAAACATTGCATGTTTTATTTTTTCCAGTATACTCTGGAACTGCTAGGTAGTCATACAACAAGTGCTTGCAAGCTCTCAGTGGAGAACAACATTCACTCTCTCTTAAAAGGTACTACACACACCTTCAACTTAATGAAAGTGGTTTAATCCATGCTTTATAGAGCTGTAGCACAACCTCACAACTCTGAAACTCAGTTCCCTAGCTTGTGAAAGCCAACACAATATTTAGTTTCTTAACAACCATATCAACCTGGGTCCGGATTAGGGTGGAGTTGGAGAAGCACGGCAGATCAGGCAGCATCCGAAGAGCGGGAAAATTGATGTTTCGGACAGGAGCTCTTTATCAGATGATGAAGAGCTCCTGCTTGAAATGTCGATTTTTCTGCAGCATCTGCAGTCCTCCCTTTTGCCGATTTGCCATCAAACTGGGTAGCAATTCTGAGGGATATCTGGACATGGAGCCCAAGATCCCTCTGTTCTTCCACACTGCCAAGTATACTGCCTTTATCCCAATATTCTACATTATAATTCGACCTTCCAAAGTGAATGACTTCACACTGTTCCAGGATTAACTTGATCAGTTCTGAATCCTGTCAATGTTCCATTGCAACCTACAACATACCTCAAAATTATCCGGAACCCCACTAATCTTTGTGTTTTTGGAAAACGTACTAACCCACACTTCCACTTCTTCATCCAAACCATGAATAAAAATCGCAAAGAGCAGAGGTCCTAAAACTGATACTGCGGGACACCACTGATCACAGAGCTCCAGACTGAATGCTTCGATCTACTTCCCCCCTCTATCTTCTATGGGCCAGGAATTGTGAATCATGACAACCAGATTTCCCTGCATCCCGAGCCTCCTTACTTACTGAATGGGCCTACTGTGGGTAAATTTATCAAAAGTCTTGCGAAAATCCATATACACCACATCCATTGAACTACCTTCATAAATGTGTTTTGTCATATCCTCAAACAGTTCAAAAAGATTCGGGAGGCATGGCCGGCCCCTTACAAAGTCATCCTGACTATCTCAATCAAACGATGTTTTGTTTCACGTAATCATAAATCATGTCTCTCAGAATCCTCCACAATACTTTGCCCTCCACTGTCATAAGACTGATTGGCCTATAATTCCCAAGATTATCCCTATTCCATTGCTTAAACAAGGGAATAACATTTGCCAACCTCTTTTCATCTGGCCTGACTCCAGTGGACAGTGAGGATGCAAAGATCATTGCCAAATGTGCAGCAATCTCTTCTCTCATTTCCTGTAGCATCCTTGCGTATATTCTGTTTGGTCAAGGAGAATTATCTATCCTTGTGTTTCTCAAATTTGTCATCACATCCTCCTGTTCTAGCATATCAACCTGTTTCACGTTCTCCCCATAAACTTCAAAACCCCTCTCAGTAGTGAATACTGAAGCAATGCATTCATTAAGGATATTTCCTACCGCTTCCAACTCATGAGGCAAATTCCCTGCACAATCTGTGATAAGGCCTACCCTCATTCTGGCCGTCCACTTGTTGCTGACGTGTAGAACCTCTTCACTTTTACCTTAATCCTACCCACCAAGGAATTTTCATGCCTGCTTCTTGCTTTCCTGAATTCATTCTTCAGTTCCTTCCTGGCTAACCTGTAACCCTCTCGATTCCTGTCTGATCCTTGCCTCCTCAACCTTAAGTAAACGTCCTCCTTCCTTTTGACTAGTTGTTCTACATCACTTGGCGCAATGGAAGTATGAAGCTGTAAATGGATGGGAGCTGTCACTTCCAGCATGGGCTGCAAGTTTCCCCACGCTGGGAAGTGATCTAACACAATGTTACTGAACAATGCACTGGGGTGAGGTACACAACTCTACATGCTGGGAGGGTAACTGCTCCAGCTTTACAGAACAATTCACTGTTATACACTGCACAGCGCCCCATGGGCTGGTGTGGTCTGCACTGTCTGTGCAGAGTACTGGGTTGGCATTGTGAAGCCGTGTTTGTTGAGAATGTTTCCTCCCATGGGGCATCTAGGACACCAGACCCGATGCTTATGGTTACAAAAATGCCCTGAACAAAATAGCTAATAAGTCCGCGCCTACATGGTTCAAAAAGGGCTGCTCCATCCGATCAAAAGGTTCAATTTTCTGGTGCAAGATAATTGTAAGGAAGTCCAGGGGGATGTGCTCCATAACTAACCTACAGCACTCCGAGAATCCTGGGGGATTTTCCGGCACCCACCTCATCACAATGTTCTTCCTCACACAAAATGAAAGGATACTAAACAATCTATTCCCAAAGACGGGTGATTCGGCGAACCCAAGAGGTGGGAAATCAGATCTATCTTGACCTCGGTTCCCAAGACCCCTTCCAAAACACTCGCTATAGCACCCCAAAATCTACGATGTTTGTGGCGTGGCCACAAGCAATGAGTAAGAGTACCAACATCTGTTTTACATTTGGGCACATTGGGGACGCTCCTGTCTTAATTTTAACAAGCCACTCTGTTGTCAAATAAACCCTGTAGAGTACCTTCAGTTGCATAGCTTGTGTCCTATTGCAAATCGAAATCTTCCAGACATTCTTCCAAATATTTTCCCACTCCTCTGGTGAAGATATCCACCCCTAGTTGCTGAACTCAAAATCCACACAGCTGTTCGATGTCCTTTGAGACATTACCTCCTATTGAATGCTAGAAAGTACTGAACGAGAGAGTGCCCGTGGACTGAAGAACTCTCACCTCCATATTCGACTTATGGGGACTAACCATTAATGTTGTCCTTTTCTCTATATAAATCCCTAATCTCCTCGATAGCTCATATTTCTGGCTCAGCTGCTCGAAAGGCGTCATGCCCTCCCCGTTAAACAAGTCTCCCAAACAGGAATCTCCTCTGGACTCCCAAAGCCAAAAGCCAGCATCCAACAATCCTACAATGGGAGTAAAAGGATAAGTTTTTTTTGAAGATTTCCCTCACTTTATTGCATCATTCTCCATGCTTTAACTGTGTTAAGGACAGTGGATTTCTGCAATGGTCCATAACAGTCATCATCTTGTCCATGAACAACAGATTAATGTGGGGACATTTTGCCTGGGAGACGTCGATGTCCAACCACATTGACCGCGGGTCTTGGCAAGCCCAATCAGCCAAATAGGCTAGGAGGGAACTCAATTGGTATTTCTTAAAGTGTGTAAAATCCATCCACATCCCTCAGACCCACAGAAGCTGAAATAGGGTCAACTCCATTAGAGGCCGCACGTGATGCCAAATAAAAGATCAAAGCCGTCTGTAAACCTCCGTATAGGAACTCTAAGAAGATGCGAGACAGGCATGGCCTCTGATTTCATAACATTGATTTTATATCCCGAGAAAGATCCAAATAAATTAATCACTTGTATTAAATGGGGCATAGATATCATCGAGCTAGTTAGAAAGAGAAGAGCTTAATCTGTGTAAAGGGTGATCCTATGCCATCCTGATCCTGCCTCCAGGCCAATTATATTGTGGTCACTCCTGACGGCCTCTCCCAACGGTCAATCTCCAGTGTAAATAGTAACAGTATAACGGGACACCGTTGAAGGCTGCCTCAGCCACTGGTAAAATTCTCAGACCTTACACCATAAGTGAAATCCGCTGCTTTAGGTTCCCTATATAACACTGCCACCTTCCTGACAAAGACCCCTGCAACGCCAAACCTTTCCAGGACATAAAAGAGGTACAGCCACTCCACTCAGTCAACTGCTTTCTCTGCATCCACTACCAAGCCTGGAATCGACCCTTGCTGGCACACCTGAACCATGTTAGCACTCTCCTAATATTATTAGACGACCTGTAACCACTAATAAAAATTGTCTGGTATTATTTCACAATAAAGGCCAAGATATTCTCCACCTTCAACGTCAGCATTTTCACCAAAATATTATAGTCCACGTTTAATAAGGATATAGGCCTACATGAAGTGGAGAATAAGATAAATATTTATTTCTCTCAGAGAGGATGGGAGGCAATCCTGACTGTGAGAATAATTGTACATATCCAACATTGGCCCAGCCAGCAGGTCTATGAACTCCTTTTAAATCTAACTCTAAAATCCATCTGGGCCTGGTTCTTTACCACTCTGGAGCTGCCTCACCGCCCCCTGTATCGCTTGGATTGTCAGAGGGGCATTCAAACGAGAGCCTGCTCTGAAGTTACACCTGGGAGTTCCAGGGTCCAAACAAAGTGCTCCATCGTCGCCAATCTATCCTCACAGCCCTCTAACTGGAACAACCCAGAAAACAACTTCCTGAATGCTGCATTAATCTTTCTGGGATCGCAGGTGATAGTAACAGAACACTCACGAATGAATGTGATAGACTGGGGACACTCTTCTTTCTGGCCAAGTATGCCAGATATCTACCCAGATTATCACCATAATCAAATAACCTCTGTTTCGCAAATGAAGTCACTCTCTTTGCTGTCTGGATGAAGGCAGCGTTCAGAGCAGCCCGGAGCATGGTAATCTCCTGCAACTTAGTTACAGACGGTCTTCAAAATATGCTGTCTCAGCTGCCCCATTCTACCGCTTCCGAGTCGCCGAGTAAGAAATAATCAAACCCCTTCCATATGCCTTGGCAGTCTCCCACAGCACGGTCGGATTACTGGCAGTCCAAATTCATGTACAAAAAAAATAAATCCCATTAAAAATATTCAATAATCTAGCTATCGTTCAGGAGGAAAGTATCCATTCACCAGTGGTGTGAGCCTGTCCCGTCGCCGCCATCCTTAACCTCCATGTAAACGGCCACATGATCAGAAATTGCTATGTTCCCAATTCTACAAAACAACACTAACTTCAAAAAGACCAATCGGGCAAAAACATGTCAATCCTAGTTTGGCACTTATGTGGCTTAGATAAGAAGGTGAAGTACCAACCCTTAGAGTGAACCATCTCCACACATCCACCAGGCACAATTCCCTGTTTACATCCACCAGCTGCCTGGATTGCAGGGAAATATTCTCGAGAACCTGAAACATGCTATCCACCTTGGGATCCAGATGTCGGGTTAAAGTCTCCCCCTATAATTGTATGACGCCCCTCCCAAGGGATATCAACCTGGAGAGCGCATCTGTTACAAAGTTGAGGGGTGCACCAGGGGCAAGATGGAGGCCTCATAGTGCCATGGATCCGGGCTTGAATCCAGCTTCGGGAGGCTCTCTGTGTGGCGTGTGCACATTGTCCATGTGTTTGTGTGGGTTTCCTCCGGGTGCTCCATTTTCCTCCCACAATCCAAAGATGCACAGGTTAGGTGAATTGGTCTGCTAAGTTACCCATAGGGATATGTGCATTCGTCAGGGGTAAATATAGGCTAGGGAAATGGGACTGGGTGTGTTACTGTTTGGAGGGTTGGTCTTGTTGGGCCAAATGGCCTGGTTCAATACTGTAGAGAATCTGGAAAATAAAACTGTCTCTAATCAAACGCTCTCTTTCGAAATTCATATATATCTTATCCCTCAGAGTCTTCTCAAGTAACCTACGTACCACATATGTTAGATTTCCTGGCCTATAGTTCCCAGATTTTTCTTTGCTTCCCTTCTTGAATAATGGCACAACATTTGCTATCCTCCAATACTCTGGAACCTAACCTGTGGCTAACGATGATGCAAAACTATTAACCAGGGTCCCTGTAGTTTCTTCTGTCGCCTCTTGTCGTGTTCTTGGAAGCAACTGTTAAGGATGAGGAGATTTATCCACCTTCATACATTCTAATACAGCCAACACGTCCTCTCCTGTGATATTGACTCACTCCAAGATAACATCACGACATTTGTTAAGCACCTAAGTCTTCTTGTATTCCTCCACGGTACACAGAGAGGAGGTATATTCATTGAGAATCTCGCAAATCTCCTACAGTTCTAGACATGCATGTCCACTTTGGACATTGAGGGGTTATATTCTCATTTAGTTATTACTTTTACTTTAATATACTTAAAGAACCTCTTTGGATTCACCCTAATCTTCTCAGCCAAGGCTACCTTGTGCCCCCTTTTCGCCCTCCTGATTTCCATCTTCAGTAAACTACTGTGTCCCCTGCACACCGTCACAGATTCCCTTGATCCCAACTGCATGGACCTGAGCCATGCCTCCTTTTGGCTGGTCAAAGTCTCAATATCTCCTAACATCCAGGGTTCCCTATTCCTCCCAACCGTGCCTTTTACCCTCACAGGAACATATAGACGTTGAAAAGTAGACATTTCACTTTTAAATGCCTCCCATTTGCCAGAAGACCTTTCGCCTGCAAACAAGCTCATCCAACCAACCCCTACAAGCTCCTGTCTAATTCCGTCACAATTCGCCTTTCCCCAATTTAGAACTTAAACATGTGGACCAGTTTTGTCCTTCTCCATTACTATATTAAAATTAATACACCTATGATCACTGGTCCCAGAGTGCTACCCCACTGTCATCTCAGTCACCTGTCCTGCCCTAGTTCTTAGAGTAGGTCAAGTCTCGTCCCTTCCCGAGTTGCACCCTCTACTTACTGCTTGAGGGTACTTTTCTGAACACACTTAATAGATATAGGCAATCTCAGTCTTTAATTCTATGTCATTCCCAGTCTATGTTAGGAAAACTAAAATCTCCTACTATGGCAATCCTAATGAGCCTGCAAGCCTCCTCATCTCTTTGCATATTCTTGTTCCTCTAATTCTCGGTTTCCTATTTGGGAGCCGATAGAACAACCAAAATAATATCACCATTCACTTCTTCTTTCTTATCTACACCCACAAATACTTATTGGATGATACATCAATTATTTTATCTCTGATTACTGCTGTGATACTCGCCTCAATCAAAAATGTAACTCCCCGTCCCCTCCTTCCACCATCTCTGTCCCGCATAAAGCACCTGTACCCTGGTCCATTTAGTTGCCAGTTCTGTCCCTCCATTAGCCATGTTTCTGTAATGGCTATGTTATTCCAGTGCCATATAGCTATTCACACCCTGAATTCCTCGGCCTTATCTGTCAGCCATCTTGCACTGGAACAGTTGCAATTTAATCCAACAGACATTCCTTACGGCCTGTCGTGTTCCAGCCTAACCTGTCTCTTCACTTTACTGTTTCTGATTACTCTATCTCTTTCTAGCCGCACACTTGCCTTCCTGCTGTTGAGGATTCTACCCCTCCCCAACCCCAGCCAAATTCGTTGAAACCCTCCCTTGCAGCACTCGCAAACCTGCCTGCCAGGATATTGGTCCCCTTCCAGTTCAGGTACAACCCGTCCTTCCCGAACAGATCACCTCTGTCCCACAAAAGATCCTAGTGATCCAAAAATATAAATTTCTGCCCCCTGCACCAATTCTTTAACCACACATTCATCTGCCATATCCTC
This sequence comes from Chiloscyllium punctatum, assembly GCF_047496795.1. Lineage (NCBI taxonomy): Eukaryota > Metazoa > Chordata > Chondrichthyes > Orectolobiformes > Hemiscylliidae > Chiloscyllium > Chiloscyllium punctatum. Next base: position 7,807,065 of record NC_092745.1, on the reverse strand, counting down.
CTGTTCTCATCCTCACTAGCACGGAGCACTGGAAGTAAACTCGATATTACCTCTGTCGTGGACCTGTCTTTTTCCCTTTCTTTTAGCTCTGCAGGACCTCATCACTATTTCTACCTGTGTCATTTGTACTAATGTACACAATGACTTCTGCCTGCTCCCCCACCCCGGGGAGAAGGTTCTACAGCCGCTCTGTGACATCCTGGAACCTGGCACATAGGAGGCTAAACACCACCCTGGATTCCCATTTGCAGACACAGAATATCTTGTCTGTCACTCTCACTATCGAGTCGGAATAATTACTTCTGAAGTTATTCTGCCCGAACAACCTACTGACATTGGGATTTCTTCCTGAAACAGTTGGATTTGGATGAATTGCTTTGCTTCAGGCAGTGGGGAGATTCCAATGAATCATCATCAGGAATCCTGCATGAGAGTGAAAGGCGACTGTTTATTTTTCACTCCCATACGTTGCTGTGATGAGCGACAGGGAAACAGAAAGGGGGAAATAGACAGTTCCTTCACAGATAGACTAGATTTTCCATCTCTGAGTTAAATCAATCATGTTATCAGATCCCAAGCTGGACCATGTGAGCTCTCCTTGAACATTGTCCGAACTATATGACACCATCACATTCTCGACTCCAGGTCAGTGCATTATTGCTGTTGTCGGACACAGAATCAATTCATTAACAACAAATGGCCCTACTTGTTTTGAAGATCTGTTAATATGTGCCTGCATAATGTAAAAATAGCGTTTCATGTCTCCACAATATGTGTTAAAATGAATATCTTTATTCTTAAACAAATTCAGAAATTACTGGAAAAGCTCAGCCAGTCTTGGAGCATGTATGAGGAGAAATCAGAGTTCAATTTTTCAGTCCAATGACCTTTCCTTTCAAATTGCCTTATTCTGAAATTATTTCCCCAGTTTTATTCTCCCACACAAGAAGAAACATCCATCCGGTATTCACCAACTATACTCTTCTCAAGATCTTATATGGTCAATTAAACATCCCTCATTCTCAGGCTGAACTGTTTGTTCTTCATAACGTAATGCCTTCACTCCAAGAATGAGTAAAGAGAAAAAAAAACTTCGAAACGTTTCGAAAGCAATTTTGTGTTTTCTTTTCAGGCAATTATAACTACACATAATACATCAGATGTGATCTCAGCAATGCCCTGCACTGATGCAGAAAACATCGCTAAGTTCATGCCCAACACACCTTGCACGAAATAGAATCATTCTGTTTACCTTCCAAATCATTTGCTGCATCTTCAGAGAAATTTGAGTCATGTGCCAGAACACTCAAATCACTCGGTAGCACTGAGTTCTGCATTCTCTTTGCATTTAAATACTTTTCTGCTGTTTTGTTTTTTCCCCAAAACAGTCTATATGCCATCGCTTGCTGCTCGGACCTCCCCCCCGTCTGTATCCCATTGCAGACGCTATTCCCTCCAATCTCTGTATCCTAAAGCAAACGCTCTCCTCTCCCCCATTTGTATCCCATTGCAGACTCTCTGCTCTCCCTCTGTCTGTATCCCATTGCAGATGCCCTACTCTCCCCCGTTTGCATCCCATTGCAGATGCTATGCCCTCGCCCTGTCTGTATTCCATTTCAGATACCCTACCCTCCACTGTCTGTATCCTATTGCAGATGCTCTGCACTCCCCTGTCTCTATCCTACTGCAGATGATCTGACCTCCCCCGTCTGTATCCCATTGCAGATGCTCTGCCTTTCCCCTGTTTCTACCCTATTGCAGACGCTCTGCATTCCCCTGTCTCTGTCCCATTGCAGATGCTCTGCCCTCCCCTGTCTATATTCCATTGCAGATGCTCAGTCTCCATTTGACAACTTATTGAATGACTATCCTGATGCATGAGCAAACTGAGCTCCATCTCTTTCATCCAATTCATTGGTATGGATTGTAATTTGTTGATGTCATCACGCAGATCTCTGAAGAATTCCACTAGTCACAGCTTTCCAAACACAGAATGTGTAATGATCTCTACTCTGTTTTTACTGACACTACCTCTGGTGCCCCTTCAACACTCAATGACCTTTATCAAATTATAAACTTCTAGAAAGTGCAAATGTGACTCCAATCAACACGAATGGCTGTGCTTTCAGTCATCCGCAGTCTCAATTCTCAAATTCAGTTGTCGTACCTCTTCCCTCTCCATCAAGACACGATTTCAAAAAGAGTTTAATCAACTTGTTCAGACATATTATGAAACAGCCCTGTGGGCTTTGAAACTGGAATTTTCGTCCCAGTGATAGGGTGACTACCATCATTCAGCATTACCCGCTGAAGCTTCAACATGATGCTCCTGTGTTTTGTTCGTCAGCCTGTTGTAACATGCTGTGACACACCTCCACAGGACATGAATACATACCATCTTCTACAGAGATAGGGACACTACCAGACATTCATGGACTGGAATCGAATCCAGAGTTCTGCCTCAGAAACGTGAGCACCATCAATTAAACAAGGCCTCTGCCATGCTCAGAATTTGGGTCGTATTTTCAGTGTATGGATTTATTAAATTTTAGTTAACCTTACCAAATTATACAGGGGACATTTCTCATTGAAAAAAAGTACAAGTTATTAGCATTAACTATAGGATGTTGAGTGCTTTTGCTGTGCCATTGAGATAATCGATGAAGCTCTTTAATTGCTTGGCTATCATTACTGTTTTAAATGGCTGTTATTCGTAGTCTGCTATATCAGGGAAAGAAATCCTGCAACACATTCTGCACTATGATGGATCTCGAGTAGATATCAATACTGAACACCAGAGATGAGGAAGGAGCACATTTCTGGTCCCAAAGCACCGGTCACTATTTCAAATCTCTAACATGTGACTTCCCTCTTCCGAAAATCGTTCATTTATACAAGGCAACTGTTTCCTTTCCAGCTTTTGCTTACCAACTCCTCCTTCTGCCTGCACAAGTCAAACCAAGCTCTGGCTCTTTGAGAAACTCAAGACTGGTGTCTGTAGGCCTTCTGGAGAGGGGAGTGTCGTTTTAATCTGAAGGGGAAGTATGACGGGGCAGTAATATCATTCACTGGGCTGAGGTGTGGCAGATGGGGTTAACATTGGTATATGTAAGGTATTACATTTTGGTAAAACAAACAAGGGGATGGCTTACACAATAAATGCTGGGCTTTGGTCGTTATATAGAAAAAAGGGACCCAGCGGCGCAGGTATAATTCTTTGAAGTTTGAGGCGCAGGGTGTTTAAGGTTACTTCATTGCTCAGACCTTTAAGGTTAGAAGTTGGGAAGTCATGCTGAGATTGTGCTGGTCATTGATAAAGCCTCTTCTGAAGTACTGTGTGCAGTTCTGTTATAGGAAGGAGATTGCTAAGCTCGAGATGGTTGAGAAGAGAGTACCAGGATGTTACCAGTAACACCTCATCTTCTGCCTCGGAAGCTAACAAACACACGGCATGAACATTGGATTCACTGATCTACAAATCTCCCCTGGCCAACCCAGACCCCAGATCCATCTCCTGGACTTAAATCTCCCCTCTCGAGGAGACCTAATGTCCATCTTCCTTCCCACCAACTGCTCCCCACCATCTGCTCCACACTCCCGACCGATCTATCACTACCTTCTACCTCCTACCTTCACTCACTTATCACTTATCTTTCCCCCAGCCTCACCCCATCACCCATTTTCTCTTCTCCCTCCCCAGTCCTGAAGAAAGGTCTTGTCTGAAACGTCGACTCTCTTGCATCGCGGATGTTGCCTGGCTTATTGTGCGTTTTCCACCGACATCCTTTATCTACACTGAATTATCCAAAATCTGCAGTCCCCCATTACCTCTTAGGTACAATTTCCGGTTAACTAAATCATGTCGTTGTCTTTTATAACTGCACGTAGTCTTAGGGATATTTTCTTCTCAAATTATGAACGATAAAAGTTCTCTCAATGTCTTCCTGATATTGCAGTGCATGATCAGTAGATACAGAGCGCATGTTTCAATTTATAAACAGAGAAGCATGCTTATATTCTGATAACTGCTCCCATATCCAAGACAGATTGAATGGTTACACATGATTGATCGACCAGACCCAACATTTGTTCCCTCAGTCACCCCCACATATCCCATCCAGAATGTGTAAAGTTTAATCATAATTTTGAATATTAATAAAAATTATTGAATTGGAATGGGTTAAGGGGAGGTATTTGTTCAACGACTGTGATTGATGTCAGTCTCCGTGCATCCTAAATGTGTCACTGGAGAGCTTTGTTCTTCTATTAATTAGGGATTCGGTTCAACGTGTGATCCCATAGTATCAGTGTTAACATCAGCGACAGCATTAACAGGCATCAGCAGACCCAGAGAGAGGGGGAGGAGAGATCACAATCTGAGAACGTTAAACTGGAATGTTCCAACAATGGATCAGAATCTGAGAATATTAGACTGAAATGATCCAACAATGGACAGGAGTTTATCCTGGGCGCCTTTACTGGCTTTCTCGGCCTTGGATCTCATTAGTTGCGTGGATCTATGATGTACTGGTGGTTATTCAAGCTGATTACTATCCAATCCTCGCTGAGTTGGCGTTCCTGGTAATTCATTCTATCTGTTCATTAAGCCAGGTTGGACTAAATTGCTTCCAGGAGAAAGTGATGACTGCAGATGCTGGAGATCAGAGCTGAAAATGTGTTGCTGTAAAAGCGCAGCAGGTCAGGCAGCATCCAAGGAGCAGGAGAATGGACGTTTCGGGCATGACCCCTTCTTCAGGAATGAGGAAAGTGTGTCCAGCAGGCTAAGATAAAAGGTAGGGAGGAGGGACTTGGGGGAGGGACGTTGGAAATGCAATAGTTGGAAGGAGGTCAAGGTGAGGGTGATAGGCTGGAGTGGGGGTGGAGGCGGAGAGGTCAGGAAGAAGATTGCAGATTAGGAAGGCGGTGCTGAGTTCGAGGGATTTGACTGAGACAACGTGGGGGAAGGGGAAATGAGGAAACTAAGAAATCTAAGGTCATCCCTTGTGGTTGGAGGGTTCCTAGGCGGAAGATGAGGCGCTCTTCCTCCAGCCGTCGTGTTGCTATGGTCTGGCGATGGAGGAGTCCAAGGACCTGCATGTCCTTGGTGGAGTGGGAGGGGGAGTTTAAGTTTTAAGCACGGGGTGGATGGGTCGGTTGGTCCGGGTGTCCCAGAGGTGTTCTCTGCTTGTAGAGGGAGGAAGAGAGCTTCTTCAAGGAAGGCATCCTTGCAAGAGGATTCGCAGTAGGTTAAAATCTTCGAGGAGGAAGTGAGGACACCGCTGGGACAATGCGTTATCCTTCCCCAGTCTTGTCTGGGCAAACCCAAAGCAATGTGTTTTACTCTTGACTGTCCTGTGGAACAGCTGAACCAGTCACGCAGTTCAAGCTCAGCTTAACATGCTGGCCTGACCATGGCTGCACACATCCCGTGAGAGACGAACAAAAGTAAAGTTAGCTCCCTTCCTCTGCCTGTTTTCCTTCTTCCTACACTTCATTTCCATTCAGGTAGGTGACCATTCACTATTTCAAGTGCAATCTTTCCGACTGAGTCTATGCCCAAGAGTGATGTTCATCTCCACGGGCACATCTGGTTCTGGTTTTACTGGTGCTGACATGCAGATGTAAGGAACTTTTAAATTCCGCAACAGTGGCAGTGCATAGAGAAGGAATGGGTTTTTATGTCAGAATAAATATACGGATACCAGTAAGTGAGGGAAAGGAATTATTGTGATCATCACTGAGAGTGTAGTTGAGGCAGTATTTGGGGTATTATGGACAGATTTGTTTCTCATTTCAAAGGAATTATCTCTTTGCAATAGAGGCCATGTAAAGGAATTTCACAAGCCTAATCCCTGGGCTGATGGCAGAAGAGGAGTGAGTCAGGGTTAATCTGTAGCACTGTCAGAGAATAAGAGGTCATTGCACTGAAACTTGATGGTGTTGGACAATCACCCGTTATGTTCTACGCAGACACTAAGAAGATGATAAATTCCATGGCTTGTATTATTATTTTTACTCGGGATGCATGATTCTGAGTATTTAAGTGCCTCTGAGGATAAAATCTTCAGTCAAATCCTGCTTTGATATCACGGTCATCCCTCATACATGAGTAGGTCAGTAACGCACTTTTTAAAATGTTAATACGTGATGGTGTCTGTGTGGAGAATGTTTTATTCTCAAAGAGGGGAGTGAATGTCAGGAATTCTCTGGTCTAGAAAGTTAGGGTAGCGATATCACTACAAGTATTTAAAGAGGAGGAAGGTGGATTTTTGACCTGTCAGAGAGCTGAGGGGCATGAAGAATTGCGCATGAAAGAAGAGTTAATGCCAACAGTAGGTTGGCCATGATAGCATACAATGGCGTGAGCATCCAAATTACATATTCCTATTTTTATGTTCTCATATTCTGTCTTTGGAAAGTGAATGGATGTAATTTTCCTGGCAGTGTTGTTATTGAATGTTGAGGACAGTGAGAGGAAAGAATTTTGTGAGCCATCTCTGGGAGAGATATGGGCCAGATATTCACTGTGCATCTGGGTCTACAACATGACCAACAACTGAAACACCATTTGCAGAGAGGAGACACTATTTAAAAAGGTGGGAGATCACTTTCTTACATAGCATGGATTTCTCATCACATTTTCCAATCCACAGCAAACCAGACAGTGTTGAGGACTGAATGATATCCTGTAATACTGCGGACCAGGTAGTTGGAGCAAGTGGTCTCCATCTGCTCCTATACAAATGGTTTTAAGGACTGAATGGAACATAAGAACATAGAACCGAGGAGCAGCAGTGGGTCATTAGACACTTTGTCATTGCTCGACCAGACAATAAGATCATGGCTGATCTGAGTGTGGTCTGCGCACCACTTTTCAGTCTGTCCACAATTTTCCTCCATTCAGATGTCTGTCAAATGTTGCAAAAGACAACTTTGAATAAATGCAAACACCCAGGCACAATACTAGGGAGCTGCACAAAGCCAAAGTACACAGGCAGCACAATTCTGGAAGGCAACAGGCATTTATCTATCAGTCTTGGTCCCATCCAATTAGTTCTGCTGCAGTTTATCATTTGAGATTTGTTCATGGAATGTGGGTGTTGTTGATAGGCCAACATTTATGGTCCATGTCTAATTACGCTGGAAGAGTTGAGCTGCCACCTTGGGCTGAAACCTCTGGGGAAGAGAATTCCCATTTGAACAACCCATGTGAATTTCTCATTTCTGCTCCGACCAATGTTGGAGGATCACTGTGTCCTTTTCCAGCCCCACGTCTCCACTGGTTACAGCAGGTTGGAAGTGTAACCTAGGTCATTCTCTCGAAAAATATGAGACAGAGTCACACACGTACAGACACATATACAATCACACATATCTGAAGAGGAAAACGAATAGGAAAAGGTTTCCAGAGATTCATAGTAATTGAACTCATTTCAAGTGGAAGAGAGATAATGTGCCCCAACTGATACTCTGTCTGCGACCTTGTTCTGCTTAAACAAGCTGCTGGTATGAGACTTCTTCCTGAACAGTTGGATTTGGCAGAATTATCTTTCCTTCAAGCAGGGGAGCGATTCCCATGAATCCTCAACGGGAATCCTCCAAGTTTGGTAAAGATAACTCACGCATTTTTTACGCTCACATTTTGCTCTCAGGAGGGACAAAGTGAGAGAGCGGGTGGAATAGACTGTGGCTTACGGCCATAAGATCATCGGATTTAGAAACAGAAATTAGGCCATTTAGCCTATCGATTCTGATCCACTATTTAATTATGGCTGAAATATTTCTCAACACCATTCTCCTGCTTTCTCCCTGTAACTCTTGGTCCCTTTGATACTCAAGAAGCTAACTATCTCTATCTTAAATATACACAATGACCTGACCTCCACTGCCTTCTGTGAAAATGAATTCCATAGATTCTCCACTCTCTGGATGAAGACGTTTCTCCTTACCTCCGTTCTAAAAGGATTTCCCGTTACTCTGATGTTGTATCCTTGGGTCCTGGAGTATCATACCAATGGACGTTTTCTCACCATCAGCACTGTCCAAGCCATTTAGTGTTCTGTATGTTTCAATTAGATCCACCCACATCCCTCTGAACTCCATCAAGAACATACCCAGAGTCCTCAGACTTTCTCATATGTTAAGCTTTTCGTTTCTGGGACCATTCCCATGTACCTCCTGTGAATCCATTCCAAGGTCAGCACATCCTTCCTGAGATATGGGGCTCAGAACAGCGCACAATACTCCAAGTATGGTCTGACAAGAGCCTTAGAGAACCACAGAAGTACGTGCCTGCTTTTATATTCAAATCCTTTCCAAATAAATTCCATCACTGCATTTGCCTTCCTCACTACTGTCTCAGCCTGCAAGTTTACATTGAGAGAATCCTGGAGTAGAACTCCAAAGTCCCTTTGCACTTCAGACATCTGAATTTTCTCGGTAGTCGATGTTTGTTTTCTTCCTAACAAAGTGCATGTTCCCACACTTTCCCACTTTGTACTCCATCTGTCACTTCTTTGCCCATTATCCTCACCTATTCAAATCCTTCGTGATCCTCCCTGCCTCTTTGACATTACCTGTCCCTATACCTATCTTTGTTTCATCTACAAATGGAGATAGAATGCCTTCAGATCCTTCATCTGGATCGTTATTGTATAAAGTGAAAAGTTGTGGTCCCAACACTGAGCCTTATGGAACACCACTTCTCACTGGCTGTCATCCTGAGAAGAACACTTCTATCGACACTCTTTGCTTCCTGCCAGACAGCCAAACTTCTATTCATGCTAGCACCTTGTCTCTAACACCATGGGCCCTTGCCTTACTCAGTAGCCTCCTGCCAACACATTGTCAAAACCTTCTGGAAGTCCAGGTGGATGAAATCCATTGGCTATGCTTGTTCTAAGCTGCCCGTTACGTCTTCAAGGATTTCTAGCAGATTTTCCAGTAATGACTACCCCTTGACGAAACCAGCTAGCTTTGTCCGAATTTACCATCCACATCCAAGTATTCGGAAATCTCATCCTTCACAATGGATACCAGGATCTTACCCACAGCCAAGTTTAGATTAGTCAGTCAGTAGATTTCCATTTTTTGCTTTAATTTTAAACAGGGGTATCACGTTAGCGATTTTCCAGTCCTCTGGGAATATCCCTGATTCGAGGGTTTCCTGAAAGATCACCACCAACGCCTCCCCCGTCTCATCAACTATCTGCCTTAGAAATCTGGAGTGGAGTCAATCTGGTCCAGGTAATTTACTTACCTTCAGGCCATTCAGTTTTCCCAGCACCTTTTCCTAGGTGATGCCCACCTTACTCAGGTCTGTCCACTAAGTCTTTTCAATGTTTGGGATATTACTCGTGTTTTCAACCGTGAAGACTGACACCAAGTAATTTTTCAGCTCCTCAGCCATTTCCTTGTTCCACATTACTATCTCTCCTGTGTCAATCTCTAGCGATCAGATGCCTCTCGTTTGTCCTCTATGTTTCGAAAGAAGCTCTTATATTCTTTCTTTACAATACTGGCTTACTTACCCTCATATTTAATCTTCTCACTGCATATTTTTTGTAGCTCTTTGTTGATCTTTGCAAGTGTTACGACATGGTGGTGAACGCCTGTGTTAATTAAAGCAAACACCCAGAAAAGCTCACCTCACCTCGTAATCTATTACAATATGAGAGAGAGAGTATTCCCAAATTCCACTATTTAAAGAAAATAACGCCAATTTATTCTTAACTGTGAAAGTGAACATTACGCCACAACTATTTACAACTTTAACCAACCCACCCCCCACAACTGCCCCCAACTCTCTATTAATATGATGTTTCAAGAAGACACTTATGAAGATTACATCAACTTAATTTCAAAACCACACAACCACTGCCGTTCTCTGTGATGTTACTCTCCTGTCTGCTAAATTCCCTGGGTCGTCGTATTTCTGTTTCCTGTGAATATGTTTCATATGAAAAAATATGTATGATAGCGAGTATTTCCTAATTTCTTGCAGAAAAAGATGGTTGATTCCCAGGGTTCTTCCGTCTCGATGGCATCTGCTCTCTCCCTAATTTTCAAAATGTTCGCATTTTTATATCCCCAGCATCAAATTGTCTCACTGGTTCAGTGTTGGCAAAACAATACATTCAATCTCGATTTTCTTTCAGTGACAGAGAGAGTGAAGGAAAGATAGTGCTGCATGCAATAGTGAGAGTGGAGGAGCAAGAACCTTGTTCGGGGGCAGGTGCTGTAACTGATATACAGAGAGTATGAGCGAGTAGAGAGAAGAGGGAGACATTTGTCCTGGTAGAGCGGGGAAGGTTATTGTCGCTTGTCCTGTATTGATGGGCATTTCTTCAGATATTCTCAGCATCGGGGTGAACCTCCCCAGTGTTGTGTCCACGTCTATCACTAATAATACCACAGAACACATCACACAGCTTCTTCAGAATCAGTTTGCATGGATCTTGCAATCAACAAGGAGGAACAAACATTGGTGCCTTATTTATCTAAACTAAAACTAATGTGCCATTTTGTGCATCCGATTCTCTGGAAATTAGATATGCAAATATCGTGGGTGCTGCCGCAATTCTGGATGATCTAAAATTGCATCTAAACTGCGTTAACTAAATGATTGCTAATGCTGTGAAAAATAAATTTCTTGTGTATATGAGGTAGGCTGAAGAGTATGTTGTGAACCAAAGTAGAGAGCAGGTTATTTCGGGCGTGGTGTTGTGTCGTCAGAAGGACTGATTACTTACCGTGCTCTGAGGCAGCTTTTGGGAAATCGTGACATTTACACGGCGTCTGCAAGCAATGTAGAATGTTTGAACATTACACTCAAACATCATGGAAACCCAAAGGCTAGAGAGTCAAGTGAATTGGAAAAATACAATATGACATTTAGTGTGAGAAAAACAATGTTTGTTTGTGATGGAAATACTGTGAAGTCTGAAATATATGTACATATGACTAAGTTACAAACACCAAAGAAAGGGAAGGTGACTCATTGATGGTTTACGTAAGAAATTAATGATTGCATTAAATCTAAGGAAGCAGCTTCAGAAGAATTCCAGATATTGTGCAAACCTGAACATTCTGAGAGATTTACTTTTCTGAAAACAAGGACGAAGAAAGTGTTAAGGAAATCAAAAAGAACATGAATACAAGCAAACAGGAAACAGAAAGACTGCTCAAATCTGTGATCCATACACCAAAATAAAACAAAAGTAAGACCAAATGTGGAAATTTGTAAGGTATAGGAGAATTTATTGTGGGGAACAAGGAAATATCACAGAAACTAACCAGCTACTTTGCATCTGTCTTCATGGAAAAAGCGCCGGGAAATCTCTGTGTCAAGCAAGTGATCACATGGGACTTGTGGAACTTAAGACATAAAGCCAATTCATATCAGCAACAAGGTAGTACTTGAAAATTGAGCTAGATTGATCATTGCTAAGTCTGATGGGCCAGATATACTTCATATCAAATTGTCAGAAATAAAGCAGCATATTAATTGGACTGTCGTTGACTGTGTTTTGTTTTCCTGTCGATGCTGCAAAGGCCATAGCCATTGTAGATACCTGAAAGGTAGTAAACATTACCCATCTATGTACACAGGGAAGAAGAGATTAAGTGGAGGACTGCAGACCAATTAATTTGACATATGTAGGGAACCAGTTGCAATCCATTCTATAAGATGTGATCTTGGATAATTAGAAATGAACAGTAACATTGCAGAGAATCACAGTGCATTTCGGACACAGAGTTCATGCCTGACAAACTTCGGAATTATTTGAAGTTGTTTCTTGCAGCATAGACTATGGACAATCAGTGGAAGCAGTGTATTTGGATTTCCAGAAGTCTTCGTGGGAAAAATTTCTGGCTGTAACAGCTGCTCCTTTTTTTGAGGTATTTTAGGAATTGGAAGTGATTTCCTCGAATTCCAGGAGCAGCAATTGCTGTTTTGTGTGCTGTTGCATTGTTTTGGAACTTTGGGGAAAAAAATTCAAAGCAACAGCATTTTTAAGAGGGAAAAGAACAGACAAAGGAAGCACATGGTGAGGGGAAGAAACTGACAGGACGGCGGACCTGCACAGTTACTGCCTTTGACGTTTGAATTCATGTATTGCTGGATATCGGAGAGCATCTAGGCAAATTAACAAACAGTGAAATTTACAACTGGTTTGGAAGAACTGTTTGGGCAAGTTTCCCAGCCAGATAAGTGAATAGTTTTAACTCTGTCCTACAGAAAGTCTGCAGAAGTAAGTAGGGTGGGTTCTTCCTTAATTATATGTTTTTTGAGATATGTCGCTTGATTAATCTTAAAATATAAGCCATAAATATTAATTTAACCTGGGGCAGTGTTTTGTCGAGGAACAAGACAATTTTGTTTTTCTGGGTCAGTAGATTGTGAAGGTGCACAAATGGTCTAAGTAGAATCATATGCTTTTCTTGTCAGATGTAGGAGCTCTCAGAGGATTTAAGGGTTACTGTGGATTATATCTGCAATATATGCTTCCAGTTGCGAATTCTATCAGATCGAATGGATCGGTTGGGGAGACGGTTCGAGACTGTGAAGAATTAGTAACAGCAACAGTATGATTGATAGCAGTTATAGGAAGGGGGAAAGTCTCAGATACAGTCACATTGATGGGTCAACTCCAAGAAATGTAAGATAGATAAGCAGCTAGTACAGGAGTCTTCTGGGGCTGTCCCCATTTCAAACAAATATGCTGTTTTCGAAAATGTAGGAGATGATGGTTTCACAGGGGAACGTAGCACGAACAGGCAAGTTTCTGGTATTGAGACTGTCTCTTATGCAAATTGGGATACGTCGGATCCAACGACGTCAATTGTGTTAGGGGTCTCCCTAGTCTGAGGTACAGACAGAGGTTTGTGTGGCCAGCAGATAAAAAGCAGATTGCTGTGTTGCTTCCCTGGTGCCAGGATCAAGGCTGTCTCAGAAAGGGTGCAGAATGTTCTCACAGGGGAGAGGCGTCAGCAAGAGGTCATTGTCCACATTGGAGCCAATGACATAGGAAGGGAAAGGTTTGAGATTCTGGACGGAGGTTGCAGGGTGTTAGGCAGAAATTTTAAAAGTAGGTTCTCAAGGGTAGTAATATCTGGATTACTCCCGGCGCTACAAGCTTGTGAGGGCAGGAATAGGAGGATAGAGCAGATGAATACATGGCTGTGGAGCTGGTGTATGGGAGAAGGATTCACACTTTTGGATCATTGGAATCTCTTTTGGGTAGAAGGGACCTGTACCAGAAGGACGGATTGCACCTAAATTGTAAGATGATGAATATACTAGCAGAGATTTGCTAGAGCTGCTCGGGAGGATTTAAACTAGTGAGGTGGGGGGGGGGGGGGTGGGGGCTCAGGAAGATAGTGAGGAAATAGATCAATCTGAGATTGGTACAATTGAGAACAGAAACGAGTCAAACAGTCAGGGCAGCCAGGGACGAGGTAGGACTAACAAAGTAAACTGCATTATTTCAATGCAAGGGGCCTAACAGGGAAGGCAGATGAACTCAGGGCATGGTTAGGAACATGGGACTGGGATATCATAGCAATTACAGAAACATGGCTCAGGGATGGGCAGGACTGGCAGCTAAATGTTTCAGGATACAAATGTTATAGGAAAGATAGAAAGGGAGGTAGGAGAGGAGGCAGAGTGATTAGGGATAGTATTATAGCTGAATCGAGGGAGGATATTTCTGGAAATACATCCAGGGAAGTTACTTAGGAAGAACTGAGAAAAAGGAACGGGATGATCACCTTAATTGGATTGTATTATAGACCCCCTAATAGAGGGAATTTGACAAACAAACTTGCAAGGAGACCTCAGCTATCTGTAAGAAAGTAGGGTGACTATGGGAGGAGATTTTAAGTTTCCAAACATAGACCTGGTCTGCCATAGCGTTAAGAGTCTAGATGGAGAGGAATTTGTTCAGTGTGTACAAGAAAATCTTCTGATTCAGTATGTGGATAAACCTACTGGAAAAGGTACAAAACTTGACCCACTGTGGCGGAATAAGGCAGGGCAGGTGACTGAGATGTCAGTGGAGGTGCACTTTGGGGCAAGCTAACATAATTCTATTAGATTCAAAATAATGATGGAAAAGGGTAGACCAGATCTAAAAGTTGAAGTTCTAAATTGGAGAAAGGCCAATTATGACGGAATTTGTCAAGAACTTTCAAGATCTGATTGGGGGCAGATGTTCAAAGGTAAACGGACGGCTAGAAAATGGGAAGCCTTCAGATATGAGATGACAATAATCCAGAAAAAGTATATTCCACTTAGAATGAAAGGAAAGGCTGGTAGGTATCTGGAATGCTGAAAGACTCAAGGGTTTGGTAAATAAAAGAAGGAAGCATATGTCAGGTATAGACAGGATTGATTGAGCGAATCCTTAGAAGAGTAGTAGTATACTTGAGAGGGAAATCAGGAGGGCAAAAAGGGCACATGAAATAGCTTTCGCAGGTAGAATTAAGTAGAATCCAAAGAGTTTTCACAAATTCATTAATGACAAAATCATAACTCGGGAGAGAATAGGGCCCCTCAAAGATCAGCAAGGCGGCCGTTGTGTGGATAAGCAGAAAAAGGGGGAGATACTAAACGAGTATTTTGCTTCAGTATTTAATGTGGAAACGGATATGGAAGATATAGAATGTCAAGAAATAGATGGTTACACGTTGAAAAATGTCCATATACAGAGGAGGAAGTGCTGGATGTCTTGAAACGGGTAAAGGTGGATAAGTCACCTGGACCTGAAAAGGTGTACCCTAGAATTCTGTGGGAAGCTAGAGAGGTAATTGCTAGACTTCTTGCTGAGACATTCGTACCGTAAATAGTCACAGGAGAGGTGCCAGAAGACTGGAGTTTGGCAAATGTGGTGTTTAAAAAGGGTGCAACGGACAAGCCAGGGAACTATAGGCCAGTGAGCCTGACGTCGGTGGTAGGCAAGTTGTTGGAGGGAATCCTGAAGGACAGGATAGAACATAGAACACAGAACATCGAAAAGTACAGTGCAGTACAGGCCCTTCGGCCCTCGATGTTGCGCCGACCGAAGCCTACGTAACCTACACGAGCCCAATAACCTCCATATGCTTATCCAATGCCCGCTTGAATGACCATAAAGAGGGAGAGTCCACCACTGATACTGGCAGGGCATTCCATGAACTCACAACCCGCTAAGTAAAGAATCTACCCCTAACATCTGTCCTATACCAACCTCCCCTTAATTTAAAGCTATGTCCCTTAGTAACAGCTGACTCCAAACGCGGAAAAAGGTTCTCACTGTCAACCCTATCTAAACCCCTAATCATCTTGTACACCTCTATCAAATCTCCCCTAAACCTTCTTTTCTCCAATGACAACAGCCCCAAGTGCCTCAGCCTTTCCTCATACGATCTTCCTACCATGCCAGGCAACATCCTGGGAAAACTCCTCTGCACCTGTTCCAGTGGCTCCACATCCTTCCTATAGTATGGCGTCCAAAACTCTACACAATACTCCAGATAAGGCCGCACCAGAGTCTTATACAACTGCAACATGACCTCAGGACTCCGGAACTCAATTCCTCTACCAATAAAGCCAAGTACGCATTATGCCTTCTTCACAGCACTATTTACCTGGGTGGCAACTTTCAGATATCTGTGTACATAGACACCAAGATCCCTCTGCGCATCCACACTACCAAGTAGCCCACCATTAGCCCAGTAATCCACCTTCTTGTTACTCCTACCAAAGTGAATGACTTCACACTTAGCTACATTGAACTCCAATTGCCACCTTACTGCCCAGCTCTGCAACTTATCTATATACTGCTGTCACCTGCCACATCCTTCTTCGCTGTCCACCACTCCACCGACTTTCGTATCATCCGCAAACTTGCTCACCCAGCCTTCAAGCCCCTCCTCCAGGTCATTTATAAAAATGACAAACAGCAATGGTCCCAAAACAGATCCTTGTGGAACACCACTAGTAACTGCACTCCAAGATGAACCTATACCATCAACTACTACCCTCTGTCTCCTTCCAGCCAGCCAATTCCTAATCCAAACCTCTAATGCACCCTCAATGCCATACCTCCGTAATTTTCGCAGTAGCCGACCATGGGGTACCTTATCGAACGCCTTACTAAAATCCATATACACCACATCTACTGCTTTACCCTGGTTCACTTCCTTGGTCACCTTCTCGAAGAACTCAGTAAGGTTTGTGAAGCACGACCTGCCCTTCACAAAACCATGCTGACTATACTGGATCACATTATTCTTATCCAGATGTTCATAAATCCTATCCCTTACAATTCTCTCTAAGACTTTGCCCACAACAGAAGTGAGACTCACTGGCCTATAGTTACTAGGACTGTCCCTACTCCCCTTCTTGAACAAGGGGACCACATTCGCTATCCTCCAGTATTCTGGCACTATTCCTGTAGACAACGACGACATAAAACTCAAGGCCAATGGCTCTGCTATCTCCTCCCTAGCTTCCCAGAGGATCCTAGGATAAATGTCATCAGGCCCAGGGGATTTATCTATTTTCACTCTTTCCAGTATTCCCCGACCTCTTCCCTACATACCTCAAAGCCATCCATTCTAATCACTTGTGACTCAATATTCACATCAGCAACAATGTCCTGTTCCTGAGTGAATACTCTCGAAAAGTATTGATTTAGTGTCTCTCCAATCTCCTCTGCCTCCACGCACAACTTCACACTACTATCCTTGACTGGACCGATACCTACCCTAGTCATCCTTTTATTCCTGACATACCTTTAGAAAGCCTTAGGGTTTTTCCTAATTCTACCAACTAAGGACTTTTCATGTCCCCTTCTCGCTGCTCTTAGCTCTCTCTTTAGATCCTTCCTGGCTACCTTATAACTCTCAATCGCCCCAACTGAACCTTTACGCCTCATCTTTACATAGGCCGCCCTCTTCCCTTTGACAAGGGATTCCAATTACTTATTAAACCACGGCTACCTTACAAGACCCTTTCCTCCCTGCCTGACTGGTACATACTTATCAAGGACACCCAATAGCTGCTCCTTGAACAAGCTCCACATATCATTTGTGTCCTTCCCTTGAAGCCTATTTTTCCAATCCACACATCCGAAGTCATGCCTCACCGCATCATAATTTCCCTGCCCCCAGCTACAACTGCTGCCCTGCAGTGCACACTTATCTCTCTCCATCACTAGAATAAAAGTCACCGAGTTGTGGTCACTGTCCCCGAAGTGCTCACCTACCTCCAAGTCTAACACCTGGTCTTGTTCATTACCTCGAACCAAATCCAGTATAGCCTCACCTCTTGTTGGCCTGTCTACATATTGTGTCAAGAAACCCTCCTGCACACATTGGACAAACACCGACCCATCTAACGAACTCAAGCTATAGCTTTCCCAGTCAATATCTGGGAAGTTAAAGTCTCCCATAACAACCACCCTACTACTTTCACTCTTCTCCTGAATCATCCTTGCAATACGTTCCTCTACGTCTCTCGGACTATAAGGAGGCCTGTAGAAAACTCCTAACAGGGTGACCTCAGCATTTCTATTTCTAACCTCAGCCCAAACTACCTCAGATGGCAAGTCTTCCTCCATCGTCCTTTCCACCACTGTAATACTATCCTTGACAAGCAATGCCACACCTCCCCCTCTTTTACCCCCACCTCTGACCCTCCTAAAACATTTAAACACTGGAACCTGCAATAGAAATTCCTGTCCCTGTTCTACCCACCCACGTCTCTGTAATGGCCACAACATCGAAGTTCCAGGTACCAACCCACGCTGCAAGTTCACCTACCTTATTTCTTATACTTCTGCCATTGAGGTATACATACTTCCAGCCACTTTCCTGTTTACCGGCACCCTCCTTTGAGATTGAAGCCTTGTTCCTAACCTCCCTACACTCAAGGTCCTGTACCCTAAAGCTACAGTCCAGGTTCCCATGCCCCTGCAGAGTTAGTTTAAACCCTCCCAAAGAGCACTAGCAAACCTCCCCCCAAGGATGCTGGTGCCCCTCAGGTCCAGGTGGAGACCATCCTGTTTATAGAGGTCCCACCTTCCCCAGAAAGAACCCCAGTTGTCCAGAAACCGGAATCCCTCCCTCCTGCACCATCCCTGTATACACATATTTAACTGTTCCATGCAGTTCGAAAGACAAGGACTGATTCGGGATAGTCAACATGGCTTTGTGGGGGGAAATCCTGTCTCACAACTTTGACTGAGTTTTTTGAAGAAGTAACGAAGAGGATTGATGAGGGCAGAGCGGTAGATGTGATCTATATGGACTTCAGTAACACGTTCGACAAGATTCTCCATGTGGGAGACTGGTTAGCAAGTTTAGATCTCATGGAATACATGGAAAACCAGCCAATTGGATACAGAACTCGCTCAAAGGTTGAAGACAAGGGGTGGAGGTGGAGGGTTGTTTTCAGACTGCAAGCCTCAGGAGTACCACAAGGATCAGTGCTGGGTCCTTTTTTTGCCATTTATATAAATAATTTGGATGCGAGCGTAAGAGGTATCGTTAGTAAGTTTGCAGATGACACCAAAATTGTAGACGTAGTGGACAGCAAAGAAGGTTACGTCCGTGTACAACAGGATCTTGATCAGATGGGCCAATGGGCTGAGAAGTGGCAGATGTGTTTAATTCAGATAAATGCGAGGTGCTGCATTTTGGGAAAGAAACTTTTAGCATGACTTATACACTTAATTGTAAGGTCCTGGGGAGTGTTGCTGAACAAAGAGACTTTGGAGTGCAGGTTCATAGTTCCTTGAAAGTGGAGTCACACGTAGATAGGATAGTGAAGAAGGCGTTTGCTTTGCTTTCCTTTATTGGTTAGAGTACCGAGTATAGGAGTTGACAGGTCATGTTGCGGCTGAACGGGACACTGGTTAGTACACTGTTGGAATATTGCGTGCAATTCACGTCTCCTTCCTATCGGAAATATGTTGTGACACTTGGAAAGGTTGAGGAAAGATTTACAAGGATGTTGACAGGGTTGGAGGATTTGAGATATATGGAGGGGCTGAACAGCCTGGGGCTGGTTTCCCTTGAGAGTCGGAGGCTGAGGGGTGACCTTATTGAGATATACAAAATTATGAAGGGCATGGAGAGGATAAATAGTCAAAGTTTTTTCCCTGGGGTCGGGAAGTCCAGAACTAAAGAGCATCGATTTAGGGTAAGAGGGGAACGATGTTGGGCGGCACGGTGGCACAGTGGTTAGCACTGCTGTCTCACAACACCAGAACTCCAGATTCCATTCCCACCTCAGGCGACTCTCTGCGTGGAGTTTGCACATTTTTCCCGTGTCTGCGTGTTTTTCCTCCCACAATCCAAAAATGTGCAGGTTAGGAAATTTGGTTATGCTAAATTGAAAATAGTGTGTAGGGAATGGGTATATGTGGGTTGCGCTTCTGCGGGTCGGTGTGGGTTTGTTTCCACACTATAAGTAACCTGATCTATATGTAAAAGTGACCTAAGGGGCAACTCTTTCACACAGACAGTCGTACGTGTATGGAATGAACTGCCAGAGGATGTGGTGGAGGCTGGTACAATTGTAGCATTTAAAAGGCATTTGGATGGTTATATGAATAGGAAGAGTTGGAGGGATATGGGCCAGAGGCAGGCAGTGGGACTAGATGGGGTTGGGATATCTGCTAGATATGGATGGATTGGACTGAAGGGTCTGTTTCCATGCTGTACATCTCTATGACTTTATAACTCACACAGTCAGTTCGTAAATGAAATTAGTGTCAATGGTGTTTGGAGGAATACGTGTAATTGGAAAGTTAAAGTTAGGTTGGAGTTTGTTTAAGGGAATCGGAATATAGAGGTAAAGATATCATGAAGTAGTTGCATAGAGTGTTGGTGAGAGTGTACCTGAGGTATTGAGTGCAGTGTTGGTGACCTAATCTAAGAAAGATTACACTGATCACAGAGGACGTGCAATGGACATTCTCCAGATTAATTCCTGAGATGACAAGAGTTTCTGATGGCGAGATTTGTCTTGCGACCTCTCCAGTTTCAAAGCATGAGAGGTGATCGCGGTGAAATTTCAAAAATCTATGATACATGTGATGAGGTGGAAATAAATAGGATGTTTCTCGAGCTGTTTACTCAATATTTAAGGCACATAATGGCAGGATAAGGGATATGCCATTTAAGACCATAATAAGGAGGAAATGCTTCCCTCGGAGGGGACTGACTAACACAGGGGTTTGGAAGCCTGTTGGCAGGGCAAGATTAAGGAGAATCCCCAGATATTCTTCACGTACATCAAGTGGAACAGAACAACCAGGGAACATGTCGGGCCTATTAGTGATTTGGCAAGTTGTATCCAAACTCAACTTCATGGTAGATGGCTGTTTGTGTGACTGGAGCCCAATTTCCCCGGTGTACCGCAGAGATCAGTGCTGTGTCCCTTATTATTTGTGATATTCATAAGAGATGTGAATGTGAAGTGGGTGGGGGAGTGTGATAAGTAAATTTGTGTTTGACACAAAGATTGGCCGGATGGTTGTCAGTGAGGAGGAAGGTCTTATGTTAAAGGAAGGTACAGATGGAATGGTCAGATAGTCAGATTAGTGGCAGATGCAATGTAACCCTGATAAACCCTTACACTTTGCAAGAAGGTACCAGCCAGGGGAGTACTCAAAGAATTGCACCACACTAGGAAGCTGAAAGGGTGCTTCTCCACACATTCCTGAATGTGACTAAATATGATAATTGATAGTTCAGCATGACTGTAGATAAAGCCTTTATTCATTGACCCAAAGATTATACGAATTTAATATGGCACTTTGGTCAGACCAAATTACAAATTGTGTGCCGTTCTGGGAGCCACATTACAGGAAGAATGTGATTGTACTGGATGAGGTGCAGAGGAGATTTACCATGATGTTCCCTGGGATGGAACATATGAGCTGTGGAGAGAGGCTGGGTAAGCTCGAGTTATTTATTTTGGAGCAGAGGAAGTTGAGTGGGTAAGTAATTCAGGTTTAAGATTACAAGGATCATGGACAGGGTGAATAGACAACAGCTGTTCTTTTTAGTCAAAGTTTCAGCTTCCTTACAGTCTGAAACCAGGGAATGGAGAATGGAGAACAGAGAAACATGACACAGCTACTTCACTTCTGTCTTCAGAGAAAAAGACATAAACAAAGCCTTCGCAGCAATAGGAGAAAATCTGAGTCTGATGAGAAATGACATAGAATGAAATTAGTAAATATACAAATTTGGAGATATTATTGGAACTGAATATAATGGACATAGAAAAAAATCAACACACATTGATGAAATGGGAAACATATTTGAGAAACTGACAGGCACATTAATTACAGAAAAAAACAATAGATGCACTGAACTTGGATTTTCAGCAAGAATTTTAATAGAGTCCCAAGCCTAGTGTGCAAAGTAAAAACACAGGGGTAAGGGGTTATATATGAATAAGATTTTAAAATGGGAGTGTTGACAGGAAGCAATGAGTAGGAATAAATGGATGGTTTTCAGTTTGGAAGGTTCATGGGGCATCGCAGTGATTGGTGCTGGGGCGCAAGATATTCACAATACATCTCAAACATCTCGTTGAGGGAATCAAATGCAAAGTTTCCAAGTCTGCTGACTGAACTAGGATTTTGAAAAGTGAGGAGGATGTGAAAAAAAACTTCAAGGTGATTGAAACAAATGAAGTGAATGAGTAAATATATGGCAGATGAAGAGCAGGGTGGATAGATGTGATGTTGTCTACTTTGTTGGGAAACACTAAAATTCCAGCTAACCATTGGAAAAGGAAGTGGTTGAGAATTGTCGATCTATGAAGGGAACTGCACTTTTCTTTTGTTTGTTTGTTTGTTTGTTTGGACAGACGTCTGAGTTCCATGCAGGGCAGTGAGTTCTGAAAACAATACAGGGAATACATTGGCACGCTGACCAGTTTACGCAGACCCACCAATTGGGGAGCTGTAACATTGAAAAGGATCTGGGATCTCTCTGTACACCACTCACTGAAAGCAATATTGCAGGAACAGAAAGTAGTCAGGAAGATAAAGGGGGAAATGACCCTTATTTCAGGTGGACTTGAGTCCAGCAGTAAGGGTGTCTCAGTGGAACTGTACAGGACCTTGGTGAGACCTCAACTCGAACATTGTGCAGTGTTGTGTGCAGTTTTGGTCTCCGTACCTAATAAAGGACAAACCTGACATTGAGGGAATGCAGTGAAGGATGACCAGACTGATCTCTGGGATGACAGACTTTTTGTGGGAGCAAACTTTGGGGCGACGGAGCCTGTATTCCATGGGGTTGAGGAAAATGAATGGAGATCTCAGTGAGATATGTAAAACACTGACAGGGTTAGGTAGATTGGAAGCAGTGATGATAATTCCCCTGGCTGGGACGTCTAAAACAAGAGGCAACAGTATTAGGTACAGTCAGGTCACATTGCATTTAGATAAGAATAAATGTCTGCATTCAGAGACGGGTGAACCTGGGAATTCTCTTTGACATAAGGCTGTGGAAGACAAGGCACTGAAGACTAATAAGGATATCTAGACACCGAAAGGATGGGGGAGAGAGCAGGAGTGTGGTGTAGAAATAAAGTTCAAAGTTTGGTAGAAGATTTGTAGCTCGTGTGCTCGTTGTTGTGGTTCTGTTCGCCGAGCTGAGAATTTGTCTTGCAAACGTTTCGTCCCCTGTCTCGGTGACATCCTCAGTGCTTGGGAGCCTCCTGTGAAGCGCTTCTGTGCTGTTTTCTCCGGTATTTATAGTGGCCTGTCTCTGCCGCTTCCGGTTGTCAGTTCGAGCTGTCCACTGCAGCGGCAGGTATATTGGGTCCAGGTCGATGTGTTTGTTGATAGAGTCTGTGGATGAGTGCCATGCCTCTAGGAATTCCCTGGCTGTTCTCTGTTTGGCTTGCCCTATAATGGTAGTGTTGTTCCAGTCGAATTCATGTTGCTTGTCGTCTGTGTGTGTGGCTACTAAGGATAGCTGGTCGTGTCGTTTCGTGGCGAGTTGGTGTTCGTGTATACGGATCGTTAACTGTCTTCTGGTTTGTCCTATGTAGTGTTTTGTGCAGTCCTTGCATGGGATTTTGTACACTACATTGGTTTTGCTCATGTTGCGTATTGGGTCCTTCGTTCTGGTGAGTTGTTGTCTGAGCGTGGCTGTTGGTTTGTGTGCTGTTATTAGTCCTCGTGGTCGCAGTAGTCTGGCTGTTAGTTCTGAAATGCTCCTGATGTATGGTAGTGTGGCTAGTCCTTTGGGTTGCGGCATGTCCTCGTTCCATTGTCTTTCCCTTAGGCATCTGTTTATAAAATTGTGAGGGTATCCGTTTTTGGCGAATACCTTATATAGGTGTTCCTCTTCCTCTTTTTGCAGTTCTGGTGTGCTGCAGTGTGTTGTGGCCCTTTTGAATAGTGTCTTGATGCAACTTCGTTTGTGTGTGTTGGGGTGGTTGCTTTGGACTTGGTCTCTGTGTGTGGCTTTCCTGTAAACCTTTGTGGTGAATTCTCTGTTCGGTGTTCTCTGTACCCATCACGTCTAGGAATGGGAGTTGGTTGTCCGTTTCTTCTTCTCTAGGGAATCAGATTCCTGTGAGTGTGGCGTTGATGATCTGGTGTGTGTTCTCTATTTCTGTGTTTTTAATTATTACAAAGGTATCATCCACGTATCTGACCCAGAGTTTGGTTTGAATTTGCGGTAAGACTGTTTGTTCTAACTTTTGCAACAAACACATCGACCTGGACCCAATATACCGGCCACTACAGCGGACAGCTGGAACTGACCACCGGAAGCGGCAGAGACAGGCCACTATAAATGCCGGAGGAAACAGCACAGAAGCGCTTCACAGGAGGCTCCGAATCACTGAGGATGTCACCTGGACAGGGGACGAAACGTTTGCAAGACAGATTCCCA
The DNA here is from genome assembly GCF_047496795.1 of Chiloscyllium punctatum. Classification (NCBI taxonomy): domain Eukaryota; kingdom Metazoa; phylum Chordata; class Chondrichthyes; order Orectolobiformes; family Hemiscylliidae; genus Chiloscyllium; species Chiloscyllium punctatum. The sequence continues at coordinate 7,783,146 of NC_092745.1, read as the reverse complement.
GCTTGGCGAACAGAACCACAACAACGAGCACCCGAGCTACAAATCTTCTCCCAAACTTTGAATAAAATGACAACATTTATGAAGTATTGTCAAAAACTAATGATTATCATTACTGTTAAAACTTGAAGAACCTACCCTCAGATCAAGGGCAATCCAGCCCAAACCATGTTTCTTACCCCTTTAATTGCTATACCGGGTTGTCAACCGGGGATAATGGATTCCAGGTTTAAACTGTGGGCAGCCAGGGGGGTACCTTGCTTGAGTGATTTAGAATTAGTAGAATCCCTACAGTGTGGATACAAGCCCTTGGGCCCAGCAAGTCCACTTCGAACCTCTGAAGAGTAACCCAACCAGACCCATTCAACAACCATTCTATATTTATCATGACTAATGTCTGAACTTACAGATCCTGGAACACTCTGAGTGATTTAGCATTGGCAATTCATCTAACCTGCACATCTTTGAGACCGTAGGAGGAAACCTATGCAGTCACAGTTGAGAACATATTAACTCCACACAGCCAGTCACCCAAGACTGGAACCAAACCTGTGACCCTGGTGCCCTGAGTTAGCAGTGCAAACCACTGAGCCACCACGTGTTACTTGAGGGAGAAACAATGATATCATTTGATCAAATAACTCGTAAGTATGAACGACCTAGTAGAGATTTCTTCTGTTTTTTCCAGATTAGAGATTTGATTTTAAAAACACACACTTTTAACAGAGTCTTACAGATCCGATACAGAGAAGCGGGTGCTTATTGCTAAGAATACACTATTTGTCAGTACCCTTTATCATTTGTTGGAGAGTGTCCCCTCAGACAAGACTGTGCACCTTTGTGACGTCTGTGCGAGAGAGTTAGGGGGTTTAGATCTCTTCAGTGACATGGGAGGATATTTGTGAAAATGCTCGAAGGATTTTGATCTGTAATAGGACCTATTCCATGCAGTTGCAAATTCTTCATCGGGTCTATCTAACACCAGATTTTCTCTCAAAATTCAATGTGAGATTATCTTCAGCATGTCCTAAATACAGAATGACTACAGGCACTCTTACTAATTGCATGTGGTCCTGCTGCAGGCTTTGGATATATTGGATCACTGTGTTTGGTGTGGTAGAGTGGGTCTTGGGGGACCGAATTGGAGATAGACACCGTTTCTCTTTTCCTGCACCTGCCCAGAGTGTCTTACGTTGATGCACATGGGAAAAAATATATCCTTACTTTCTGTGCTACGAAATAATATTCTGTTGTGTTGGATGTCTGAAACTCCCAGGATGTGTTGGGTCTTTGTAAGCTCATCATGGAGAATATCCCTTTGGACTTTCTCACCAGTGTGGTGCACCAAAAAAACAGAGATTAATATAAGTCATAGAGTCATAGAGATGTACAGCATGGAAACAGACCCTTCGGTCCAACCCGTCCATGCCAACCACATATCCCAATACAATCTAGTCCCACCTGCCAGCACCCGGCCCATAACCCTCCAAACCGTTCCTATTCAATATACTCATCCAAATGCCTCTTAAATGTTGCACTTGTACCTGCCTCCCCCACTTCACCTGGCAGCTCATTACATAGGTAAAAACAATGACTGCAGATGCTGGAAACCAGATTCTGTATTAGTGGTGATGGAAGAGCACAGTAGTTCAGGCAGCATCCTGAAATTATTCCTGATGAAGGGCTTTTGCCCGAAACGTCGATTTCGAAGCTACTTGGATGCTGCCTGAACTGCTATGCTCTTCCAGCACCACTAATCCAGAAGCTCATTACATACACGTACCACCCTCTGTGTGAAATAGTTACCCTGTAGGTCTCTTTTATATCTTACTCCTCTCACCTTAAAATTATGCCCTCCAGTTCTGGACTCACTGACCCCAGGGAAAAGACTTTCCCTATATACTCTATCCATGCCCCTTATACTTTTGAAAACCTCTATAATGTCATCCCTCAGCATCCGAAGCTCCAGCGAAAACAGCCTCAGCCTATTGAGCCTCTCTCTATAGGTCAAATCCTCCAATCCTTATAAATCTTTTCTGAACCCTTTCAAGTTTCTCAACATTTTTCCGATAGGAAGGAGAACAGAATTGCACGCAATATTCCAACAGTGGCCTAACCAATATCCTGTACTGCTGCAATATGACCTCCCAACTCCTGTACTCAATACTCTGACCAATAAAGGACTGCATACCAAACGCCTTCTTCACTATCGTATCTACTTGTGACTCCACTTTCAAGGAGCTATGAACCTGCACTCCAAGGTCTCTTTGTTCAACAAAAATCTATGGGACCTTACCATTAAGTGTATAAGTCCTGCTATGATTTGCTTTCCCAAAATGCAGCACCTCGCCTTTATCTGAATTAAACTCCATCTGCCACTTCTCAGCCCATTGGCCCATCTTGTCAAGATCCTGTTGTAATCTGAGGTGACCTCTTCGCTGTTCACTGTACCTCCAATTTTGGTGACATCTGCAAACTTACTAACTGTATCTCATATGCTCGCATCTACGTCATTTATGTCAATGACAAAAAGTAGTGAATCCAGCACCGATCCTTGTGGCACTTTACTGGTCAGAGTCCTCCAGTCTAAAAAACAACCGTCCACCACCACCCTCTGTCTTATACCTTTGACCCAGTTCTGTATCCAAATGGCTAGTTCTCCCTGTATTCCATGAGACCTAACCTGGCTAATCGGTCTCCCAAGGGGAACCTTGTCGAACCCCTTCTTGAAGTCCATATGGATCACGTCTATCCCTCTGCCCTCATCAATCCTCTTTGATACTTCCTCCAAATACTCAATCATGTTTGTGAGACATGATTGCCCTCGCACAAAGCCATGTTGACTATCCCTAATCAGTCCTTGCCTTTCCAAATACATGCACATCCTGTCCCTCAAGATTCCCTCCAACAGCTTGACCACCACCAACGTCAGGCTCATTGGTCTATAGTTCCTTGGCTTGTCCTTACCACCCTTCTTAAACAGTGGCACCACGTTAGCCACCTCCAGTCTTCTGGCACCTCACCAGTGACTATCCATATTACAACAATCACAGCAAGAGGCCCAGCAAACACTTCTCTAGCTTCCCACAGAGTTCTAGGGTATACCTAATCAGGTCCTGGGGATTTATCGACCTTTAACCGTTTTAAGACACCCAGCACTTCCTCCTCTGTAATATGGACTTTTTGCAAGGTGTCACCATCTATTTCCCGACATGTGACAACTTCCATATCCTTTTCCACAGTAAATACTGATGCAAAATACTCGTTTAGTATCTCCCCCACACTTCCTGTGCTAGGAAAAGTATTGTGTTGTGTCTGATGTATGAAACACGCCAGCCTCCCCCCCCCCCCCCCCCCCACACCCCCAACCCCCAGGGTCTGTTCACTCGTCGTAAGCTCATCATGGAGAATATCCCTTTGGACGTTTTCACCTGTATGGTGCGCCAGAAAGCAGAGATTTATATAAGATATAGCAATCTTTTTTTGGATTACCACGATTAGGTTTATCTGCCACTCTAAAAATGGCTTTTATATAGCAATGACGATATTGTCTAATGAATCTAATATGAAGAATTGTGAACATATGAATGTGTATCAGTTAATGTTCTCGAAGAACAAGAGCTATCGCTTTCTTATTCTGAGCTGTATTATTTATTGATTATTTATTGTTTATTTTTGTTTTTCTTCTTTCCGTTTATAGACTTTAACTTATTTTGTATGTACATGCACATGGGTGAAATATTGTTCAGTTATTTGAGTTATTTTGTTATTGTTTTAATATAATAATAAAAATCTATTTTTCAGTCAAAAAGTTTTTAAAAATATTAAAATGCTAACATTAATAGAACAGAGTCCCAAAGAGCTCTCATTAGATAGACCACTCATGGTGGTTTACGCTGAATGTCACCACACCTTGGGTAATGGGGTGAGGTTGAGAGAGCATCCCCTTCATGGTAACCTCTGTCAGTGAGGGGAATTGAACCTACGCTGGTGGCCTCCCTCTGCATCACAAACCAACCATCCAGCCAACTGAGTGGGTGACTGTGTAACTATTATGCACAGAATCAGTAACTGACAAAGGGCAAGAGAAACATTCATGACAAGGTAAAAGGTATATTTGAGATAATCGTCATGGTAACGGCTGAGGATAAAAACGTTCTCTGCTAGAAATTGTATTTTATATTGAGACAAGTGTTTGGAAGCTTTCTTTGGCTGAATACAATAAGGTGAGACATGTGAAATAACCAGAATGACTAATTGTGATTGGATATCGATAACCATAACATAAGTGCACGTTTTTTATTGGTCTGTGGAAAGCATGCTGACTATTGTATGAATTTATAAAGCAGATGAAATATATTGTTAGGAGAGTCTGTCCCCATGGGAAGTGCCTTTGGAACACATGCTAGAAGAAACACTGGGTAATAGGTTTCTGAGAATCGTCTGTTCGGTAACATGAAGCTGGGGGTTGAATGACTGAAAGTTCCTGTAACGTGGAGCTGAGAAAAACATCAGATCACCTCCAAACGTATTGAATGTTGGAGCATTTTTGAAGTACTGAATAGCCTCATGATGGATTTTAATTGTGTGTGATTTGAAAAACGTACATCTCTACTCCATCCTCTTACATGTCACACACTGGGGCACAGCCACTTTACTGAAACTGGGAATAAGTTGGAACATGATCTGGAAAATCCCATAATTGGCATTCTCCAGAATATTCTATAACTGTGTGGGGGGCATTAGAGATGCAAGAGAGAAAGAGAGGGAAGGTGCTGTATGCAATCGTGAGTATGCAGCATGAGATTTGTTCGGGAACCGGTGCTATAACAGACATACAGTGAGTGTGAGGGAGCAGAGAGAATATGGTGACCCTTATCCTAACAGAGTGGGGAAGGTTATTGAAACTTGTCCTGTTTTGCTGGACATTTACTCAGACCGCAGATACTGCACTGAGCTGGGTGGTGAGCTCAGACCATGCTCGGTGTGTCTGGTGGAGTGATCCCTCTGGGAAGAGAATGGTCCCCCTCTGTACTACCGCATCCACCAGGACCTCCGTGCCCCTGTCAACAAACCGTGATGTAATTTCCCCTTGTCTGCCATGATCGGGGTAAACTGTGCAGGGCAGCTCCAAACTGAGAAAGCTCAACCGTGTGCCCCTTGGCCTTTTAAAGGTGGCCCCAGTGTCAGTGGTCATGGAATATCCGGGGGCATCCGGGCGATTTTGAGTACCTCCAGTCATGATGGGTGGAAGAAGCGAGCTGGCATTGTATGAGAGGAACACCATGGAGTTGGGTAGGTAGTTAATGAGATGAGTTTGGTAAGATAGCACTAGGAAACTAGCTCGGCCTCGTGCAGGCAACGCCTCTGTCACTCTTAATGAAAATGTCACTGCGACAGATTTTTGTTAGATTCTGCCCAGTGAGGCGAAGACTCTGATGTCCACACTCCCAGTTACAAAGCTGCAGAACAAATGCTCATCCAAAACTCTCCATCGACTGGACTCACAACAATATCCCATTCACTCATAATTTTTCATAATACTGACCCATGTTGCAGGATACTATCGAAATGTCTTCATTTCAGCATTCTGAAACCTGTGAACATATCCTTCCATGACATTTTTTCTCAGTCTCCCCCACTCTGCCTCCACTCATTTACAGTCATACTGCACGAGACTGCCAGTATGACTGGCCATTTGGCCCAACTGGTCCATACCAACCAAAATGTCCATCCACACTCACCCCATTTCCCTGTCCTTGATCTGTATCCCTCTAATCCTTTCCTCTCTGTGTATTTGTCCGAAAGCCTTTTCAATGTTGTTATTGTACCCACCTCAATCACTTTCACTGGCAGATCAGTCTGTATGCATACCACACTTTGTGTAAAAAAATTGCCCCTCAGGTTCTTTTTTATAGACTTTTTTTCCTTTCCAAACATTAATGGATATCCTCTAGTCCTCGATTCCCCAACCTTAGGGAAAAAATTTGAAGTATTCACTCCATGCACACCTCTCATGATTTTATAAGAGCTACACTTCTATAAGAAACCTCTCAGTTTCCTACGCTGGAAAGTAATAAATTCTAACCTGTCCAACCTCTGCCTATAACTTAGAACCTTTAGCCCAGGAAACATCGTTGTAAATTTGTTCTACACTCTTTCTCGTTCAATAATATCCTTTCGAGAGCAAGATGAACAAAACTGAACACAATACTCCAACTGCAGCCTTACCAACATCCTGTGCAACTGCAACATCACGTCCCAACTTCTATACTCAATGTGTTGATGAAGACCAGTATGCCAACAACATTCTTCACTGTCCTGTGTATCTGTGACTCAAATTTCAGACAACCGTGCACCTGATCTCTTACATCCTTTTGTTCCACTACACTCCTTTAGGCCCTCTCAATCATCATTTAACTCCTACCTGGATTTGACTTTCCAAAATGCAAGACGTCACACTTATCTGTATTAAACTCAAATTGCTATTTCTGAGCCCACTTCCTCAGCTGTCCAAGGTACTGCTGCAATTTCTGATAATGTTTCTCATTGTAAATGATGCCTCCTAATTTAGAGTCATCTGCAAACTGACTAACGTAGCGTTGTGCACTCTGGTCCAAATCATTGGTATAAGACAACGAACAGCAATGGGCCCAGGACCAACCACTGAGGCACTCCACTAGTCACAGGCCTCCAGTCCGACAAGCATACCTCCACCATAGCCATTTGCTTCATAACGTCAAGACAATTGTGTCACCAATTTGCCAGTTTACATTGGAGTCCATGCGATCTAACCTTCCAGAGCGGCCTACCATGTGGAACCTTATCAAAGGCCTTACTGAAATCCATATAGACTGTGTCCACCAGCCTGCCCTTGTCAACCTTTCTGGTCACTTCCTCAAAAACTCTAACAAACATTCTAAGGCATGATCTGCCACACACAAACTATGCTGACTGCTCCAAGTCAAACTCTGTCTTTCCAAATGCATGTATATCTTATATCTCACAACCTACTCAAACGGTTTACCGAAAACAGATGTGAAGTTTACTGGTCTATCTTTCCCAGGCTTTTCTTTGCAACCCTTCTTGAATAAGGGCACATTTGTTACCGCCCAGTCTTCCGGGTCCTTGTCCCCTGAACTGTCTTCTCTCGCCACCTGCAGTGCTCTTGGGTATGTCTGGTCAGGACCAAGAGATTTAACTGACTTTATGATTTCTAATATGTCCATCAGCACCTCTACAGTGATATGGACTGTTCTAAGATATCGCAACTAACCTCCCAAAGGTCACAGGTCTTCATGTCTTTCTTCATGATAAACACAGAGGGGAAATTGAGGAGCTCACCCATCTCTTGAGGTTTTACACATGCATGCCTATTTTGGATTGTAAGGCGTCGTATTCTCTCTCTGGTTGTTCTTTTTCTTTCCTATACTGAATTTGGATTCACACTACTCTGCTCAGGCAAGGCTATCTTTACCCTCTTTTTGCCTTGCTGATTTCCTTCTTCAGTAAACTCCTGTATCCCCTGTGTACTTCCAGGCATTCCATTGGTCCCAGCTGCCTGTACCTGAGCCACGCCTCATTTCTTTCTGGTCAGAGCCTCAATATTTCTTGTCATCCAGGCTTCTCTCTTCCAGCCTCACTTTCCCTTCATCCTCACAGGAACATATAGACCTTGAACTCGAGCTATCTCACTTTTGTAGCCCTCCCATTTGCCCGGGATTGTTTTACCTCGAAACAAACTACTCCAATCAACCCCTGCAATCCTCTGTCTAATTCCAACAAAATACACCTTGCCCCAATTTAGAACTTGATTCTGTGGACCAATTTTGTCCCTACCATTATTATTTTAAAACTAATACAGCTCTAGTCATTATTCCCAAAATGCTCGCCCACTTTACCTCCGTCACCTATCCGACCTTATTTCCCCACAGTAGGTCGAGTTTGTCCCTTCCCCAATATGAACCTCTCTATATTGCTTGTGGAAGCTTTCCTGAACACACTTAACAAATTACGTTCCATCTAAGTTCTTAACCGTCTGGAAATCCCAGTCTATGTTCGGAAAATTAAAATCACCTATTATAACAACCCTATTGCTCCTGCAAGTCTCGCCAGTCTCCCTGAATATTTGTTCCTCTAATTCCCATTGATTATTTGGAGGCTTATAGTGCTACCACTATAACATCACCATCCTCCTCTTAATCCTTTGCACCGTTCACAAAACCTCATTGGATATTATCTCAGTTATTTCAACTTTAAATACTTGAGTGATATGCGCCTTAATCAGAACTATTGGCATTTAAATTGTTTCCATTTATATCTCCTCCTCACATTTATTTTCACATTCGAACACCCCTTGTCAAGGTAGAGTGCAGATATGGAGCTGGAAATGGATGGGAACTGCACATTCTGTCACTTCCAGCATTGGTTACATGTTTCTCCACACTGGGCAGTGATCTAATACAGTGTTACCGAACAATGAAACAGCCTGGGTTTGTATATGAATGAACCAGTGCGGACTGCACAGCTCCCTACGCTGGACATTTAGTCCAGGATTATAGATCAAGCATTGGTGTGGGCTGCATAGAGTTTAACTCTGGACATTGCTGCGTTACATAAAGCTGTACACTAGCCGGATCTACACAGTGCTCCATCCTGAATATGTAATGGATGGGCTGGTTATGTGAGTTGGATTGCGAATGTGAGAGTACGAAACATCTGACAATACCTTTATGTTGTGTTTTCATTCTTGTCATTGGATCCCTCAAATCCTGACTCATCCTGTTAGACCCATCCTTCTGGATGAGTCATGGTGAGTGTTGTTGCAGCATCTGAGTCTGCAATATGACCAACAAATGGAGCTGCAGAGAGGGGAGTCTCCGTAAAATGGAATGAGGGAATCACAATCAGATCAGCTGTGGTCATAGTGAATGTTGGGGCAGGAGTGAATGGACCACTAATGCAACCTATTCATATATTTCTGTTTGTTCCAAGCAAACTCCCCTTCTCTCCCAGTGTCCCATACTGATGGGGAGTGAGTCACCTCCTGCAGTCCTTGCATAACAGGATGCTGGGGCCTCACTCACCTCCAGATTTCCCTGTGCCCCAGTTTCGAGCTCTGAGTGACTGCCTCCTGTTCCTGTGTCCCAGTCTCAAGCAGTTCAATGACTGCGTCCTGTTCCTGTGTCCCAGTCTTGGGCAGCTGTGTGACTGCCTCCTGATCCAAGGTTTGCGATAGTAGATGTCCCCTCCTGCTACTGACTGATAGGCTGCAATAGCTCTGTGCTCACCTGCTCACCTGGAATGGAGGTGAAGGACTGAATGGCCTCTTCACATTACTTACAGCTTCTCTTGACTAAAGGTCTTTCCCCTGTTTCTGTAAAACACCATCAAAATCTGAATGATTTATTTTTGTATTTTACTCTCAGCAATTGAACAAACAAGCTGCCTGACAGAATTCAGAAGCTGAATAGCCTCCTCCTGTTCCTGTGTTATACACTCAAGAGGCAATAGAGTTTTAGAGATGTTCAGCACGGAAAAATACCTTTCGGTCTGATCGCCCATTCCGACCAAATATCCTAAATAAATCTCATCCTCCTTGACAGCACTTGGCCCATCTCTCTCTAAACAGTTCCCATGCATGTATCCATCCAAATGCCTTTTAAATGGTATAACTGTACCTGCCTCCACCACCTCTTCTGTCTGTTCAATTCATACACACAGCAGTCTCTGTGTGAAAATGTTGTCCCTCATGTTCCTTTTTAAATCTTTCGCCTCTCACCTTAAACCTCTGTCTTCTAATTTTGGACTCGCCTATCCTGGGTAAAAGACATTGACTGTTTACCTTATCTATGCCCCTCATGCTTTTATAAACGTCTTTCAGGTCACCACTCAGCCTCAACACTTGAAAATAGTCCCAGACTGTTCAATCTCTCCCTGTGACTCTAACCCTCCAACACCTGCAACATTATTTTAAATCTCTTCTGTCCCCTTTCAGGTTTGACAACATCTTTCCGACAGCAGGGAGACCAGAATTAAAGGCAATATTACAAAAGTCGCCAAATGAATGTCCTGTACAGATGCAACACGTTGGGAAAATGTTTAGATTCAAAGCACGGACCAAAAAGGGAAGATCACCAAGTGCCTTCTTCACTGCGCTGTCTACCTGTGACGGCACTTTCAAGGAATGGAGAACCTGCACCACAAGGTGACACAGTAGCTCAGTGACTAGCATTGCTGCTTCAGAGCACAGCGATTTGGATTTAACTCCATCCTTGAATGACAGCCTGTGTGGAGTTTGCACATTCTCCCCTGTCTGCATGAGTTTCCTCCGGATGTTATGTTTTCCTCCGACAGTATAAAAATATACAGATAAGGGTAGATCAGCCATGCTAAATTGCGTAATGTACCCAGGGATGTGTAGGCGAGATGGATTAGCCATGGGAAATGCAGGCTAAGAGGGATAGGGTATTGGTTTGTCCAGTAGGATACTGTTGAGAGGTTCGGTGTGGCCTCGATGGGCCGAAAAGCCTGTTTCCTAACTGTAGGAAATCGATAATTTCGATGGAGTTCTCCTTGATTGACAGCTTTCGACAGAACCCTACCTGTATGTCTTGCCTTAATTTATCTTGGTAAAATGCAATACTTCACATTTATCTAAAATAAACTCCATCTGCCACTCCTTGTCTCACCTAAGCAAAGTCCCGTTATAGTCTGAGAGATCATTCTTCACTGTCGACGACACCAACAAATTTGTTATTATCTACAAACTTACTGACCATACTTCATATCCTCAAATGTAAATGATTTGTATCAGTGACAAAAGACAGTGGACCCCCTATTGATCTTTGCGGCACGCCACTGGTCACACGTCTCCATGTTTAATGAATAAATATCCACGGTAAAGCCCTGTTTCCAATATTCAAGAAAATTTTGCAGCTAAATGGCGAGTTCTCCCTCGATCCCAGACAGTTTAACCTTGCTCACCAGGCTACCACGTAGAACAGTTTGGTTTTCTTACTGAATTCCATAAAGACAACATCCACTGTCCTGCCTTCATCAATCATCTTCATCACTTCCTCAAAAGATTACACCAAATCAGTGAGACGTGATCTCCAATGTACAAAGCCCTCTTCAGTCCTTTTCTTTCGAAATGCATATCGATCTTTTTCCTCAAAATCCCCTCGAACAATTTAGTCACCATTGACGTCAGACTCACCGATCTATAGTTACCTGTTTTTTTTCCTTTCTTTCTTAAATAAGGACACTATGTTAGCAGCCCTCCAGTCTTTTGATTCCTCACCTGTGGAAATCAATGTTACAAATATATCAGCAAAATGCTGAGCAATCTCTTTCCTAGCTTCCCACAAATATTTGGGATACAACTGATCAGGTCCCAGGGATTTGTACACCTTTATGTGTTTGAAAATGTCCAACACCTCCTTGTAATATAGACACTTTCAAGGTATCACTTTATATTTCTTCATTCTCTCGCTCTTGTAACCTCCTCTACGTTAAATACTGAGAAGAAATACATGTTTCATATCCCTCCAATCTCCTGTGGTTCCATACACAGGTAGCCTTACTGATCTTAAAGGGGCCCTATTGTCTCCCTAGTTAATCTTTTGACATTAAAGGATTTGTATAATTTCTTCAACACCTCGTTAAACGTATTTCTAAAGCCATCCCTTGTCCACATTTTTCTGGCCTGATTTCCCCATTAACTGTACACTTGCTGCCCTTACACACCTTTCGGGATTCACTTGATCTCAGCTCTGTTTACCTGACATATTCCTCCTTCCTTACCTTGACCAGACCATCAATATATCTAGCCATCCAGCACTCCCTGCACACACCAGCCTTGCCCCTCTCACTAATGGGAACACGTTGGCTCTGGACTCTATAAAACCAAGTTTTGATGGCCTTGCATTTTCCAACCATCCCTTTACCTGGGAATAGGGTATTCCAATCAGCCTTTCACAGGGTTCGTCTAACACTTTCAAAAGTTGCCTTGTTCAAAGTTAGAACTTTAATGTTTACATCAGGTCTTTCCTATTCCAAAACTAATTTAAAAATAATATTTATGTGTAACAGACTTGGAAGTTAAATAAACACTTCCTGCCCCTCTGTAACAGGCTCGAGAAGCTGAATGGGCTCCTCGTGGCCCTCTGTAATAGACGGGAGAGGCTGAATGGCCTCCTCTCCTGTCCCTGTGTAACAGGCCCGAGACATTAAAAGACACAGTAATCCGTGGATTACGAGCAGCCGTTAAACTGTATCTGATGGAGGTCCATCCCTTCCCAGTTACAGAAACAAAAATAACACAATTTACTCCAGGTGCCCTCTCAGTTACACCTCATACAGCAGCAGCGACATATCTCTTCGTTTTGAATGATTCTGTTGGCAAAATGTGCCAATATTTTAGATTTCCACCTTTTCATGTATCAACAGGCTAATGTGTGCTCAATGGTCTTCTCGTATCCCTCTGTAAGAGGCCCATAGCGACAGAATTGCTTCAGCCTGTTGCTCTGCAGCAGTCTCAATGCTCTGTCGCAAGGTTATGAAAGGATTTGATAACAGGGCACTTAAAACCAGGAGGAGCCTCACACTGGTCAATAAGTATTATACTGTGGGGTAAGGTATCTAGAAACTTGCCCACCTGACTTTTTTGTATGCAACCGATCTGCTATTTTATAACTGCCTCCTTTCATAAACAGAGTGGAACACATATAGACCACTGCAGTGTCTTTTAATACTCTCATATACAAGTTTTAAAAAAAGATTCAAAAGATTTAAAGATTTTTGGTCCATCCCTCAGCAACCCTCATCCATTACATCCAAACCCGGTAAATGTTCCATTTTATCGTGATATGAAAAATGATATGTGGAACTGTTTAACTGAGCCTGTTTGTTTAGTCATGATTTGGAGATGCCGGTATTGGCCTGGGGTGTACAAAGTTAAAAATCACACAACACCAGGTTTTCATCCAACAGGTTTAATTTGAAGCACACTCGCTTTCAGAGCATTGCTCCTTCATCAGGTGATAGCGGAGGACACACTTCTAAGGCACAGAATTTATCGCAAAAATTTACAGTGTGATGTAACGGAAATTATACATTGAAAAATACTTTAATTGTTTGTTGAGTCTTTCATCTATTCGAATATCATGATAGTTTCACTTCTTTCATGTGTAAATTACAAAACCTTTGTCTTTTAAAGTTGCATTCTCAGGTTAGCAGTAACAACGAGTGTTAGTTAGACAATATTTTGAAGGTGTTAGCCCCTGTGTTCTCTGTCTATACCATAATGTTTAGATTGATTCTAATCTGAAAAGTGAGATAACAGAGTTTTGCATGAATTCATGCAGTTTTTGAGCAAAGTACAATGTAACTCTACAAGTACAAATTCACCCCACAAAATATATGTGTGCATGTGGGTCTTTGTCTGTTTATATATGTGTGTTTCTCTTAGTTGGGGGTTGTGGGTGTGAGATGGAGTGTATATGTGTGTGTAGTGATGTAGAGTGTCTTAAGTCTGTGAGGGGTTGCATGTGTGAGTGTGGGAGTGTGTGCGTGTGTCTGGGGTGGGGGGCTTGAGTATCAGTGAGAGAGAGTGTATATGTGTATGCATGAGTGTAAAGTGGTCTAAATCTCTGAGCGGATGCCTGTGAGAGTGTGTGTGTCTCTAAGGGCGTGTGTGTGTCTGTGCCGTGTCTGTGTACATGTGTGTCCGTATGTATGTGTGTGTATAGGCGTGTGTGTGTGTGTGTGTGTGTGTGTAGTGCAATGGTGGTCACCTGCAATGTGACATGAACCCAAGGCCCCAGTTGAGGCCCTCCCTATGGGAACCGAAATTTGTAATCAGCATCTGCTCGGCCACTTTTCGCTGCTGCCTGTCCTGAAGTCCGCCTTGAAGGATGGTCACTAGAAGGTCCGAAGTTGAATGTCCGGGACCACTGAAGTGTTCCCCAACTGGGAGCGAACCCTCCTGTCTGTTGATTGTTGTGCAGTGCCCACTCATCCGTTGTTGTAGTCTGTGCTCGTTTACCCAGTGTTTGTTCAGTGACTGTGATTAATACCAATCTCCATGGAATCTAATTATCCCAGAGGAGGGTTTCCATCTTTTAATGATAAATGGGCGCTGTTAAATGTGTTATCCCATAACATAAGCGGGAGCATCACCGACAGCACTGACAGAGACCCAGTGAGAGGGCGAGGAGAGATCAGAATCTGAGAACATTAGACTGGAATATTCCAAACATGTATCCGAATCTGGGAACATTAGACTGGCATGTTCCAACAATAGACAGGAGTTCATCCAATTATGTTTGGCGTCGTTCTGCATTAACTTGGTGGCCATTATCATGGCGGATCTATTACGCTCTTCTCATTATTCAATATTTTTACTATCCTTTCCTGGCTATCGTTGGTGTTCCTGGTAAGTGTCAACGTCCAGATTGTTTTGTTCTAAAAACCGATTATGACTGTATTACTGTTCTTTTATATCGTCTACACTTCTTGCCACTATTATTTTAGTGTTGAAACTCTCATTCCAGATATTTACTCTACAGACCACTACTAACTACATCAATGCATGTGTTCAATGACTGTCTCCCTCTCTGAGCTGGCAGTGTTACTCTCTATGTTGACCTATTCAGTTCCAGTGGAGACCTACAATTTACTGTATCATTGCCTTTGTTATTTAAATATTAAGAGCAGGGAGGTCACTCTCTACTGTTCTGGTTACAAACTCCACTTCCTTCCACTGTTTCCATCCCATCCCTGGCCAATATCTGCGACTGAAGCAGACAAGTCATAACTGTGGGAGATCCCATTGCCCATGAGCTGATTCATGACACCATATCCTGACCATTTCGAACTTGAAATACTCACCATTGCAGAATATATCTCACTGGTTTAGTCCATCTGCTGTTTGAACCTTGAGCTATGAAGTACCGTCTTAACAAAGCCAATAATCTGCTGCTGACACTCCCGGCTTCAAACCTGCCAAAGCAAATCTGATTCGAACTCACACCAAACTCCCATCCATCTGTCATTCATGTGCACGCCGATTGATATTGCTGTTTTTTTCTGGCAATGCCTTTATTTTAACATTCTCAAACACTTTATCTCATCTGTCCATGAAACTTCTCTCGTTCTCTCTCTGTTGATTAACAAAAAGCCTGCTAGTTGTTCTTATTTAAAATAGTTTCCTCCATGTGCGTTCCTTCTCAAACAATGAGTTTCGCATTCAACCACGCCTATCGCGCACACACACACTGTCCCTCAGTTTCTGAGGAACACACACACAGCAAACCTTCTCATTGTAGACATTGCAGTAATTTGATGCGAGTATAGTTACCATATGATAGTAAAGTTTGCAATACTCTCTATGCTGGGCAGATAGTGCAGTTTACTGAGCAGCACACGAGCATGCTCTGCACAGCTCTCCATGCTGGGCTGTCATCTTGTCCCAGTTTATGTTGTTTGTGGTGTTCTGTGAAGCAGATTCAGAATTTGATGTAACAAACCATTCCAGCTGATCTGACAATACCTTTATTCAATGTGCTCATTCTTTTAAGTTTACTCTCGAAGATTCTCACTTCTCCAGTTAGTCCCACTGCCCTGTCTTTTTCCCCATATTACCACAGCATCTTTTCAGTTAATTAACTGTCTCTTTTTGTCTTCAATGTGAATCTTTCTGTCTCTCTGTTTCTTTCCCTGGCCTTTGTTTACGGCTCTCCAGTGTATCGAGTGCTGACATTGTGAAGCTCAGAAACAGGGAAATGGTGTGTGTCAGGCTGTTTTTCACTTCCTGGTATGTCGCATGTGATGGTCCACGGACAGGGGTGTTTCAGAAGTTATGAGACACATCCTTGTAACTTGGTCTGTACCTGTATTTGTCCCTCTCAGGTGATCTTACAATCGAGGAAGTCCCTCAAATAAAGGGCCAAGGATCTAAAGTGTGTGACAATGCTGTCACTTTTAAAAAAGATTATTTTCTCCTTTCTTTAAATAAGAGATCTTAAAGGCCAAACTGCCGACTGAAACGGCTCAAGTAAATGACTTACGACACTTTTAGGGTTTATAATAAATAGCAGTAACAACAGCCTAGTAACTTATCCCCAGCTGTTACTCTCTCTGAAACCTGACTTGATGCTGTTTCCTCCTGAATTGGAGAACTGTATGCAAGAATGCATGTCTGAATGTTCCATTTTGCCAAGGGGTGTGTTTATGGGATGTTGGTATATTGGAACAGTTCATTTGTAAAAGGTACTGTTTCCATTATTCGGTTATGGTTTCCAATAGTTAAATAATTCTAAATTCCTCGTCATTTTGTATGGATTTTCATTAGAATCTTTAAGTATGTTGTGTTTTGCTTAATGGTCAGTGGTTTGACTAATAGCATCACATCTGGAACTCCCACTTCATATCTACCTTTAAAATAAGGAAAGGTTGGCATCCAAGCTACCTTCTTAAAATAGTTTGAGGTAGTCTGATTGGTCTATAGCAAATTGGGGTCTCTTGTCTGGTTCTAAATCGATAATACCAAACTGATTTAGAATTACAATCCCTACAGTGTGCAAACAAGCCACGCGACCCAACAAATCCACACAGACCCTCCGAGAAGTAACCTACCCAGACCCATTCCGCTAGCCTATTATTACACATTTACCTCAACTAAGGCACCTAACCCACACATCCCTGAAAACTTTGAATAACTAACCATGACCAATTCACCTGACATGCACATCTTTGGGTTGTGGGAGGAAACCAGAGCATTCAGAATAAGCTCATGCAGATACTGGAGAGTATGCACCGAGAGACTATTGGGTTCAAAGGTCGTGTATGGTAGTTGTTCGTGTCTTTGGTTCCGGATGTTGAATTCGGATGGTTTAAACAGTGTTTTGTAAAGATTCTTTCAGTCACTGAGAGTTCTCTGGGTATGGAAGAAATGAAGTTGGGGGGTTTACAAAAGGTAATGAAGTCAAAGCTGTAGGAATTGGCAGACAAGCTGGAGTTGGGGTTGTGTTTGTCTGTGAGAAAATGAGAGATAATTACAGCTAGAGCTTGGCAATTACATTTGGTGGAAACGCCATCAGAGTCTTTGGAAATGGCTAGAATACAATTTCAAATGAGGCGCCTTGAACATGAGAAGGAATTGAAGAGTTTGAATTATGATGAAAAGTAGAAATAAAATAAAAGGAATTGAAGAAGAAAGAGAGAAAAAGAGAGAAGAAAAGCAGAGAGTTTCAACTTCAAAAGTTAGTAATTAGAGAGGAAAGTTGACATATAGGGTCGAGATGAAGGTAGATGATAGACTGGATGAGGAGGATAGTGAGGATGAGCAACCCCAGAGTAGACAAAGGTCTGATGGAGATATGTTTAAATAAACCCAGACATTATCTAAATTTGATGAGAAGAATGGGGGAGCCTTTTTAATTTCATTTGAGAAAGTGGCTAAACAAATGCAGTGCACATTTACCACGTGGATTTAGTTGATTCAAACAAAGCTGATCGGTATTTGCATCCCTATCAGAGGAGGTGAAGAAAGCCATCTGAAGTGCATATGAGCTTGTGCCAGAAGCCGACAGACAAAGTTTCAGGAATCTTAAATAGTGTCCCTGGTTAAATGCACATTGAGTTTGAAAGAATCTAACAAAGTAATTTTGAAAGGTGGGGAAGGGTATTAAAAACAAAGCAAAGCTATAGCACTCGTAGAGAGATTCTTGTTTTGGAGAACTTCAACAATTCACTTCCTGCAGTCGTGAAAACTCGTGTGGAAGAGCAGAGAGTTAAAATGGCAAGATTCGAAGCTGAAATGGCTGATGATAATGATTTGGTTCAGAAATCAAAGGCTGGTTTCTATGAGGGATTGAGAAGAATGTGCGAGATCTTCTTAAAACATATCCCTGTGAGAGTAAGGTTTATTGGCATAGGCCAGGAGTAGCAGGTAAAGGGGTTACAGCATTAAGAGGCACAGAAGCAAGTAATTCTTTTATGCTGAGACATGCGCAGCTATGTCATTCAGAAGGACTATTGGAGATATGAGAAGTGCTCCATTACGTAATGTGTGGTTGGAGCGTCTAGTGGAAACATTTTTCAGATTTATTCCACAATGGGGAAGGAGGCCTTGAGCCTGGTGTTGGCGTTACAAAATTTCAATTGCCAATAACATACCTGAGACAAATCTTTATCACTGATCATGACCCCTTAAAGTTATTGAAGAAGTTTAGGGCGACGAATACCAGTCTGTTTCAATTGAGCTTATTATTGCTGCTATTCAATTTAAAATTATACCGTTGATAGGGCGAGAAACCTAAGATTTGACACTTTGTGGAGACTTGGATGAAGAAAGACAAAGGCATTCTGTGGCAGGAGTAAAATGACTGAAATCGAATCTAGTTGTGAACATTTGTATGCTCAGAGTCAATATAATATACATGCATTACAGTGTACTAATAGAGGACGATTAGCAGGTCTAAAATTAATCCATTTTTGTACAGTGATGGATCATTTTATTAAAGGTGAGTTGTGAGTTTACTATCACTGTAAAGAGGTTATGTTCTCTTAGGTTGTTTTTGAAGGGAGGTTATAAAGGCAGAGGTGCAGAACTGCTGTCTGAACACAGTTTAAGTAAATAACTGAGAGACCTTTAGGTTTTATTAAATGGTGGTAACAATCGAAGGGCAGTTGCCAGCTCTCCCAGACCAAGCTTTCTAGTTTTGTTTTTATCTGCAGCATTCAGAAGCTGTTGGGGATCCTCGAAGGGTTGGAAGTATCAATACATGATCCCCAGCTGCTTTTCTGTCTGAGATCTCTGATCATGTTGTTTCCTCTTGGATCACAAAATTGCATGTAAGAATCTGTATTTGAATATATCTTTGTGCCAAGCAGTGTACACCAAGAAGGTACAGTATCTATTGTTTGTGTAAATGTTCCAACATATAAGCTATCCCAAAATGTTCTTTTCTTCGATTGGATTTGAAACAAAACATTTGAATAGATTTTATTTTGCTTAATGTCGGGAGGTTTGACCAGTCACAACATATCTGGAACGCACACTTCTCATCTATGTTTAAAATAAGAATAGGTTTGGGTCTAAGTGACCTTCTTAAAATATTTTGCGAGGATCTGGTCTGGTCCACAACACTTGTAGCCGAGGGGTTTCTGACTGACTCCTGTAATTGAAAACTTAGTGCAGCAACTGGGGATGGTTTGATGGAAGTTGTGCTTTGAGCTGCCTTAAACATTCAGGGAGACCTGAGGATTTGGTGCCCCAACTCTGGTTGGAGCATGGGGATTGTAGTTACAGCATCTGAACCTGCAACATGAACAACAAATGGAGTAGAGGCTGCAGAGAAGGGAAACTCTGAAACCACGGAGTGAGTGTGTGGGGTGAAAGGGATCTACTGTATCCACCCCAAGTATTCCATGACCAGCTTCCCAAGCTACACTTAACCCAGGATCAGATAGTGAGGGGACCCTGACTGAACAAGGATCTGTCACAGAGTGGTGTCACCTCCTTCAACACGACCTGCAGCATCACACCAGGGAGCGGGTGGTGCTGCCAGTGGCTGTTAGGGTCACTGCTTCATTCAGCTTCTATGATCCAGAACTTTCCAGGCAGGACTAGGTGATATATCCATCATTTCCCACTATCTCAACATTGATGTCACCATTCGGTGATGGAGGATATATGTGGTGGATGAGGTAAATTGTTTCTCCCTCAGCAGGGAGCTGCCGGGTGTATTCAGTATAGTGGTATTCCCGGTGGTGTACATGGCATCTGCAGAATACCCATGTCAATAGGGAGAGTAGAGGAACTGAAGGAGCTCTCTCTATCTCTACATTAATGTTACAGTGTACCCATGCACAGTACGTCATGTTGGTGAATACCCACTGTCCTGGCAGCAGTCATGGTCTCTTCATTCAGAAGCAGTCAGCCATTCCCATCGTCACTGGGTCTCCACGTAGAAAGAAATGAATATATCTTGGATAAAGGCTGTCCCCTTGATGCACGTTTCAAAACACCATCCCCACCAACAATCAACCACATTAAAGTATTCCATGTGTACGGAGAGCAATTGGGTCACTTGGAGTGTCTGGGAGCAGATGATCCGGGATGGATCAAAACCTCCCATGTCTGAATGGGTTTGAGTGAACCCCCCAGTACACAATATCATTAAGTCCTAACATCCCTCTCCATTTCAGGAACATACTGCCTTCCATTATTCCTGTAAATGAAATGACAGGTTATATCATGTTAAAATCCACCTTCCAAACTATTATCTATTGCCTTTACCTCTCTGAATCTATTTGCAGACTCTCCACCCTCTCTTGATAATTTAATCTCTTGCTTACCACTGCGACATCACCAAACTCAGCATCTGTATATCTGTTCCATCCTCCTGATCATTAATATAGACTGTAAATAGTTGAGAACCAAGTACTGGTTACTCTGTGACCCGACTGGTTACGTTCTGTCTAACTGATTGAGACTGATTTATCCTGAGTGCCTGTTCCTGTATGATACCCTCTCCATCCCCATACCTGTGCAACACAGTCGAAGGGTTGAATAAGAACAAGGAGCCTCTGTGAGGAATCCAACCCCTCGATGAGGCTGATGTCAACGCGGTCTCTGTTCCACTTTCCTGCCATCTTTCCATTCCAAACTCTAGTCTCTTGTTGTAGATTGCGCCACATGAAAAAATATCCACTCCACATCTACACTTTCAATTATTTTTAGCATTTCACAGACCTCAATGAGCTCTCCTTTCATTCTTATAAACTGGAGAGTATAAGCCTAAACTGCTCAATTTCTCTTCATAAGACAAACACTTCAAATAAGGAATCAATCTGATGAAGCTCTTCTGTATTGCCTCCAATGGAAATACCTCATTCTGCAGGACACCCAAACTGTACTCCAGTTGCAGCCTCACTAATGCCTTGCGTAGCTACACCAACACCCCCTACCTTTCTACTCTATCCTTTTATAAATAAACACTGAAATTATGCTTGCATTTCTCATTACTTGCAGTACCTGCAGGCAGGTTTTCTGTGATATGCAAGCAGACACCCAGATCCCTCTGCACCTAAACACATTGAACTTTCTCTCCATTTAGATAATAATTTGTCTTTCTATTATACTGGCCAACGTGAATAGCCCCATATTTATTGACTTTAACATTCCTTGCCAAATGTTGGCCCATTCACCCAACCTATCCATATAGCTTTTAAATCTCTTGCGTTATCATTCCGAAGTAATTTCCCACCAATGCTAGTGTCATCTGAAAATGTGGCATTGTATTTTCTATCCCATCAACCGAGTACAGTAATACTATCGATTACAAATGGTTGAGGCATGAGTACTGAAATCAATGGCACCCCACAAATTGCATTTGCCAAAAGAAAATGACACATTCATTCCATCTGACTCCATTTTTTTTGGATAGCCAATCTTCCATCCAAGCCAATAAATTACTCCTAAACCCATGTTGTCTGATCTTACCATTTACTCTTTGGAGAAGCGACATATCCGATGCCTTCAGGAACACCAGATATGTTCCATCTACAGGATTCCCACGACCAACCTTGTTTGTGACATCTTCAAATAACTCAAGCAAACAATTCAAACACGATTTAGCCTTGGTAAAACCATGTTGACTCTGATGGATTGTGGTTTAACTTTGCAAATGTCCTGAACAATGGACGCTAACAATTTGCCTTAAATTACAATAGTTTATTGTTACACTTTACTCCCTAATGTATACCATTATTATAAGTTCTTCCCTTTCGAAAACCTTCACGTTTTCTTTGAATTCCTATTTAATGGGCACACGTTTTTTAAGAGATGTGCTCCAATTGCTGCATAAGCGGTATATGTGGCTGAATGGAGTCATCATCCTGCTGGTGTCCAAAATCGATGGGCTGACGTCTTTCTGGTGTTCCCATGTTGTCATCTCCAAGGCCAGAATGACCTCCTCCTGTTGATGCTTTACAGGATTGGGAGATTATGGAATCTTCCTGTTGGTGTGTATCATTTTGAGGAGCTGATGGGTCTTCTCATATTTCTCCATAACAGGTGGATACACTGAATGGTCTCCTCATGTATACCAGAGATGGGAGTGTGGGAGTGATTGGTCTTCTCTTGTTCCCATACAACAGACACGTGTCGAAATTACCTTTTCATTTCTCATGAAAGAAGTCTCAGATAGTTTTCATCCTTATCCAATTCCCTTGCAATAGGCTCGGTGTGTCTGAATGGCCTCCTGTTATCCCAGTGTAACAAATCTCCAGTCACTGTGTGACCTCTTCCAGTTCCTATGTTACAGACTTGAGAAGGCTGAATGGACTGATCCTGTTGCTGTTTCACAGGATACTGGTGCAGCATGGCCTACTGTTATAGGCTCGAGTGGCTGATTGGCCTCCTTCTGTAAATGTAAATCAGGCTCCAGGGACTGAATAGCCTCATCCTGCTTTGATGTAACAGGTTCGAAGGCCTGAATATCCGACTGTTGTTCCTGTGTAACAGGCTGGAGAACGGAATGGATTCCTCCACTGTCTGAGTAATGCACTTCACTTGTTGAATCCTTCTGTCAACTATGTTGAAATAAGATCATCTTTAATTTTTGTAAATTCCAATGGCTACTGGGTCAACCTGATCATCCTTTCGTTATAAGCTAGCACCTTCATTGCAGGAATCAGTTGAGGGAACCATCTCTGAGCTGTTTCCAATATAACAACATATTTTCTTCATTGAAGAGATTAAATATGTACACACTACTCACTAAGACCCTGTACAGCAGCAGCAACACTTTACCAACCTGCTGTAAGGTTCCCACCCAGGTTAGAGCAGTCTCAGCTCTCTGGGGGAATACAGAGCATTGTTGGAAGATCATTGTCCTTCTCTACACCATTAGCATCACGGGAGACCTGGAGAAATTAAATTTTGAGAAGATCATAAATGATGTGGCGAGATGATCTCTGCCATTAATCTCCCCAGAGCCCATGTCGTTCAGATTCCACAGAATCTAGTAAGGTGGAGCGCAAAAACAGCAAGGAGGAGCAAACGTTGATAGGAGTTATATATCAAAGTGAAAGGTGCAGTACAAATGCTGTACATGTTATAAAACAGGAAATGACATATACACATTTGTGAGTACCGCAGTAATAATGTACTGTTTACATTATATCTAAACTGTGTTAAACCAAGTGAATGCTAATGCTGGGAAAATGGATCTCCTGACCACGTGTGAGATGGTTTACATGAACATTATGTTGAGCACTGAGCGAGAGATCAGGTTATTTAGGAATTGGTGTTGAGTGATCAGAAGAGCTAATTGAAAATGTTGCTGTCAAGGACCTAAAGGGAACAGTGACCACAATGTATTGGTTTTCTTTTATGCTGTTTAAGTACACGATAGTTTTTATTTGAGTTGAAGTAACCGTTATAAATTTGAATCATGCAAGTTCTGAAGGTGTGAGGAGAAATTGGGGACAACAGATGCTGGAGATCAGAGTCGAAGAGTGTGGTGCTGGAAAAGCACAGTTAGGCAGCATACTAAGAGCAGAAAAATCGATATTTCAGGCATAATCCATTCATCAGGAATGAAGCTTATGGGCCAAGGAGGCTGAGGGATAAATGAGAAGGGGGTGAGGCAGGAGAGAGGTAGCTGGGATTGCGGTAGGTAGAGGAAGGTGGAGTTGAAGGAGTTAGATGATGAAGGGAGACAGAACCCCTCATATGCTGCATCCATTAAACCCAATGTAGTCTTCTTTTCATTGGCGAGGCAGGAGGTCAACTTGTGGATCATTTCAGAGAACATCTATGGGACAGCCACACTGAGCAACTCCATCGCCTTGTGGCTGAGCACTTTAACTCCCCTTCCCACTCTACCAAGGACATGAGGGTTCTAGACCTGCTCCATCGCCAAACCCAAGCCAGCAGAATCCTGGAGGAAGAAAGCCTCCTCATCTGCCTCGGGACCCTCCAACCACAGGGGATCATAGTGAATTTCCCCATTTCCCCATTTCCCCTAATCCCACCTTTTCCCACTCCAACCTTCCAAGTCAGCACCGCCCTTTTGAATGTTGCTATGTGTCCACCTTCCTCCCTTTCAATCTGGTGCACCCTCCTCTCCGACTATCACTTTTAACCCCACCTTCATCAACCTATTAGATGAAAGGAGGCAGCTTAGAAAAATGTCAAGTGTTGCAGTAAGCCAGTTGTTTTAGAGAAATGCAGGACACAGCAAAGGATGACCAAGAAAGTGAGAAGAAAATCAAAAAGAGAAAAAGCATGCAAACGAAAGAAAAACATGAAGACAGTTAAAAAGCGTCTATCAATGCATGAAAAAAATAAAAACAAGGGGTCAAATGTGGAACAGTGGGTGTGCGTTCAGGATAATTTATTGCAGAGAACAGAGAAATTGCAGGGAAAAGAAACAGTTTCTTTGTGTCTATCTTCATGGAAGAATGTCCAGAAATTCTCCCAGAAATACCAAGTGACCATGGGATTGGTGTAAGTAAAGTCGAAGGTCATTCTTATCAGTGTTGGGGCCATCTTTGAAAAGAAAGCTGGATTGAGTATTTATAAATCTGACAGACTAGATGTACTTCATAAAAGAATTTCAGAGGAGGCAGTAATAAGTATGTTGGTTGCATCGCGGATTTTCTTTTTATTTTCGAACACATTTCCGAAAGTCATTTAGCCAATCTGGATAAGGCAAAGGTTATAAATATTATCCAACATTTTAAGAAGAGATGAATTTGGAGAGTGATGAACTACAGACCAGTTATCTTGTCATCCGCAGTCGGGTGTCTGTTGGACTCGATTACAAAGAACATGTTACTAGATATTTAGAAGGTAATAACATAACTGGGGAGTGTGAGAATGTACCGATGAAAGGAAAACCAGAAGTGGCAAACATTTTTTTTGGAATGGTTTGAAGATGATTCCTGTGGGCATAGGCAATGATGAATCAATGGATAACTTATAGTTGAATATTCATGAGATCTTTTAAAAAACATCACGCAGTAAGCTCACAAGAGAAGTTAAAGTGAGAGGTATTAGGAAGAACAAATGCAAATAGGAAAGTAAAAATTAGGTTTACATTCATGTGAATGTAATTGAAATAAAGAGGATGTTGTGCATCAGTTGTATCGAGTGTTCATGACACAACACTTTGATTTATTTTTATCGTTCGGAGTCCCAATCTAAGAAAGAATATGTTGACTACAGAGGAACTGCAAAAGGTATTATCCAGAGTAATGCCTAAAATGGCAAGATTGTCTGACAGGGAAACTCAGCCTGTGATCTCGAGTGTCAAAACATGAGAGGTGATTGCAGTGAAACTTAGAAACATAACGGAGACTGAGTAACAGAGGGGCAAGTTCACTAGGCGAGATAAGGGAGAATCCCACGACACTCTACATGGACAAGTAGAACAGAATACTCAACAAACAGTCAGTGTCCATTAGAAACCAAAGGGGCAATCTGTGTGTCAAGCTGGAGAACATTGATGGATTGTTACATGAGACCTTCACATCTATTTTACTTGGGAGAAGGAGGACACAGGTACAGAATTCAAGAATATGGACTGGAAAATTCTTGAACAGATTGATGTAAAATATGAGCAGGGATTTGAGGTTTTGTTCCGTATAAATTTAGTCCAATCTCCATGTCTGAAAGTGTTGTATCTTAGTCAGCTGTTGGGGTCAAGGGAGGAAAGACCCTGACTGAATATTGTAATTAGAATCTGACCATGGGGGAGGTGCCAGAGAACTGGAGAACTGCTAATACGATTCCACTTCACAGTAAGGGTGGGAGAGTTAGAACAGGGAAATATAGACGAGCGTGTATTAGATCACTGTTAAGGAAACTACTGGAGAAAACAGGGAAGGAGAAAATTGAACTCCGATCAGAGTCGCAAGGTTTGATCAGGGATAATCATCATGACTTTATCAGAAGGAAGTCACAAGCAATGGGTTTGATTGCATTAGTTTGAGCAGGTCGATTATTTTGTTTTGTAGGAAGGCCTTTGAAAAGATTTCCACCTGGGAAACTGAAAAATAAAGTAAAACCTCACAATATGAAGCATAACTTGACAAGTAACAAAGAAAATTGTCTTAGTGGCAGGACGCAGAGTGTAGTGGGAGAAGGCTGTTTGTGTGACTGGAGACCAGTGTCCCCTGGTGTACCACAAGGATCAGTGCTGTGTCTCTTATTTTATTCATTTAAAAAAGATGTGAATATGGAGGGGGCTAGGTGGAGAGTGGGGGAGGTGTGATAAGTAAGTGTATGTTTGACATAAAGATTAGCTGGGTGGTTAGCAGTGAGGAGGAAGGCATTAAGTTACAGGAAGATGCAGATGCTTGGTCAGATGGGCAGATCAATGACAGATAGATTGTAACCCTGATAAATATGAGGTGATGCACTTTGGAAGAAGGAACCAGACAGGGGAGGACTCAATGAATGGCAGCACACTAGGAAGCTCAGATTGTGCTTCTCCACACATCCCTGAATGTGACTGGACAGGTTAATGGACTAGTTAAGAATTGGACCTTGGGTGTTGTGTTTCCTAATCAGGGTGTAGATTATAAGAGCTATACAGGGCTTTGGTTTGGCCAAAATGGAGTACTGTATGTGGTTCTGGGAGCAAAATTCCAGGAAGGATGTGATTGTACTGGAGAGGGTGCAGAGGTGATTCACCAGGATGTTCCCTGGGATGGAACATATCAGCTATGGAGAGAGACTGGATAATCTCTGGTTGTTTACTTTGGAGCAGAGAAAGCTGAGGGATCCGTGATTCAGAAGGATAAGATTATAAGCAACACGGACAGGGTGGATAGACAGCAGCTGTTCCTTTTAGTCAGAGGGTCAAGAACAAGCGAGCACACTTTTAAAGTGAAGAGTTTGAGGTTCAGAGAGGATTTAAATATTTATTTTTTTCGCCAAGTGTGCGTTGGGTTCTGGGATGACTTCCTGAGAGGGGAATTATCACGAGTAAACTCACGATCGTTAAAAAGTACTTGGACGAGCACTTAGTAATATCATAACATTCCTGGCTATGGGCCTGATATAGGAAAGTGGGACTAATATGGATCGTGCTGTATTTCTGTTGGCACAGAGACTATGCTCCTGTGTGTGTATGGTGTGGAAAGTCAATTATTGAGCAGTTTACGGCAGGAATTGATGAGTTTCTGAAGAGTATATTCACAAGGGTTATATGAGTGAACTGTAATAACTTGTTAAATTATGTCAATGTGAGAAATATGAGAAAACAAGTGCAGCTTCCTTACAAACTGAAACCAGAGAATGGAGAATGGAGAATAGGGAAATGGCAGAACTATGAAACCACTACTTCAGTTCTGTCTTCACAGACTATCTAACAACACTAGGAAAATGAAGTCTGGTGTGGGAAAATGATATAGCACGTGGAACATAGAACATAGTAAGTGAATGGTTCAGGAGAGATTATTGGGAGTAAAAATAATGGACATGGACAACTAACATAGATTTATGAAATGGGAATTAAGTTACTGAAACAGACTGGGAGACAAATGAAAGAGAAGCAATGGATGTAAAACATTTGGATTTTCAGAAAAGTTTTGGTGAAGCTCCAAGCCCAGTTTACAAAATCAAATCTGAGTTGATTGGGGCGAATCTATGGCCATGTTTCTAGACTGGGACAGCTGACAGGAAACAGTGAATAGAAATAAACAGACTCGTCAAGAAACCGTCTGACATTGTATGTAAGGTATGATTATGTGAGTATGGCCATGTCCCAGTCTCCCCATCACCTTCCTTGGATATCTCCTGTCTCACCAACAGGACAGACACAGCAGAAGTGGCGGTACAGTGGGATACAGTTGGAAGGGAATTGCTCTGGGATTCCTCAAAAGTGACTCCGTATCTCACTAAGTCTCATGGCGTTAGTTTACACATGGGAAAGGAAAGCTCCTGCTGATTACCATGCACCAGCCTCTCTCAGCTGATGAGTCAGTACTCCTCCATGCTGATCAACACTTGGAGGAAGCACTGAGGGTTGCAAGGGCGCAAAATGTACTCTGGTTGGGGGATTTCAATGACCACCAAGAGTAGCTCAGCTGCAGCATTACCGATTGAGCTGGTCGGGTCCGAAAGGATATAAAGGCTAGGCTGGGTCTACGGCAGGTCATGAAGGAACCAACAAAAGGAAAATACATACTTGACTACATCCTTACTAAGCTGCCAGGTGCAGAAGTATCTGCCCATGTCAGTAACGGTAAGAGTGACCACCGCATAGTCATTGTGAAGACAAAGTCCCACCTTCACACTGAGAGTAACATCCATCATATTGAGTGGTACTATTAGTGTGCTCAATAAGACCAACTTCAAATACATCTAGCAGCTCAAGTCTGGGTTTCCATAAGGTGCTGTGTGTCAGCAATAGCAGTGGAATTGTACTCCCGCACAACCTCATGGCCTGGCATATCCCACTCACAACAATTACCATCAAGCCAGAGGATCAACCTTGGTTCAATGGAATGTGCAGGATGGCAGGAGCAGCACCAGCCATACCTGACAATGAGGTGTTAGCCTGGTGAAGCCACCAAACAGGACTATGTGTGCACCAAACAGCATAAGCAGTAAATGATAGATAGAGCTTAGTGATCCCACAAGCAACGGTTCAGATCTGAGCTCTGCAGTCCATCTACTTCTAATTGAGAATAGTTATGGACAATTAAGCAAGTCATTGGAGGAGGAGATTCCACAAGTATCCCCATCCTTAATGATGGATTAGCCCTGCACTTCAGTGCAAAAGATAAGTTTGATGCATTCTTTCGTCAAAAGGACATCTTCAGTCAAAAGTGCTGAGTGGATGAAATATCTCAGCCTCCGACAGTGATCCTCAGCAATTCAGTCACCAGTCATCAGCCAATTCGTTTCAGTCCACGCAATACTCAGAAACAGTTGGAGGCACTGGATACTCCAAAGGGGACGCATGCTGACAATATTCTGGCAATTGTACTGAAAACGTGAACTGCAGAACTTGTCACTGACCTAGCTAATCTGTTCCAGTGTCGTTACAACAACATGGAAAATTACCCAAGTATCCCCTAGACATAAAAAGCAGACCAATTCCAATCCGACCATTTACCACCGAATCAGTGTACTCTCTATCATTAGTAAAGTGATGGGAGGTGTCAGTGCTTTCAAGCAGCACCTGCTCAGCAATAACCTGGTCAATGACGCCCAGTTTGGGTCCACCAGGGCCACTCAGCTCCTGACCTCATTACCTTGGTTCAAACATGGACAACAGAGCTGAATTCCAGAGGTGGGGTGAGAGTGACAACCCTTTAAATCAAGGCTGCCTTCGCCCAAGTGTGGTATCAAGGGGTGTTAATAAAACTGGGTATCAGGGACAAACTCCCCGCTGGTTAGAATCATACCTGACACGTAGGAAGATGGTCATGGTTGATAAAGGCCAGTCAACTGAGCTCCAGGACAAGTCTGTAGGAGTTCCTCGAGCAGTGGCCTAGGCCCAAACATCTTCAGGGCTCTTGATCAATGACCTTCCCTCTATTATAAGGTCAGAAGTGGGGATGCTCGCCAATGATTGCACAATGTTCAGCAACATTTGTGGGTCCTCAGATACTGAAGCAGTCCATGTCCAAATGCGACAAGATCTGGACAGTATCCAGGCTAACAAGTGGCAAGTAATATTGATGCGGCACAAATGCCAGACCGTGACCATCACCACTAATATGCAATCTAACACGGCCCCTTGGCATTCAATGGTGTTTCCATCTCTGAATCCACAGTGGACTGCAGTGGTTCAATAAGGCAGCTCACCACCACCTTCTCAAGTGGCAACCAGGGACAGGCAGAAATGCTGGCCCAACCAGTAACACCCAGATTCACGAAATAAACATTATTTTTTAAAAAATAACAGAAGAAGATTGTTGAGATATCACAGTGATCGGTGCTCGGGCCCCAGCTGTTCACACTACCCATTAAACATTTGGTTGCGGGAATCAAATAAAATATATCCCAACCTTCTGACAGAACTAACGGATGTTGGATTGTGAGTGGGTGAGGAGGTTGTAAAAAAGCCTGTCGGTGACTAAGACAAGTGGAGTGAATGGGCAAATACGTGGCAGATGGAGAGCAATGTGGGTAGAAGTGACGGTGTGCCCTTTGATTTGAAGCCTATCATTTGTAACGGGATTGTTTGAAACTTGTTGATCTACAAAGGGACGAATGCTCCTTTTTGTTGTTTCCTTCTGCGCAACCCTCCGAGGTCCCTGCAGCGCAGTGAGGGCTGAACCCAGAAGGCAATACTGGGAATGGCATTGGCACGCTGCCCAGTGTATATAGTCCAACCCAGTGGGGAGCTGTAACATTGCAAAGGATTTAGATATCCCTGTAGACCAGTCACTGAATAAAATATTGCACGAGCAGAAAACAGTTAGGAAGGTACATGGGTGTTGACCTTCATTTCAGGAGTAAGGGTGTCTTACTGCAGCTGTACAGGGCCTTAGCGAGAACCCATCCTGAACATTGTCCAGTGTTGTGTGCAGTTTTGGCCTCCGTACCTAATAAAGGCCAAACCTGACATTGAGGGAGAGCAGTGAAGGATGACCAGACTGATCTCTGGGATGACAGGATTGTTGTGGGAGCAGTGTTTGCGGCAACTGGGCCTGTATTCTATGGGCTTTAGGAAAATGAGTGGAGATCTCAGTGAGATACATAAATCTCTGACAGGGTGAGACAGATTGGAAGCAGGAATGATAATTCCCCTGGCTGTGGTGTCTAAAACAAGGGGCCACAGTATTAGATACAGACAGGCTATTCTGCATTAAGATGACAATAAATGTCTGCCCTCATAAACTGGTGAACCTGGGGAATACATTCGAACCATGACACTGAATATAAATATGGATTTAGAGACAGTAGAGATGGGAGAGAAGGAGTACGGTGTGGTAATAAAGGGCAAGCCATCATTATATTGCATTGGGTAGCAAACTCAATGGACCAAAGGGACTACTGCACTTGCTAATTTATAGCTTCCCAAGGTTAATCACATTAACGGATATATTCATTGCGTGGGATAAGTGCATTGTGGAGATATTTGAACATGAACAACAATGAGGTAGGCTCAATGTGTTGTATGGCCCAATCCATTCCCGATGTTTCTGTGCAGTCTGTGGGAAAGCTCTGTAAATGCTGTCACAAGCTCTCAGATGTTAGGAAGGAGGTCTCAGAAGGGTCAACAAGGCTGTGTTCCTGTTCCTTTCTTCCGATACTGAGGCTGGGGCCGGGTGTTCTGTCTGGGTTTATCCTTTCAGACCTCAGAGCAGTTTGATACAATAGAGTATCTAGCTTGGCCGATTCAGAGATCATTGAAAAGTTTTATCACCTGTATATATGTCTGCAGTCATAGATAATCATAGATAACAGGCTCCAGTCTGACAAGTATCCTTCCACTAAACCCTCTGCTTCCTACCATCAAGCCAACTGTGTATCCAATTGGCCTGTTCCCCCAGCATTTCACGTGATGTGACCTTCCAGAGCAGCCTGCCATGTAGAACCTTAGCAAAGGCCTTACTGAAATCCATGGAGACTACGTCTACCACTCTGTCCTCCTCAACCTTCCTCATAACTTCATCAAAGAACTCTAACAAATTTGGGAAGCAGGATCTCCCAATCACAATTTTATGCTGACTGCTCTGAATCAAACCCTTTGTAAGTAATGGATGCAGACAATGGTATGCTGTCCTTCATTGTAAGATGATTCGAGTACATAAGTAAAGCCATCTTCCTGCTGTTGTAGAGCCTTGCTGAGAGAGCATTAGGGGCACTCTCTCCAGATTTGATCTCCTTTGAAAGGAATGATCTCCTTACCACAGATAAGGGTGATGGTAACATGAGGACAGAGTAAAGAAGCTGAGTGTTTAATCTGTAGAGCTGTGAGAGACGAGGAAATGGTGACGTTGAAACACGAGGAGTGGCAGCGATCACTTATTTCCAAAAGACACATTGATGGGGTGAGAAATTCCATACTTTACCCAGGATTGATTGGTGTGATTTATTGTCACGTGTACCTCAGTACAGGGAGACACTTTGTTTATGAGCAGTGGAGGAAGATCATAGTAAGCATGGCCAGACAGATCATAGGGTGGAAATAGACTTGGACAGAGTAAGGCATGCAGGATACACTGAACAGGACGTGCACTAGACAAGATCAACATGAACAAGATCACCATTATTTGAACTTAGAGAGTCCATTCATCAGTCTAACGTGACTATCCTAATAGGTTATTTGCCTAAATTAACGCTCCCCATGTTATTGTGCAGTCAGCGAGTTAACCCTGTACTGAACATCATGTTATTCACAATCTCCAACAGCAGCCACAATACCTTCCATCTGAAACAGGTAGCCATGCCCACCAGCTTCGGCCTTACATAGAGAACACCAGGCTGGCTTTTTTGAAGATGGAACATGCCTTCTTGAGACTTCACACAAGACTTAAGTCTTCCCTCCTCACCACAAGAAAACCACGTTAAAGTCCCACGTGTGTATCATAAGCAACGGAGCCACCTGGAACAACGTGGAACAGTCTGTCTCTGCAGCCTCTGCTTCACTTGTTCATCATGTTAGAGCATCAATATGGAGACACTTAAGACTGCTGATGCTGGAGATCAGAGGAGAGCCTCGATTGCTGGAAAAGCACAGTGGGTCAGGCAGCATCCGAGAAGCAGGAGAATCGATGTTTCGGGCATAAGCCATTCATCAGGAATCAGCATCAATTACCACATTCTGCCCCTGTGTAAGTGCTTTGAGGTGGGAATGGCCTCCTACTGTTCCCGTATAAGTGACTCAAGTGGCTGACTGGCTTCTTCCTCGTCCGATTGGACAGGGCCAAGGGCCTGACTGGGTTACTCCTGGTTCCTGTTTAACAGCTCGATGTGCTGACAAGTGTGATGGTGCTGCAGCTTTAAGAGGTCATTTTTATCCTGGTTTCTTTTAAGAGAGAGATTGAACGATCGTTACCAAGCTGGCTAGTTAAGACCACTTGAGTAAACAGCAAGCGAGGCCTTAAGTTTATTTTAATGCAGGCTGAATGGGTGTGACCAGCTCTCACAAATTAGTATCACTAGGTTTTAGTTTCTCAGTAGCATCAGAAACTATTGCGGTCTCCACAGAGTTGGAAGCTTCAGGGAATGTCTCCTGGTTGGTACTCTCTCTGAATTTTCTCTTGATGCTGTTTTCTATTCCTGAATGTTCCTTTTTTCCAAGGGCTGTGTTTATGGGAGTTTCCTATGTTGGACTAGTTCATTAGTAATAGCTCCTAGATCTATTATTCTGTTTAGTTGCCCAATAGAATTACGTTATTCTAAATTCCTCTTTCTTTGGTTTTGTTTTATCTTCCATGTTTAAGTAGATGGTGTTTTGCTTCACACTGAGTAGTTTGACCCATCACATTGCATCCAGAACAGACACTTTACATTTCCTTTAAAATAAGAAAACATTAGTGTCTCGGCGACCGACTTCAAATATTTTCGAGGCGCTCTGGTGTGCCCCATCACACTAGACTCCTTCTCTTCCTGAGTAATAGGCTGGAGGCACTGAATGGGCTGTCCCTGTTCTACTCTAATAGTGTCAATAGGCTGAATGGCTTCCTCATATTCCTGTGAAGCCAGCGTTAGGTGCTGAATGAACTGCTGTTTAACAGTGACAATGTGCAGTGTCAGGAAGTGCTGTTACATGAATGTTGTGGACACTTTAACAGCACACGCATCAATGGAGTCTGGGTCTTGTTGCACATGGACACAAACCAGTTCAGGAACTGACGGGGGATAAAATGTTCTGAACATTGTGGAATCTTCAGTGACCATCCCCACTTCTGACCTTATGGTGGGGAGGATGGGGGTGGTGGTGGTGGCAGGGAGACATTGATGAAGTAGCTGAAGATGTTTGTGAAGAGGAAGCTAACCTGAGGATCTCCCACAGAGCTGACCCAGGACTGAGATGATGAACATCTTCCTTTGTGCCATGTTTGATTCCAAACACTGGAGAGTTTACAATGATTCCCATTAAGTCTAGTTTTGTTAAGCTCCTTGATGTCAATAAAAGTCAACCACTGCCTTGACATTGGGGCCAGTCATTTTTACCTGAACCCTTGAGCCAACCTCTTTTGTTCATATCAATAGGCCATGGTATAGGAACAGCACGTGTTTTCTTCAAACAAATGGGATTGAATGTCAGGGTTTCTCTTCTCAAGAATGTTAGGGAGCAAGATGACTGAACGTATTTGAAGAGGAGGTAGATGGATATTGACCTGTCAGAGAGTTGAGGGCTATGAAGAATTGGGTATGCAAGAGGATTTCAGAACGAGAGCAGATCAGCCACGATCTTAGTAAAGGGCAAGGCAGGCTTGGGGAGTGAGCGACCTGCCCCTGTTTCTGATGTTCTCCCATTCTGTTACTGAAAAGTTAGTGGGTGTTATTTTCATGGATGTTCTGTTATTTCATGTTTCAATCAGGGAGACCAGAGGATTTTGTGAGCCTTCTCTGGGTGAGGCATGGGAGCTGTATTGTCAGTGAATTTGGGTCTACAACATGACCAACAAATGAATCACAAGTTGCAGAAAGGGGAAGCTCTGTAAAGAGAGATGAGGGGCCTCTTTCATAACCAGCCTGGGCTTTCCAATTATATTTCCCAAATCATGTCAAACCGTGTGGGACAGTCTTGAAGGGCCGAATGGTCTCCTCTGTTTCTGTGCACAAGTTTGTAGGAGTAAGTAGCTTCCAACTGCTCCTGTCTAGTAGGTTTGAGGGGCTGAATGGAACACAGGAACATGGGAGCGAGGAGCAGGAGTGGGTCATTAGGATACGTTGAGCCTTCTGCATCAGGCACTAAGCTTGTGGCTGATCAGGTTATGGTCTCAGCCTCACTTTCCTGTCTGCGTCCCATTGTGCATGACTCATTTCTCTGTCAAATATTTACCTAACACAGCTTTCAATCAACATGAACATCAAGGCACGATAAACTTGCAGCGAAGCGAATTATGACTTGAAAGGTCCTTTCAGAATTTTTTGTCATCCCTCTTATAGACATGCAGAACAGAAACAGATCCGTTAGTCCAATCTGTTCACGCCGATCAAATATCAAATCTGATCGAATCCCATTTGCCAGCATTTGGTCAATATCCCTCCTCTCAGATACCTTTTAAATGTGCGATTGTAACCGCCTTCAGCACTTCCTCTGACAGCACTTTCTGTGCACACACCACTCTCTGTGTGAAACATTTATCTTCAGGGCCCTTCTAAATCAATCCTCCTCACCTTCAACCTATGCCCTCTTGTTTTGGAACCCCCTATCCTGGTGGAGCAGAGTGTGGCTGTTCAGAATATCCATGCCCCTGATGATTTTATAAACCTCTATAATGTCACCCCTCAAACTCTGACACTCCAGGAGAAAGCACCTCAAACTAATCAACCTCTCACTAAAGCTCAAACCTCCATTCCTGGAACATTCGTGTAAGTTATTTGTGCAGAAAACCGAATTGTACGCAGTATTCTTAAAGTGGCCTCACCAACAACCTGTACAGATACAACATACCACCACAACTCCTATACTCAATGCTCTGACTGATTAAGGTAAATGTGCTAAATGTGTTCAGCACCACTCTGTCTACCTGCGATTCCACATTCAAGGAACAATATACCTGCAGCCCTATGTCCCTTTTTTCCACAACATTTTCCAGGATCTCACCATTAAGTGTATAATTCCTGCCCTGATTTACCTTCCCAAACTGCAAAACCTCGTCTTTATCTAAATTAAACTTCATCTGTCCATCCTTGCCCCTTTGTCCCATCTAATTGCGGACTTGTTGTACTCTGAGATAATCTACTACACCACCTTTCTGATGTAATCTGTAAACTTACTAACTATGGCCCCAATATTCACATCTAAATCCTTTACATAAATGATGAAATGCAGTGAACTCAGTACTGATTCTTACAGCACACTGTTGCTCACAAGCCTCCAGTCTGAAAAATATCCCTCTTCCTTCAAGCCAATTGTGACTAGCTTCTTCTGTATCCCATGTGACTGAAACTTACGAATCTGTCTACCAATCAGAATGAAATCCTAGCTATGAAGAGAGGCTGAGTAGGTTAGGTTTATTTTCACTAGAAAAAAGGAGATTGAGGGGGTCCTGATTGAGATTTACAAAATCATGAAGGTTATAGCCAGGGTGGATAGAGACAAGCTTTTTCCCAGGGTGAAGGATTCAATAACGAGAGGTCGTGCTTTAAAAGTGAGAGGTGGAATATTTAAGGGGGATACACGCAGTAAGTACTTCACACAGAGGGTGATGGGCGTTTGGAACGCGTTGTTAGCAGAGGTGGTAGAGGTAGGCATGGTAGATTCATTTAAGATGAGACTGGACAGAGGCATGAGTCGGTGGGGAGTACAGGGATACATATGTTTAGGAATTGACCGACAGATTTAGACAGTACATTTGGATCGGTTCAGGCTTGGAGGGCGAAGGGCCTGTTCCTGGGCTGAAAATTTTCTTTGGTCTTTGTTGTTTAAATGAACACCTTGCTGAAGTCCATTTAGACAATGTCGACCAAACTGCCTTCATCAATCTTCTTTGTCACCTCTTCAAAAAACTCAATTAAATTAATGAGGCATGATTTCCCATGCAGAAAAACACGTTGTCTACTCTGAACAGCCCTTGACTTCCCAAATTTATGTAAATGCTACCCCTCAGAATCCCCTCCAACAACTTACCCACCACTGACATCAGGCTCACCGGTCTATCGTTCCCTGGCTTTTTGGATCACTGTTACCTTTTCTAGTCCCACTCCTCCACTGCTCACAACAAATGTTAAATGTAACCAGGTCGGTGATATGGCCGATGATATTTGTCTCAGACTGGGTCAGGGTCAGTTTTCGGAATAAGTCAGGCCAGTTTCTTTAATCTGCGAAAACAAAACGTTTATGATCCAGAGCAATGTTACTCAAACTATGATGGAAAGATGAATGGCAATCTGTTTGGGTTTCTCAAATATATAATCAATATTTCCCTTTCTAAACACACACACACACACACACACACACACAATCTCTGCAATTTTAACTTGAAAGAACTTTGTCCAGATATTATTGGAACACGTGACAAAGGAAAAATTGCAAGATTGGCCAAAACGTTATTCTGTTTCTGAAGATATTGTACTTACACAGCTGCTAGCAATGGGATTCCATCCTCGGAGAGTTGGATTTGGCTGAATTCCCTTTGCTTTAGGCAGTGAGGAGATTGCAGTGAATTGTGGTCAGGGATCACCCAAAGGCTAGCCTCACAGCACCAGGGACTTGGGTTCAATTCCAGCCTTGGATGACTGTTTATGTGGAGTTTGCACATTCTCCCCTTGTCGGTGTGAGCTTCTAATGGGTGATCCAGTTTCCTACCACAGCTCAAACTGTGTAGGTTCATTGGATTGGTCATGGTAAATTGTCCGTCGTGTTCAGGGATTTCTAGGTTACATGCATTAGTCAGGGGTAAATACAGGGAAATGGGTTGGGAAGGTTGGTATGGTCTTGTTGGGCCGAAGGGCCTGTTTCAACACTGTAGGGATTCCATAAAAATACGAATGGTAATGATGACTTCAGAGGTTTTTTTAGCTTGCACATATTACTGTGATGAGGAACAATGAAGGAGAGAGAGTGTAATAGGCCATTCCTTCTCGGGCAGATTACATTTTCTCCCTCTCTGAGCTGAATCACACAGTAATGTCATCCTCTCCCAAACTGGACCTTGTGAGGTCTCCTTGTACATTGTCCAAACTATGTCTCCATCACATTCCCTGTTCCATGTCGGAGCATCATTGCTGCTGTCATACACAGAGCCATACCCTGAGCAGAAAATGGCCTTGTTCGATTTGAAGATATGTTCATATATCCCTGTGTCATTAAAAAATAAAAATGGTTAATTTAATCAGAATACCTGTGTTAAAATTAATGCATTTTTTAAAGAAATACAGAAATTGCTGGAAAATCTCGGCAAGTCTGTCAGTTCCCAGATACCTTTTACATGCTGTAGTTGTACCAGCCTCCACCACTTCCTCTGGCAGCTCATTCCATATGCACACCACCCTCTGTGTGAATAGGTGCCCCTTAGGCCTCATCAAAACCTTTCCCCTCTCACTTTCCACCAATGCCCTCTAGTTTTGGATGCCCCTAATCTGGGGAAAAAACCCTGACTACTCACCCTATCTATGACCATTCTGATTTTATAAACCTTTACTGCTGCGAAATGTGACTCCAATCAACACGAATGGCTATAATTTCAGTCATCCTGGGCCTAAATTCTGAAATGCAACACTGACACTTCTTCCTTCTCCATCAGGTCACAATTCTACAATCAGTTTAATCTGGTTGTTCAGATGTATCATGAGACACTTCTGTGGGATTTACACCTTGACCTTTGTGCCCAGAAGAGGCCTCACCAATGTCCTGTACAACCTCAACATGACGTCCCCATTCCGATACTCAGAGGTCTGTCCTATGAAGACATGTGTGTTAAACACTTTCTTAACCACACGATCTATATGAGGTGCAAATTTTAAAGAATTAAACCTGACAGCTTAGGTTTCTGTACTACAGCACTGCCAAAGGCTCTACTTTTAACTGTATAGGTCCTGCACTTGGTTGATTTACCAAATCGAATATCTCGCATTAATTCAAACTAAACTCTATCTGCCACCGCTCAGACCAGTGTGTGATATTACTGCCACCTCCCCCTAGCATCACTCAGCAATACCCATAAAGCTGTAACATTATTCTCCTGTGTGTTTGTTCATCAGACTGTTCTGACATTCTGGGTCATACCTCTGCAACAGGCAGGACTTGAAACCAGGCCATCTAGTCCAGAGCTAGGAACACAACCACACAAGTCAGGAATTGGAATCAAATCCAGAGTTCTGGCTCAAAGACAGGGACACTACCATATCCAGATTTTGGGTCATATTCTTAGTGCTCGCTTTCACCTCGATATGGATTTAGTATAATTAGGTTGCCATTACTGAATCACAAAGAACACTTTGTATTATTAAACAAATGCAAGATATTTGTCTCAACTGTAGGATATTGAGTGTACGTGCTGTGCCATCGAAATTAACTGCAAACATCTTTAATTGCTATTATCTGAAGTCTGCAATATTAGAGAATGAAATTCTGCAGACACACTCTGCACAATGAAGGGTCTCAAACAGATATTTATTATCAGAGACGAAGGAAGAGCTTAATTTCTGGTCCCAAAACACCGATCGCTCTTCCCCAACTCTCACGTGCGACTCCCCTCTTGCTAAAACCATGAAATCATACCAGGCCGCTGATTACTGTCCAGCCACTCCTCCCCACTGACTGTGTCTGTAATCTGTCCCTCCTCCCCCTAACCACACAAGGCAAACCAAGGTCAGGGTCTTTGTGAAAATCAAGGCCAGAGTATGCAGGCCTCCTGGAGAGGGATAGGCGTTTTAAAATTGAAGGGGGAGGGGAGGTGGCAGTAATATCACACACTGGGCTGAGGGCTGGCAGATGAAGTTTAGTTTGGATTAATGCGAGGTATTGGATTTGGTAAATGAAACAAGAACAGGACCTATACAATTAAAATCAGTGCCTTTGGCAGTAGTGTAGGACAGAGACCTAGGCCGTCAGGTATAATTCTTTAAAATTTGCATCTCATATAGATAGTGTGGTTAAGAAGATGTTTAACACACTTGTCTTCATTGGTCAGACCTTTGAGTATCGGAATTGGGACGTCAATGTTGTGGTTGTACAGGATATTGGTGAGACCTCTTCTGGAATACTATGTCCAGTCTGGTCATCCTGCCCGCTCATTCCATAGGCACACCACCCTCTGGGTGAAAAAGCTGCCACTTAGGTCAGTTTTAAATGTTTCTCCTCTCACCTTAAGCCTATGTCCTCTAGTTTTGGTCTCCCCGTACCCTAAGAAAATACCTTGACTATTCACTTTGATATTATTGACCTTGATATTATTAAGATGGAGAGGGTTCAGAAGAGATTAACCTGGATGTTGCTGGGAGAGGAGGGAGTGAGCTATAAGGAGAGGCTGGATAGGCTGGGATTTTTTTCACTGAAGAATATGAGATTAAGCGGTAACTTTGCACAGGTTTATAAAATAATGGGGGGTAGAGATAAACTGAAGGGCTGATGTCTTTTCCCTAGAGTTGGGGATTCAAAACTGAGGGATATTTTAAGGTGCGAGGAAAAAGATTTACAAAAGTCATGAGAGGTAATTATATTAGACAGAATCTGGCTTGGGTGTGGAATGAACTTCCAGAGGAAGTGGTGAAAGCAGGGACACTTACAACATTTAAAGGACATTTAGATCAGTACATGGATAAGACACCAGTTTGGATGGTGCTGTGAGCAGCTGCCCTCTCCCTCCCCATCTCTGAATGATTCCCTGTTGGTTTTCACCCTCTGCCAATGCCTGTGCAGTGGCGTGTGGAGGCCAGCAGAGGGTGGCATTGCATCACTTCAAACACCACAGAGACTGCCAGACCTGCCCCACACAGAGACACATAGATACACACACAGCAATTGTTAGGACACAACATTGAGCTCATCTGGTACTTTAAACTAAACATAAAGA
This sequence comes from Chiloscyllium punctatum, assembly GCF_047496795.1. Classification (NCBI taxonomy): domain Eukaryota; kingdom Metazoa; phylum Chordata; class Chondrichthyes; order Orectolobiformes; family Hemiscylliidae; genus Chiloscyllium; species Chiloscyllium punctatum. The sequence goes on along the minus strand of NC_092745.1, from coordinate 7,742,472 downwards.
AATGCTCAATTTGCCTTGTAAACTGTTAAAATATGAGTGACAGAGATCTCCCAAATTCCACTGTTTAAATAAAAACATCAATTTATTTTATTAACTCTGAAACGGAACATTTTACATCAACAATTCACAACTCTGAGACCCTCTTTCTCTTAACTGCTTATTATCCCACTCCAACTCTATAGCAATATACTGTTTCAAAAAGACACTTATTAAAATTACATAAACGTAATTTCAAAACCGCACTGCAGCTGACCTCACACCAATATCCCTTTTTCCCATCTTTCCTGGGAAGACAGGCTCATGTTACCGGATGCTATCGAAGTGTCTACATTTCAGCATTCTGCAACCTGGGAACACATCCTTACATGATACTGTCTCTCAGACTCCCCCTCTCTGTCTATTTCCTAAACCCCTCCCCATGTGGTGAAATCTAAACTGATTCCCCCGTTATCTCTCTCTGGCAGTGATGTTCACACCCACAGAACCCCCTTGTCAGGGTAAAATGGGGATATGGAACTGGAAATGGATGGGAGCTGCACATCCTGTCACTTCCAGCCCGGGCTGCAAGTTTCCCCACACTGGGCAGAGATCTAACACAGTGTTACTGAGGAACGCACAGGGGTGGGGTACACAGTCCTATATGCTGGGAGTGTAACTGCTCCTTGTTTATAGATCAATGCACTGGGGTGGGGTACGCAGTCCTACATGCTGGGAGGGTAACTGCTCCTGGTTTACAGATCAATGCACTGGGGTGGGGTACACAGTCCTACATACTGGAAGGGTAACTGCTCCTGATTTACAGATGAATTCATGGGTGATCACTGCACAGGTTGCTGTGCTGGTCAGATTATCTGGTTGAGGTTTATAGATACTGCATTGATGTGGTCTGTGCAGCTCCCCAAACTGGATGGATATTTGTTTCAGGTTTACACATTTGTGCCCAGCTGTGTTGTGCACAGCTCCCAGTGCTGGACAGATATCTAGTCTGGGTTTATAGATCAATGCACTGTTGTGGTCTGCACAGCTCCCCGTCCTGGACAGATAACTAGTCTGCGTTTATAGATCAATGCACTGCTGTGGTCTACACAGCTCCCCGTCCTGGACAGATATCGAGTCCGGGTTTATAGATCAATGCACTGCTGTTCTCTACACAGCTCCCCGTCCTGGACAGATATCTAGTCTGGGTTTATAGATCAATGCACTGTTGTGGTCTGCACAGCTCCCCGTCCTGGACAGATATCGAGTCCGGGTTTATAGATCAATGCACTGCTGTGCTCTACACAGCTCCCCGTCCTGGACAGATATCTAGTCTGGGTTTATAGATCAATGCACTGTTGTGGTCTGCACAGCTCCCCGTCCTGGACAGATATCTAGTCTAGGTTTATAGATCAATGCACTGCTGTTGTCTGCACAGCTCCCCGTCCGTGACAGATATCGAGTCCAGGTTTATAGATCAATGCACTGCTGTGGTCTACACAGCTACCCGTCCTGGACAGATATCTAGTCTGGGTTGATAGATCAATGAATGGATGTGGACTGCACAGCTCCCCGTCCTGGACAGATATCGAGTCCGGGTTTATAGATCAATGAATGGATGTGGTCTGCATAGCTCCCGGTCCTGGACAGATATCTAGTCCGGGTTTATATATCAATGAATGGATGGGGTCTGCACAGCTCCCCGTCCTGGACAGATATCTAGTCCGGGTTTATAGATCAATGAATGGATGTGGTCTGCACAGCTACCCGTCCTGGACAGATATCTAGTCCCTGTTTATAGATCAATAAATGGATGTGGTCTGCACAGCTCCTCGTCCTGGACAGATATCTAGTCCGGGATCAATGAATGGATGTGGTCTGCACAGCTCCCCGTCCTGCACAGATATCTAGTCCCTGTTTATAGATCAATAAATGGATGTGGTCTGCACAGCTCCCCGTCCTGGACAGATATATAGTCCGGGATCAATGAATGGATGTGGTCTGCATAGCTCCCCGTCCTGGACAGATATCTAGTCCGGGTTTATAGATCAATGAATGGATGTGGTCTGCACAGCTCCCCGTCCTGGACAGATATCTAGTCCGGGATCAATGAATGGATGTGGTCTGCACAGTTCCCCGTCCTGCACAGATATCTAGTCCGGGTTTATAGATCAATGCGCTGCTCTCGTCTGCATTGCTTCCCATGCTGAATACTTGCTGGAGGAACACAGCAATCCAGGCAGCATCAGGAAGTGTAGTATTTGATGTTTCAGGTGTATCCCTCCTTCAGGATTCTTACAGAACAGTTACAACCGAAATGTTGACTTCTCCACGTCCTGATGGTGTCTGGATTGCTGTGTTCTCCCACCGTCCTGCGTGTCTACTTTGGACTCCAGCATCTGCAGCTTTTCTGTCTCTATCCCAGCTTCTCAAACTGGACAGATGTCTCGTCTGCGTTTGAAGATAAGTGATGTGACATGATCTATGCAGTGTTTCACTCTGGAAAGATTGCTGGATTGTATTGACCAGTGCAATATATGAATCTGGCCAGATTGCTGGGTTGTACTGAGCAGTACACTGGCCGGGTCTGCACAGTATTCCACGGTGAACTGATATCTCCCCTGGTTGTATGGTGTCTGGTCTGGTTCTGTGAGGTGGATTGAGAATGTGGTATATCTAACCATTTCAACTGATCTGGCAATGCCTTTAGTTCCCATTCCTGCGATTGGACCCTCCGTCTTTCACCCCATTAATTTTACAGTGTGTCCAGGCACAGGACATCATGTTGGTGGGGTGGGTAGGGGGGAAAGGTGATGGACAGGTCAAGGGGTTACCCGGAACGTTCTGTCCCCGACATTCTATAACCGACAATCCCCGGAACGTTCCGTCGCCAATATTCTATACCTGACATTCCCTGGAACGTTCTGTCCCCGACATTCTATAACTGACATTCGCCGGAACGTTCTGTCCCCAACATTCTATACCTGACATTCCCCGGAATGTCCTGTCCCCGACATTCTATAACTGACATTTCCCGGAATGTTCTGTCCCTGACATCGTTTGTGAACGGCCGGACGTCAGTGAATTGAACAAACGATAAGATCCCGAGGGAAGAGATCCCGTTCCAGGGAGAAGGAGACACTGTTCCGAAGGACCCTCAGGGAGTTAAAGGGGTGAATACGTTTTCCCTGCGTTTACATTTCTTCACGACACGGGATCGACCACAACTTAGACCAAAATACAGAAATTCCCAAACTCCGTTTGTCTTCAGGAAATCCTTCAGGACAGCAACGTTTCCACCCTCTGTATTAGGAACTGGGAAGGAGTGACCTGTGTCTGCTCTCGTGTGATCGAGTGTGTGGGAATGTTCGAGAAACCATCTGTCCTTATGGATGTGTCTCTGTGTGTTTGGGGAGGGAGGGTTTTCTGTGGTTTATGTCACATTTTTGTCAGTAATTCCAACCTTCTCACTTGTTATTCCAGCTCCAATTACTTTAATAAATCCCTGAATACAGGGACACATTTGAAAATATCACTGGGTCACCGATCAAACGAGTCCCTTTGCCTCCAGACTGATGGATAATGGGTTTGTTTTCCTTCCTCACAGTTAACGTAGTGACCATCTACGTCCTGCTTTATAAAGATTGTGGATTGTCTCCATGTGTCAGAAGTTACCTGGGGGCCATGGCAGCGGCGGATCTCCTGGTCATTATCCTCGACCTGATCCTGAGACACATTCCCATTGTTTATCAGGAACAGTTTTATTTCCTGTACTCCGTCCCCGTGTGTAATATCCACGCCGTCCTGCTTTATGCAGCCACTGACTGCTCTGTCTGGTTCACCGTCACTTTCACCTTTGATCGGTTTGTGGCCATTTGTTGCCAGAAGCTGAAACGTAAATATTGCAGTGAGAAAACGGCGGCTGTGGTTCTGGGAGCAGTGACTGTGCTGAGCTGTTTAAAGAACATTTTCTGGTATTTTATGCTCACGGCTCGGTATTTGCTGATGAACGTCCCCTGGTTTTGTGATGTAACAAACGCTGTTGTATTCTCCATTGTCTGGGTCACAATCGAGTTCCTCCACCACATTCTAACCCCGTGTGTCCCATTTCTCCTGATTCTGCTGCTCAATGTTCTCACTGTCAGACACATTTTAGTGACCAGCAGAGCCCGCAGGAGACTCCGCGCTCACACCAATGGGGACGCTCAGTCTGACACAGAAATGAGAAACCGAAAAAAATCCATCATTTTACTGTTTGTGATCTCGGCCAATTTCATCCTGTTATGGTCAACGTTCATGCTGTATTCTATATGGAGGCGGATGTGGTTTTTTGGGGATTGGTCTTTGAATCTCGATGACTTTGTGCAGGAATTGGGCTTCATGCTGCAGCTCCTCAGTTGCTGCACAAACACCGCGATTTATGCCGTGACCCAGACTAAGTTCAGGCAGCAGCTGAAAAATGTGCTGAAATATCCCTTCACCCAAATCCATCCATCAATCAAATTCCCTCATTAATCAATGCCTTCGGGATTTTCTCATTTCAGTTCAGTGTTTCAGTGATGGAGCAGCCTGTCGCTATGGTAACAGACTGAGGGTAGCGCTGGTTTGTCCATCCCTATCCCACAGGGGGGTTACAGGGTAACATTTCAATGTTTCTCACAACTCAGGGGCCAGTGAGAAAAGGCACCATCCCACTGACTGTATCCATCACTTCCATTTGAAACAAATAAAAATGTTGATTAAAGCGTGCCGAGCAGCAGAGTGACCGATGTTGTTGTGTGTCTTTGTGTTGGAGAAGCTGAGCTGGAGAGAGACAGACTCAGCCCCAAATCCTGGTCCTCAGGGAAGGGGAGGACACCGCGCCCTGAGCTCAGGAGCTGGGTTTAACTCCATCTGACCCCCACTCCAACCTGGACTCCACATTTCCTCTCCCCCACTTTTCTTCCTCAATTCTCTCCCTCTCTCTCTCTTTCTGCACACTCTCTCTTTCTCACCACCTCTCCCTTTCACTCTCTCTGGTCCCCTCTCAGAAACACCACCCCCAACCCCAGTTTCTCCACCTGCCTCCGCTATTCTTTCTGCCTCACTCTCCCCCTCTCTCTCTCACACCCCCAACATGAGTTTCTCCACCAGCCTCCATTCTTCTCTCTCCCCCTCACCCTCACTCTCCCTCTTTCCTGCCGTCTCTGTCTCCCTCCCGCAATTCCGTCTCTACTCCATTTTCCCCACCTCCCACTTCCCACATCTCTCGATCATCTCACCCCGACCCCCACCCCACCCCCCCCACCCCCCACACGCAGCCTCACTACCAACCCCCAGTCTCTGGGTCAGAGGGAGAGGGAAAGACCAGGGAGATAGAGTGTGTCATAGAGAGAGGGACGGATGGACAGGAAGGAAAGAGATTGAATCAGAGAGAAACGGAGGGAAGTGGGGAGAGAGATACCAAGGTAGGGGGGTCGAGATTGAGAGAAGATGGAGAGAGAGTGAAGGAGCAGGGAGAGACAGAGAGAGAGAGAGAGGGAAGGGAGAGATAAGGTGAGGGAGGGAGAGAGAGAAATAGGGGAGACATAATGAGAGAGGGGTCAGAGAGAGAGGGGACAGAGAGAGAGGGGACAGAGAGAAAGGGTGACAAAGAGAGGGGGGACAGAGGGAGGGGGTCAGAGAGAGGGCGACAGAGGGGGGAGACAGAGAGAGAGGGGGACAGAGAGATAGGTGGACAGAGAGAGAGGGGGACAGAGAGAGAGGGGGACAGAGAGAGAGAGGGACAGAGAGAGGGCGACAGAGAGAGGGGGACAGAGAGAGAGGGGACAGAGGGGGGGACAGAGAGAGAGGGGGACAGAGAGAGGGAGAGAGGGGGGGGACAGAGAGAGTGGGGGACAGAGAGAAGGGGGACAGAGAGAGGGGTGAGAGAGAGAGGGACAGAGAGAGGGGGGCAGAGAGAGAGAGGGACAGAGAGAGAGAGGTACAGAGAGAGAGGGACAGAGAGAGGGGTGACAGAGAGAGGGGGACAGAGAGAGAGGGAGGCAGAGAGAGAGGAGTCAGAGAGACAGGGGGCAGAGAGAGAGGGGGCAGAGAGAGAGGAGGGCAGAGAGAGGGGGCAGAGAGAGGGGGCAGAGAGAGGGGGACAGAGAGAGAGGGGGAAAGAGAGAGAGGGGGACAGAGAGAGGGCGAGAGAGAGGGGTATGGAGAGATGGGGACAGAGAGAGAGGGGGGCAGAGAGAGTGGGGGACAGCGAGAGAAGGGGACAGGGAGAAAGTGTGAGAGAGAGGGGGAAAGAGAGAGGGGGAGGCAGAGTGAGAGGGGGACAGAGGGGGGGCAGAGAGAGGGCGACAGAGAGTGAGGGAGACAGAGAGAGAGAGGGTGAGAGCGTGACAGAGAGAGAGGGGGACAGAGAGAGTGGGGGCAGAGAGAGTGGGGGACGGAGAGAGGGCGACAGAGAGAGGGCGACAGAGAGGCGGGAACAGAGAGAGAGGGGCAGAGAGAGGGGGGACAGAGAGAGAGGGAAACAGAGAGACAGGGGCAGAGAGAGAGGGGGTCAGAGAGAGGGCGTCAGAGAGAGGGAGACAGAGAGCGGGGTGACAGAGGGGTACAGAGAGGGGGGGGGAAGAGAGAGAGGGGGACAGAGAGAGAGGGGAGGACAGAGAGAGGGGTACAGAGAGAGACGGGGACAGAGAGAGAAGGGCAGAGAGAGAGGGGGCAGAGAGAGGGGGTACAGAGAGAGGGGGAGAGAGAGGGAGGACAGAGAGAGAAGGGGACAGAGAGAGTGGGACAGAGAGAGGGCGAGAGAGAGAGAAGGGGACAGAGAGAGAGGGGACAGAGAGAGGGGGAGAAAGAGAGAAGGTGACAGAGAGAGGGGGGACAGAGAGAGAGAGGGAGACAGAGAGAGGGGGACAGAGAGAGGGGGACAGAGAGAGAACGGGCAGAGAGAGAGGGGGTCAGAGAGAGTGGATCAGAGAGAGAGGGGTGCAGAGAGAGGGCGAGAGAGAGGGGGACAGAGAGAGGGGGGGACAGAGAGAGAGGGGGACAAAGAGAGAGGAGACAGAAAGAGAGGGGCAGAGAGAGAGGGGGTCAGAGAGAGATCGACAGAGAGAGGGGGACAGAGAGAGGGGGAACAGAGAGGATGATAGAGAGAGAGGGGTCAGGGAGAGAGGGTGACAGAGAGAGAGGGGGACAGAGGGAGATGAGGGCAGAGAGAGGCGTGCAGAGAGAGGGCGAGAGAGAGGGGTACAGAGAGAGAGGGGGACAGAGAGAGGGGGACAGAGACAGAGGAGGGCAGAGAGATGGGGGACAAAAAGAGAGGGGGACAGAAAGAGAGAAGCAGATAAAGAGGGGGTCAGAGAGAGGGCGACAGAGAGACGGGGGACAGAGGGGGGCAGAGAGAGGGGGGACAGAGAGAGGTGGGGACAGAGAGAGAGGGTACAGAGAGAGAGGGGAAAAGAGAGGGAGGGGCACAGAGAGAGAGGGGGGCAGAGAGAGAGGGGGCAGAGAGAGGGCAACAGAGAGAGAGGGACACAGAGAGAGGGGTTAGAGAGAGAGGGCGACAGAGAGAGGGGGTGACGGGGGGGGACAGAGAGAGAGTAGCAGAGATGAAAGGGGTCAGAGAGGGCGACAGAGAGAGAGAGTGGGACAGAGAGAGAGGGACAGAGAGAGGGGACAGAGAGAGAGGGGCAGAGAGAGAGGGGGCAGAGAGAGCGGGGCAGAGAGAGAGGGGGCAGAGAGAGATGGGGTCAGAGAGAGGGCGACAGGGAGAGGGGTGACAGAGAGAGGGGGGACAGAGAGAAAGGGAAAGAGAGAGGGGTGACAGAGAGAGTGCGGCAGAGAGAGGGGGGCAGAGAGAGGGGATCAAAGAGAGAGGGGTGCAGAGAGAGGGCGAGAGAGAGGGGGACAGAGAGAGAAGGGAACAGAGAGAGGGGGACAGAGAGAGAGGAGGGCAGAGAGGGAGGGGACAAAGAGAGAGGGGGACAGAAAGAGAGGGGCAGATAAAGAGGGGGGTCAGAGAGAGGGCGACAGAGAGAGGGGGGACACAGAGAGAGGGGGACAGAGGGGGGCAGAGAGAGGGGAGCACAGAGAGAGGTGGGGACAGAGAGAGGGGTGACAGGGAGAGGGGGACAGAGAGGGGGGGGGCGGAGAGTGAGGGGGACAGAGAGAGGGCGAGTGAGAGGGGTACAGAGAGAGAGGGGGACAGAGAGAGAGGGGGCATAGAGAGTGGGGGACAGAGAGAGAAGGGTACAGAGAGAAAGTGGGAGAGAGAGGGGGGAAAGAGAGAGGGGGGCAGAGTGAGAGGGGGACAGAGAGGGGGGCAGAGAGAGGGCGACAGAGAGTGAGGGAGACAGAGAGAGAGAGAGGGTGAGAGGGTGACAGAGAGAGAGGGGGACAGAGAGAGAGGGGGCAGAGAGAGGGGGGGACAGAGAGAGAGGGGGCAGAGAGGGGGGGGACAGAGAGAGGGCGACAGAGAGAGGGGGAACAGAGAGAGAGGGGCAGAGAGAGGGGGGACAGAGAGAGAGGGAGACAGAGAGAGGGGCAGAGAGAGGGGGTGAGAGAGAGGAGGTCAGAGAGAGGGCGACAGAGAGGGGGGCACAGAGAGAGAGGGGCACAGAGAGAGGGGTGACAGAGAGAGAGGGGGACAGAGAGAGAGGGAAGGAGAGAGAGAGGGGAGGAGAGAGAGAGGGGAGGACAGAGAGAGGGGTACCGAGAGAGACGGGGACAGAGTGGGAGGGGCAGAGAGAGAGGGGGCAGAGAGAGGGGGGACAGAGAGAGGGGGAGAGAGAGGGAGGACAGAGAGAGAGAAGGGGACAGAGAGAGGGGACAGAGAGAGGGGGAACAGAGAGAGAGAGGGGCAGAGAGAGGGGGGACAGAGAGAAAGGGAGACAGAGAGAAAGGGGCAGAGAGAGAGGGGGTCAGAGAGAGGAGTTCAGAGAGAGGGCGACAGAGAGGGGGGGACAGAGAGAGAGGGGCACAGAGAGAGGGGTGACAGAGGGGGACAGAGATGGGGGGACAGAGAGAGAGGGGGGCAGAGAGAGAGTGGACAGAGAGAGGGGGGCAGAGAGAGAGGGGGGCAGAGAGAGAGGGGGACAGAGAGAGGGGAGGACAGAGAGAGGGGAGAACAGAGAGAGGGGTACAGAGAGAGACGGGGACAGAGTGGGAGGGGCAGAGAGAGAGGGGGCAGAGAGAGGGGGGAGAGAGAGAGGGGGAGAGAGAGGGAGGACAGAGAGAGAGAAGGGGACAGAGAGAGGGCGAGAGAGAGAGGGGAGAGAGAGAGAGGGGACAGAGAGACGGGGAGAAAGAGAGAAGGTGACAGAGAGAGAGGGGTAAAGAGAGAGAGGGGGACAGAGAGAGGGGGACAGAGACAGAGGAGGGCAGAGAGAGGGGGGACAAAAAGAGCGGGGGACAGAAAGAGAGGGGCAGATAAAGAGGGGGTCAGAGAGATTGCGACAGAGAGATGGGGACAGAGGGGGGCAGAGAGAGGGGGGACAGAGAGTGGTGGGGACAGAGAGAGAGGGGACAGAGAGAGAGGGGAACAGAGAGAGAGGGGCACAGAGAGAGGGGTTAGAGAGAGAGAGGGCGACAGAGAGAGGGGGTGACAGAGAGAGGGGGGACAGAGAGAGGGGGACAGAGAGAGAGGGGCAGAGAGAGAGGGGGCAGAGGGTGATGGGGTCAGAGAGAGGGCGACAGGGAGAGGGGGTACAGAGAGAGGGGGGACAGAGAGAGAGGGAAAGAGAGAGAGGGGAACAGAGAGAGAGAGGGGCAGATAAAGAGGGTGTCAGAGAGAGGGCGACAGAGAGAGGGGGACACAGAGAGAGGGGGACAGAGGGGGGCAGAGAGAGGGGAGCACAGAGAGAGGTGGGTACAGAGAGAGAGGGGACAGAGAGAGAGGGGAACAGAGAGAGAGGGGAACAGAGAGGGAGGGGCACAACTGAGAGAGGGTGGAAGAGGGAGAGGGGGCAGAGAGGGGGGACAGAGAGAGGTGGGGACAGAGAGAGAGGGGACAGAGAGAGAGGGGGACAGAGAGAGAGGGGCACAGAGAGAGAGGGGCACAGAGAGAGGTGTTAGAGAGAGGGCGACAGAGAGAGGGGGTGACAGAGAGAGGGGGGACAGAGAGAGAGGAGCAGAGAGAGAGGGGTCAGAGAGAGGGCGACAGAGAGATGGGGACAGAGAGAGAGAGGGGGACAGAGAGAGAGGGACAGAGAGAGGGGGGCAGAGAGAGAAGGGGCAGAGAGAGAGGGGGTCAGAGAGAGTGGATCAGAGAGAGAGGGGTGCAGAGAGAGGGCGAGAGAGAGGGGGACAGAGAGAGAAGGGGACAGAGAGAGGGGGACAGAGAGAGGGGGGCAGAGAGAGAAGGGGCAGAGAGAGAGGGGGACAGAGAGAGTGGATCAGAGAGAGAGGGGTGCAGAGAGAGGGCGAGAGAGAGGGGGACAGAGAGAGAAGGGGACAGAGAGAGGGGGACAGAGAGAGAGGAGGGCAGAGAGAGAGGGGACAAAGAGATAGGGGGACAGAAAGAGAGGGGCAGATAAAGAGGGCGTCAGCGAGAGGGCGACAGAGAGAGGAGGGACACAGAGAGGGGGGACAGAGGGGGCAGGGAGAGGGGGGACAGTGAGAGGTGGGGACAGAGAGAGAGAGGACAGAGACAGAGGGGAACAGATTGAGTGAGGGGGCAGAGAGAGAGGGGGCAGAGAGAGCGGGACAGAGGGAGAGGTGGCAGAGAGAAAGGGGAACAGAGAGAGAGGGGCACAGAGAGAGAGGGGCACAGAGAGAGGGGTTAGAGAGAGGGCGACAGAGTGAGGGGGTGACAGAGAGAGGGAGGATAGAGAGAGTGGAGCAGAGAGAGAGGGGGTCAGAGAGAGGGCGACAGAGAGATGGGGAACAGAGAGAGAGAGGGGGACAGAGAGAGGGGCGGGGAGAGAGGGGGCAAAGAGAGGGGATCAGAGAGAGTGGGGGACAGAGAGAGAGGTGCAGAGAGAGAGGGGGTCACAGAGAGGGCGACAGAGAGATGGGGAACAGAGAGAGAGAAGGGGACAGAGAGAGGGGGCAGAGAGAGGGGGCAGAGCGAGAGGGGGCAGAGAGAGAGGGGGACAGAGAGAGAGGGGGTCAGAGAGAGGGGGACAGATAGAGGAGTGACAGAGAGAGCAGGCAGACAGAGGGGCAGAGAGGGGGCAAAGAGGGGATCAGAGAGAGTGGGGACAGAGAGAGGGCGAGAGAGAGAGGGGGACATAGAGAGAAGGGGACAGAGAGAGAGGGGGGCAGAGAGAGGGGGAGAGAGAGAGGGTGACAGAGAGAGAGGGGGACAGAGTGGCGGACAGAGACAGTGGCAGCAGAGAAAGAGTGGGGCAGAGAGAGAGGGCGACAGAGATTGGGCGACAGAGAGAGAATGACAGAGAGAGGGGGGGACAGAGAGAGGGGGGACAGAGAGAGAGGTGACAGAGGGGGACAGAGAGAGGGGGGCAGAGAGAGGGGAGGACAGAGAGAGGGGTACACAGAGAGAGGGGGACTGAATGAGAGGGGCAGAGTGAGAGGGCGACAGAGAGAGGGCGACAGAGAGGGGGAGTAGAGAGACGGGGGGCAGAGAGAGTGGGGACAGAGACAGGGGTGACAGAGAGAGGGGGACAGAGAGAGGGGGACAGAGAGAGAAGTGGGCAGAGAGAGAGTGGGGACAGAGAGAGACGGGACAGAGAGAGAGGGGAACAGAGAGAGAGGGGCACAGAGAGAGAGAGGGGCACAGAGAGAGGGGTTAGAGAGAGGGCGACAGAGAGATAGGGTGACAGAGAGAGGGGGCAGAGAGAGAAGGGGCAGAGAGAGAGGGGGTCAAAGAGACGGGATCAGAGAGAGAGGGGTGCAGAGAGAGGGCGAGAGAGAGGGGGACAGAGAGAGAAGGGGTCAGAGAGACGGGGACAGAGAGAGAGGAGGGCAGAGAGTGAGGGGACAAAGAGAGAGAGGAGGACAGAGAGAGGGGTTAGAGAGAGGGCGACAAAGAGAGGGGTTGACAGAGAGAGAGGGGGACAGAGGGAGAGGAGCAGAGGGAGAAGGGGTCAGAGAGAGGGGGACAGAGAGAGGGGTGACAGAGAGAGGGGGCAGAGAGAGAGGCAGAGAGAGAGGGGGCAAAGAGAGGGTATCAGGGAGAGTGGGGGACAGAGAGAGGGCGAGAGAGAGAGGGGGACAGAGAGAGAGGAGCAGAGAGAGAGGGCGACAGAGAGATCGGGAACAGAGAGAGGGGGGGTCAGAGAGAGAGGGACAAAGAGAGCGGGAAAGAGAGAGGGGGGCAGAGAGAGAGTGGGGACAGAGAGAGGGGGGACAGAGAGAGAGGGGAACAGCGAGAGAGGGGCACAGAGAGAGAGGGGCACAGAGAGAGGGGTTAGAGAGAGGGCGACAGAGAGAGGGGGTGACAGAGAGAGGGGGGACAGAGAGAGAGGAGCAGAGGGAGAGGGGTCAGAGAGAGGGCGACAGAGAGATGGGGGACAGAGATAGAGAGGGGGACGGAGAGAGGAGGACAGAGAGAGGGGGCAGATGGAGAAGGGGCAGAGAGAGAGGGGGTCAAAGAGACGGCGACAGGGAGAGGGGGACAGAGAGAGGGGGGACAGAGAGAGAGGGAAAGAGAGAGGTGTGACAGAGAGAGTGGGGCAGAGAGAGAGGGGCAGAGAGAGAGTGGGCAGAGAGAGGGGATCAGAGAGAGAGGGGTGCAGAGAGAGGGCGAGAGAGATGGGGACAGAGAGAGAAGGGATCAGAGAGAGGGAGACAGAGAGAGAGGAGGGCAGAGAGTGAGGGGACAAAGAGAGAGGAGGACAGAAAGAGAGGGGCAGATAAAGAGGGGGTCAGAGAGAGGGCGACAGAGAGAGCGGGGGCAGTGAGAGGTGGGGACAGAGAGAGAGGGGACAGAGAGAGAGGGGAATAGAGAGGGAGGGGCACAGACTGAGTGAGGGGACAGAGAGAGAGTGGGCAGAGAGAGAAGGACACAGGGAGAGGGGGCAGAGCGAGGGGGGACAGAGAGAGATGGGGACAGAGAGAGAGGGGAGAGAGAGAGAGGGGGACAGAGAGAGAGGAGCAGAGAGAGAGGGGGTCAGAGAGAGGGGCACAGAGAGAGGGGTGACAGAGAGAGGGGGCAGAGAGAGAGGCAGAGAGAGAGGGTGCAAAGAGAGCGTATCAGGGAGAGTGGGGGACAGAGAGAGGGCGAGAGAGAGGGGGACAGAGAGAGAAGGGGACAGAGAGAGAGGGCGACAGAGAGATCGGGAACAGAGAGAGAGAGAGGGGGACAGAGAGAGGGGGACAGAGAGAGAGGGGAACAGAGAGAGAGGGGCACAGAGAGAGGGGTTAGAGAGAGGGCGACAAAGAGAGGGGGTGACAGAGAGAGAAGGGAACAGAGAGAGAGGAGCAGAGAGAGAGCGGGTCAGAGAGAGGGGGCCAGAGAGAGGGGTGACAGAGAGAGGGGGCAGGGAGAGAGGCAGAGAGAGAGGGGGCAAAGAGAGGGGGTCAGAGAGAGTGGGGGACAGAGAGAGGGCGAGAGAGAGGGGGACAGAGAGAGAAGGGGACAGAGAGAGGGGGACAGAGAGAGAGGGGAACAGAGAGAGAGGGGCACGGAGAGAGAGGGGCACAGAGAGAGGGGTAAGAGAGAGGGCGACAGAGAGAGGGGGTCACAGAGAGAGAGGGGGACAGAGAGAGAGGAGCAGAGAGAGAGGGGGTCAGAGAGAGGGGGACGGAGAGAGTGATGACAGAGAGAGGGGGCAGAGAGAGGGGCGGAGAGAGAGGGGGCAAAGAGAGGGGATCAGAGAGAGTGGGGGACAGAGAGAGCGAGAGAGAGGGGGACAGAGAGAGAGGAGCAGAGAGAGAGGGGGTCAGAGAGAGGGCGACAGAGAGATGGGGAACGGAGAGAGAGAGGGGGACAGAGAGAGGGGGACAGAGAGAGGGGGACAGAGACAGGGGGCAGAGAGAGAGGGGGCAGAGAGAGAGGCAGAGAGAGAGGGGGCCAGAGAGATCGGGAACAGAGAGAGAGAGGGGGGCAGAGAGAGGGGGGGACAGAGAGAGGTGGGACCAGAGAGAGAGAGGACAGAGAGAGAGGGGAACAGAGAGGGAGGCGCACAGACTGAGAGAGGGGGCAGAGAGAGAGGGGGCAGAGAGAGGGGTACAGAGGGAAAGGGGAGGTGAGAGGGGGGGAAAGAGAGTGGTGGGGACAGAGAGAGAGAGGGGGACAGAGAGAGAGAGGGGGACAGAGAGAGGGGGACAGAGCGAGGGGGAGAGTGAGAGGGGGACAGAGAGAGGGGGCAGAGAGAGAGGGGGCTGATAGAGAGGGGGACAGAGAGCGTGGCGGACAGAGAGAGAGAGGGAGCAGAGAAAGAGTGGGGCAGAGAGAGAGGGGGACAGAGAGAGAAGGGGACAGAGAGAGGGGGACAGAGAGAGAGGAGGGCAGAGAGGGAGGGGACAGAGAGAGAGGGAAACAGAGAGGGAGGGGCACAGACTGAGAGAGGGGTGACACCGAGAGAGGGGGACAGAGGGGGCAGAGAGGGGGGGGGACAGAGAGAGGTGGGGACAGAGAGAGAGGGGACAGAGAGAGAGGGGAACAGAGAGGGAGGGGCACAGACTGAGAGAGGGGGGCAGAGAGAGAGGGGGCAGAGAGAGGGGGCAGAGGGAGGGGGCAGAGGGAAAGGGGGCAGTGAGAGGGGGGAACAGAGAGAGGTGGGGACAGAGAGAGGGGACAGAGAGAGAGGGGAACAGAGAGGGAGGGGCACAGACTGAGAGAGAGGGGCAGAGAGAGAGGGGGCAGAGAGAGGGGGCAGAGGGAGAGGGGGCAGAGAGAGGGGGGGGACAGAGAGTGGTGGGGACAGAGAGAGAGGGAACAGAGAGAGAGAGGGCAGAGAGAGAGAGGGCAGAGAGAGAGGGGGACAGAGAGAGAGGGGAACAGAGAGGGAGGGGCACAGACTGAGAGAGAGGGGCAGAGAGAGAGGAGGCAGAGAGAGGGGGCAGAGGGAGAGGGGGCAGAGAGAGGGGGGGACAGAGAGTGGTGGGGACAGAGAGAGAGGGAACAGAGAGTGAGAGGGCAGAGAGAGAGAGGGCAGAGAGAGAGGGGGACAGAGAGAGAGGGGGTCAGAGAGAGGGGGAAAGAGAGAGGGGTGACAGAGAGAGCGGGCAGAGAGAGGGTCAGAGAGGGGGCAAAGAGGGGATCAGAGAGAGTGGGGAAAGAAAGAGGGCGAGAGAGAGGGGGGACAGAGAGAGAGGGGGACAGAGTGGCGGACAGAGAGAGAGGGAGCAGCGAAAGAGTGGGGCAGAGAGAGAGGGCGACAGAGAGAGGGTGACAGAGAGAGGGGGGGTCAGAGAGAGAGGTGACAGAGGGCGACAGAGAGAGGGGGGCAGAGAGAGGGGAGGACAGAGAGAGGGGTACACAAAGAGAGGGGGACACAGAGAGAGGGGCAGAGAGAGAGGGCGACAGAGAAAGGGCGACAGAGAGGGGAAGGAGAGAGAGGGGGGACAGAGAGAGTGGGGACAGAGAGAGGGGGACAGAGAGAGGGGGACTGAGAGAGGTGGACAGAGAGAGGGAGCAGAGAGAGTGGGACAGAGAGAGAAGGGGGCAGAGAGAGAAGGGGCCAGAGAGAGAGTGGGGACAGAGACCGAGAGGACAGAGAGAGAGGGGAACAGAGAGAGAGGGGCACAGACTGAGAGAGGGGGGGAGAGAGAGAGGGGGCAGAGAGACGGGGCAGAGGGGGAGGGGGAAGAGAGAGGGGTCAGAGAGTGGTATTTGACAGAGAGAGAGGGGACAGAGAGAGAGGGGAACAGAGAGAGAGGTGCACAGAGAGAGAGGGGCACAGAGAGAGGGGTTAGAGAGAGGGCGACAGGGAGAGGGGGGACAGAGAGAGGGGGGAACGGAGAGAGAGGGAAAGACAGAGGGGTGACAGAGAGAGAGGAGGGCAGAGAGAGAGGGGACAAAGAGAGAGGAGGACAGAAAGAGAGGGGCAGATTAATAGGGGGTCAGATAAAGAGGGGGTCAGAGAGAGGGCGACAGAGAGAGGAGGGACACAGGGAGGGGGGACAGAGGGGGCAGAGAGAGGGGGGGACAGAGAGAGAAGGGGACAGAGAGAGAGGGGACAGAGTGAGAGGGGAACAGAGAGAGAGGGGCACAGAGAGAGGGGAACAGAGAGAGAGGGGCACAGAGAGAGGGGTTAGAGAGAGGCGACAAAGAGAGGGGATGACAGAGAGAGAGGGGGACAGAGAGAGAGGAGCAGAGAGAGAGGGGGTCAGAGAGAGCGGGACAGAGAGAGGGGTGACAGAGAGAGGGGGCAGAGAGAGAGGCAGAGAGAGGGGGCAAAGAGAGGGTATCAGGGAGAGTAGGGGACCGAGAGAGGGAGAGAGTGAGAGGGGGCAGAGAGAGAGGAGCAGAGTGAGAGGGCGACAGAGAGATCGGGAACAGAGAGAGAGAGGGGGACAGAGAGAGGGGGACAGAGAAAGCGGGACAGAGAGAGGGGTCAGGGAGAGAGGGGGCAGACAGAAAGGGGGACAGAGAGAGAGGGGGTCAGAGAGAGGGGGACAGAGAGAGGGGTGACAGATAGAGGGGGCAGAGAGAGGGGCAGAGAGAGAGGGGGCAAAGAGAGGGGGTCAGAGAGAGTGGGGGACAGAGAGAGGGCGAGAGAGAGGGGGACAGAGAGAGAAGGGGACAGAGAGAGGTGGACAGAGAGAGAGGAGGGCAGAGAGGGAGGGGACAAAGAGAGAGGGGGACAGAATGAGAGGGGCAGATAAAGAGGGGGTCAGAGACAGGGCGACAGAGAGAGGGGGGACACAGAGAGAGGGGGACAGAGGGGGCAGAGAGAGGGGGGGACAGAGAGAGGTGGGGACAGAGAGAGAGGGGACAGAGAGAGATGGGAACAGAGAGGGAGGGGCACAGACTGAGAGAGGGGGGCAGAGAGAGAGGGGGCAGAGAGAGAGGAGCAGAGAGAGAGGGGGTCAGAGAGAGTGGCACCGAGAGAGGGGTGACAGAGAGAGGGGGCAGAGAGAGGGGCGGAGAGAGAGGGGGTCAGAGAGAGGGCGACAGAGAGAGGGGTGACACAGAGATGGGGGAGAGAGGGGGCAGAGAGAGGGGGGTGACAGAGAGAGGTGGGGACAGACAGAGAGAGGGCAAAATGAGAGGGGAACAGAGAAGGAGGGGCACAGACTGAGAGAGGGGGGCAGAGAGAGAGGGGGCAGAGAGAGAGGAGCAGAGAGAGAGGGGGTCAGAGAGAGTGGCACCGAGAGAGGGGTGACAGAGAGAGGGGGCAGAGAGAGGGGCGGAGAGAGAGGGGGCAAAGAGAGGGGATCAGAGAGAGTGGGGGACAGAGAGAGAGGCACAGAGAGAGGGGTTAGCGAGAGGGCGACAGAGAGAGGGGGTGACAGAGAGCGGGGGGACAGAGAGAGAGTAGCAGAGAGAGAGGGTTCAGAGAGAGGGCGAGAGAGAGAGGGGGACAGAGAGAGAGGAGCAGAGAGAGAGGGGTCAGAGAGAGGGCGAGAGAGAGAGGGGGACAGAGAGAGAGGAGCAGAGAGAGAGGGGGTCAGAGAGAGGGCGACAGAGAGAGGGGGAGAGTGAGGGGGGACAGAGAGAGGGGGCAGAGAGAGAGGGGGCTGAGAGAGAGGAGGACAGAGAGCGTGGCGGACAGAGAGAGAGAGGGAGCATAGAAAGAGTGGGGCAGAGAGAGAGGGGGACAGAGAGAGAAGGGGACAGAGAGAGGGGGACAGAGAGAGAGGAGGGCAGAGAGGGAGGGGACAAAGAGAGAGGGGGACAGAAAGAGAGGGGCAGATAAAGAAGTGGTCAGAGAGAGGGCGACAGAGAGAGGGGTGACACAGAGAGAGGGGGACAGAGGGGGGCAGAGAGAGGGGGGGACAGAGAGAGGTGGGGACAGAGAGAGGGGACAGAGAGAGATGGGAACAGAGAGGGAGGGGCACAGACTGAGAGAGGGGGCAGAGAGAGAGGGGGCAGAGAGAGGGGGACAGAGAAAGGTTTCAGAGAGAGAGGGGGCAGAGAGAGAGGGGGACAGAGAGAGAGAGGGGGTCAGAGAGAGGGGGACAGAGAGAGGGGTGACAGAGAGAGGGGGCAGAGAGAGGGGCAGAGAGGGGGCAAAGTGGGGATCAGAGAGAGTGGGGACAGAGAGAGAGGGCGAGAGAGAGGGGGACATTGAGAGAAGGGGACAGAGATAGAGGGGGGCAGAGAGAGGGGGAGAGAGAGAGGGTGACAGAGAGAGAGGGGGACCGAGTGGCGGACAGAGAGGGAGGGAGCAGAGAAAGAGTGGGGTAGAGAGAGAGGGCGACAGAGAGAGGGTGACAGAGAGAGAGGGGGACAGAGGGGGGGGGGCAGAGAGAGAGGTGACAGAGGGGGGACAGAGAGAGGGGGGCCAGAGAGAGGGGAGGACAGAGAGAGGGGAACACAGAGAGAGAGGGACAGAGAGAGAGGGGCAGAGAGAGAGGGCGACAGAGAGAGGGCGACAGAGAAAGGGCGACAGAGAGGGGGAGGAGAGAGAGGGGGGACAGAGAGAGGGGGGACAGAGAGAGGGGGGGACAGAGAGACGGAGCAGAGACAGTGGGACAGAGAGAGAAGGAGGCAGAGAGAGAGTGGGGACAGAGAGAGAGGGGACAGAGAGAGAGGGGAACAGAGAGAGAGGGGCACAGAGAGAGAGGGGCACAGAGAGAGGGGTTAGAGAGAGGGTGACACAGAGAGAGGGTGACAGAGAGAGGGGGGATCGAGAGAGAGATGAGCAGAGAGAGAGGGGTCAGAGAGAGGGCGACAGAGAGATGGGGGACAGAGAGAGAGAGGGGGACAGAGAGAGGAGGACAGAGAGAGGGGGCAGAGAGAGAAGGGGCAGAGAGAGAGTGGGTCAAAGAGACGGCGAAAGGGAGGGGGGGACAGAGAGAGGGGGGGACAGAGAGAGAGGGAAAGAGAGAGGTGTGACAGAGAGAGTGGAGCAGAGAGAGAGGGGCAGAGAGAGAGTGGGCAGAGAGAGTGGATCAGAGAGAGAGGGGTGCAGAGAGAGGGCGAGAGAGAGGGGGACAGAGAGAGAAGGGGTCAGAGAGAGGTGGACCGAGAGAGAGGAGGGCAGAGAGTGAGGGGACAAAGAGAGAGGAGGACAGAAAGAGAGGGGCAGATAAAGAGGGGGTCAGAGAGAGGGCGACAGAGAGGGGGGACAGTGAGAGGTGGGGACAGAGAGAGAGGGGACAGAGAGAGGGGAATAGACAGGGAGGGGGACAGACTGAGTGAGGGGGGCAGAGAGAGAGGGGGCAGAGAGAGGGGGACAGAGAGAGATGGGGACAGAGAGAGAGGGGACAGAGAGAGAGGGGAACAGAGAGAGAGGGGAACAGAGAGAGAGCGGCACAGAGAGAGGGGTTAGAGAGAGAGCGACAAAGAGAGGGGGTGACAGAGAGAGAGGGGGACAGAGAGAGAGGAGCAGAGAGAGAGGGGGTCAGAGAGAGGGGACAGAGAGAGGGGACAGAGAGAGAGGGGAATAGAGAGGGAGGGGCACAGACTGAGTGAGGGGGGCAGCGAGAGAGGGGCAGAGAGAGGGGGACAGAGGGAGTGGGGGCAGAGAGAGAGGGACAGAGGGAGAGGGGGCAGAGAGAGGGGACAGAGGGAGTGGGGGCAGAGCGAGGGGGTGACCGAGAGAGATGGGGACAGAGAGAGAGGGGACAGAGAGAGAGCGGAACAGAGAGAGAGTGGAACAGAGAGAGAGGGGCACAGAGAGAGGGGTTAGAGAGAGGGCGACAAAGAGAGGGGGTGACAGAGAGAGAGGGGGACAGAGAGAGTAGAGCAGAGAGAGAGGGGGTCAGGAGAGAGGGGGGACAGAGAGACGGGTGACAGAGAGAGGGGGCAGAGAGAGAGGGGGCAAAGAGAGGGGGCCAGAGAGAGAGGGGACAGAGAGAGAGCGGAACAGAGAGAGAGTGGAACAGAGAGAGAGGGCACAGAGAGAGGGGTTAGAGAGAGGGCGACAAAGAGAGGGGGTGACACAGAGAGAGGGGGAGAGAGGGACGCAGAGAGAGGGGGGGACAGAGAGAGGTGGCCCAGCGAGAGAGAGGACAGAGAGAGAGGGGAACAGAGAGGGACGCGCACAGACTGAGAGAGGGGGGCAGAGAGAGCGGTACAGAGGGAAAGGGGGCAGTGAGAGGGGGGGCAGAGAGTGGTGGGGACAGAAAGAGAGGGGACAGAGAGAGAGGGGCACAGAGAGAGGGGTTCGAGAGAGAGCGACAGAGAGGGGGTGACAGAGAGAGAGGGGGACAGAGAGAGAGGAACACAGAGAGAGGGGGTCAGAGAGAGTGGCACCGAGAGAGGGGTGACAGAGAGGGGGGGCAGAGAGAGGGGCGGAGAGAGAGGGGGCAAAGAGAGGGATCAGAGAGAGTGGGGGGACAGAGAGAGAGGGGCACAGAGAGAGGGGTTAGTGAGAGGGCGACAGAGAGATGGGGAACAGAGAGAGAGGGGGACAGAGAGAGAGGGGAACAGAGAGGGAGGGTCACAGACTGAGAGAGGGGGCAGAGAGAGAGGGGGCAGAGGGAGAGGGGGCAGAGAGAGGGGGGGACAGAGAGTGGTGGGGAAAGAGTGAGAGGGGACAGAGAGAGAGGAGGGCAGAGAGAGAGGGGACAAAGAGAGAGGGGGACAGAAAGAGAGGAGCAGATAAAGAGCGGGTCAGAGAGAGGGCGACAGAGAGAGGGAGGGCACAGAGAGAGGGGGACGGGGGGGCAGAGAGGGGGGTACAGAGAGAGGTGGGGACAGAGAGAGAGGGGAAAGAGAGCGAGGGGAACAGAGAGGGAGGGGCACAGACTGAGAGGGGGGGCAGAGAGAGAGGGGGCAGAGAGAGGGGGCAGAGGGAGAGGGGGCAGAGAGAGGGGGGTTAGAGAGAGGGCGACAGAGAGTGGTGGGGACAGAGAGAGGTGGGGACAGAGAGAGAGAGGGGGCAGAGAGAGAGAGGGCAGAGAGAGGGGGGTTAGAGAGAGGGCGACAGAGAGTAGTGGGGACAGAGAGAGGTGGGGACAGAGAGAGAGGGGAACAGAGAGAGAGGGGCACAGAGAGAGAGGGGCACAGAGAGAGGTGTTAGAGAGAGAGCGACAGAGAGAGGGGGTTACAGAGAGAGACGGGGACAGCGAGAGAGGAGCAGAGAGAGAGGGGGTCAGAGAGAGGGCGACAGAGAGATGGGGAACAGAGAGAGAGAGGGGGAAGAGAGAGGGGACAGAGAGAGGGGGACAGAGAGAGGGGTGACAGAGAGAGCGGGCAGAGAGAGGGTCAGAGAGGGGGCAAAGAGGGGATCAGAGAGAGTGGGGAAAGAGAGAGGGCGAGAGAGAGGGGGGGACAGAGAGAGAGGGGGACAGAGTGGTGGACAGAGAGAGAGGGAGCAGAGAAAGAGTGGGGCAGAGAGAGAGGGCGACAGAGAGAGGGCGACAGAGAGAGGGGGGGGTCAGAGAGAGAGGTGACAGAGGGCGACAGAGAGAGGGGGGCAGAGAGAGGGGAGGACAGAGAGAGGGGTACACAAAGAGAGGGGGACAGAGAGAGAGGGGCAGAGAGAGAGGGCGACAGAGAGAGGGCGACAGAGAGGGGAAGGAGAGAGAGGGGGGACAGAGAGAGTGGGCACAGAGAGAGGGGGTACAGAGAGAGGGGCGACAGAGAGTGGGGGACAGAGGGAGGGGGACTTAGAGAGGTGGACAGAGAGAGGGAGCAGAGAGAGTGGGACAGAGAGAGAAGGGGGCAGAGAGAGAGTGGGGACAGAGAGAGAGGGGACAGAGAGAGAGGGGAACAGAGAGAGGGGCACAGAGAGATAGGGGCACAGAGAGAGGGGTTAGAGAGAGGGCGACGGAGAGAGGGGGGTGACAGAGAGAGGGGGGACAGAGAGAGAGGAGCAGAGAGAGAGGGGTCAGAGAGAGGGCGACAGAGAGATGGGGGACAGAGAGAGAGAGGGGGACAGAGAGAGGGGGACAGAGAGAGGGAGCAGAGAGAGTGGGACAGAGAGAGAAGGGGACAGAGAGAGAGGGGGACAGATAGAGGGGGAGAAAGAGAGAAGGTGACAGTGAGATTGGGGGACAGAGAGAGTGGTGGACAGAGAGTGGGGGACAGAGAGAGAGGATGACAGAGAGAGATGGGGACAGGGAGAGAGGGGGACAGAGAGAGAGGGGGACAGAGAGAGGGGGAGAGAGACAGGAGGGCAGACAGAGAGGCGGACAGAGAGAGGAGGGCAGAGAGAGAGGGAGTCAGAGAGAGGGCGACAGAGAGAAAGGGGTACACAGAGAGAGGGGGACAGAGAGAGGGGATGAGAGAGAGGGGGGTCAGAGTCAGAGGGAACAGAGAGAGGGGGACAGGGAGAGAGGGGGACAGAGAGAGGGGAACAGAGAGAGAGGATGACAGAGAGAGATGGGGACAGGGAGAGAAGGGGAAAGAGAGAGAGGGGGACACAGAGATGGGGAGAGAGACAGAGGAGGGCAGACAGAGAGGGGGACAGAGGGAGGAGGGCAGAGAGAGACGGAGTCAGAGAGAGGGCGACAGAGAGAGGGGGGACAGAGAGAGAGGGGGACAGAGAGAGGTGGGGACAGAGAGAGAGGGGACAGAGCGAGAGGGGAACAGTGAGAGAGGGGCACATAGAGAGAGGGGGACAGAGAGAGAGGGGCAGAGAGAGGGCGACAGAAAGAGGTGGAAAAGAGAGAGGGGGGACACAGAGCGGGGGACAGAGAGAGGGGGCAGGGAGAGGGGGAAGAGAGAGAGGGGGACAGAGACAGAGGGGGTCAGAGAGAGGGCGACAGAGAGAGAGGGGGACAGAGAGAGGGGAAAGAGAGAGAGGGGGACAGAGACAGAGGGGGTCAGAGAGAGGGGGGACAGAGAGGGGGTGACAGAGAGAGCGGCAGAGATGGAGGGGGCAGAAAGAGACGGGGACAGAGAGAGAGGAGCTCAGAGAGAGGGCGACAGAGAGAGTGGGGACAGAGAGAGGGGGACAGAGAGAGGGGGACAGAGAGAGGGGTGACAGAGAGAGCGGGGCAGAGAGAGAGGGGGCAGAGAGAGAGGGAGTAGAGAGAGAGGGAGTAGAGAGAGGGGGTCAGAGAGAATGGGGGAACAGAGAGAGGGCGAGAGAGAGAGGGGGACATAGAGAGAAGGGGACAGAGAGAGAGGGGGCAGAGAGAATGGAGGACAGAGAGAGGGGGGCAGAGAGAGAGGGCGACAGAGAATTGGCGACAGAGAGAGGATGACAGAGAGAGAGAGCGGGGCAGAGAGAGAGGGGGCAGAGAGAGAGGGAGTAGAGAGAGGGGGTCAGAGAGAATGGGGGACAGAGAGAGGGCGAGAGAGAGAGGGGGACATAGAGAGAAGGGGACAGAGAGAGAGGGGGCAGAGAGAGTGGAGGACAGAGAGAGGATGACAGAGAGAGAGAGGGGGCAGAGAGAGAGGGTGGCATAGAGAGAGGGGAACAGAGAGAGGGGGAGCAGAGAGAGAGGGGAAAGAGAGAGGGGGGCAGAGAGAGAGGGGAACAGAGAGAGGGGGACAGAGAGAGGTGGGGACAGAGAGAGGGGGTGACAGAGAGAGAGGGGGACAGAGAGAGAGGAGCAGAGAGAGAGGGGGTCAGAGAGAGGGGGACAGAGAGAGGGGTGACAGAGAGAGGGGGCAGAAAGAGAGCCAGAGAGAGGGGGCAAAGAGAGGGTATCAGGGAGAGTGGGGGACAGAGAGAGGGCGAGAGAGAGAGGGGGGACAGAGAGAGAGGGCGACAGAGAGATCGGGAACAGAGAGAGAGAGGGGGACAGAGAGAGGTGGACAGAGAGAGCGGGACAGAGAGAGGCGGGGCAGAGAGAGAGGGGGCAGGCAGAGAGGGGGACAGAGAGAGAGTGGGTCAGAGAGAAGGGGACAGAGAGAGGGGTGACAAAGAGAGGGGGCAGAGAGAGGGGCAGAGAGAGAGGGGGCAAAGAGAAGGGGTCAGAGAGAGTGGGGGACAGAGAGAGCGAGAGAGAGGGTGACAGAGAGAGAAGGGGACAGAGAGAGGGGGACAGTGAGAGAGGAGGGCAGAGAGGGAGGGGGCAAAGAGAGAGGGGGACAGAGGGGGGCAGGAAGAGGGGGGTACAGAGAGAGGAGGGGACAGAGAGAGAGAGGACAGAGAGAGAGGGGAACAGAGAGGGAGGGGCACAGAGAGAGAGGGGCACAGAGAGAGGCGTTAGAGAGAGGGCGACAGAGAGAGGGGGTGACAGAGAGAGAGGGGGGACAGAGAGAGAGGGGAACAGAGAGAGAGGGGAACAGAGAGAGAGGGGCACAGAGAGAGGCGTTAGAGAGAGGGCGACAGAGAGAGGGGGTTACAGAGAGAGAGGGGGAAAGCGAGAGAGGAGCAGAGAGAGAGGGGGTCAGAGAGAGGGCGACAGAGAGATGGGGAACAGAGAGAGAGAGGGGAAAGAGAGAGGGGACAGAGAGAGAGGGTCAGAGAGAGGGGTGACAGAGAGGGCGGGCAGAGAGAGGGTCAGAGAGGGGGCAAAGAGGGGATCAGAGAGAGTAGGGAAAGAGAGAGGGCGAGAGAGAGGGGGGACAGAGAGAGAGGGGGACAGAGTGGTGGACAGAGAGAGAGGGAGCAGAGAAAGAGTGGGGCAGAGAGAGAGAGGGCGACAGAGAGAGGGCGACAGAGAGAGGGGGGGTCAGAGAGAGAGGTGACAGAGGGCGACAGAGAGAGGGGGGCAGAGAGAGAGGGGAGGACAGAGAGAGGGGTACACAAAGAGAGGGGGACAGAGAGAGAGGGGCAGAGAGAGAGGGCGACAGAGAGAGGGCGACAGAGAGGGGAAGGAGAGAGAGGGGGGACAGAGAGAGTGGGCACAGAGAGAGGGGGGTACAGAGAGAGGGGCGACAGAGAGTGGGGTCAGAGGGAGGGGGACTTAGAGAGGTGGACAGAGAGAGGGAGCAGAGAGAGTAGGACAGAGAGAAAAGGGGGCAGAGAGAGAGTGGGGACATAGAGAGAGGGGGCAGAGAGAGAGGGGAACAGAGAGAGGGGCACAGAGAGATAGGGGCACAGAGAGAGGGGTTGGAGAGAGGGCGACAGAGAGAGGGGGTGACAGAGAGAGGGGGGACAGAGAGAGGGGAGCAGAGAGAGAGGGGTCAGAGAGAGGGCGACAGAGAGATGGGGGACAGAGAGAGAGAGGGGGAGAGAGAGAGGTGGGGACAGAGAGAGAGGGGACAGAGCGAGAGGGGAACAGAGAGAGAGGGGCACAGAGAGAGGGGGGACAGAGAGAGGGGTGACAGAGAGAGGGGGCAGAAAGAGAGCCAGAGAGAGGGGGCAAAGAGAGGGTATCAGGGAGAGTGGGGGACAGAGAGAGGGCGAGAGAGAGAGGGGGACAGAGAGAGAGGGCGACAGAGAGATCGGGAACAGAGAGAGAGAGGGGGACAGAGAGAGGTGGACAGAGAGAGCGGGACAGAGAGAGGCGGGGCAGAGAGAGAGGGGGCAGGCAGAGAGGGGGACAGAGAGAGAGTGGGTCAGAGAGAAGGGGACAGAGAGAGGGGTGACAAAGAGAGGGGGCAGAGAGAGGGGCAGAGAGAGAGGGGGCAAAGAGAAGGGGTCAGAGAGAGTGGGGGACAGAGAGAGCGAGAGAGAGGGTGACAGAGAGAGAAGGGGACAGAGAGAGGGGGACAGTGAGAGAGGAGGGCAGAGAGGGAGGGGGCAAAGAGAGAGGGGGACAGAGGGGGGCAGGAAGAGGGGGGTACAGAGAGAGGAGGGGACAGAGAGAGAGAGGACAGAGAGAGAGGGGAACAGAGAGGGAGGGGCACAGAGAGAGAGGGGCACAGAGAGAGGGGTTAGAGAGAGGGCGACAGAGAGAGGGGGTGACAGAGAGAGAGGGGGACAGAGAGAGAGGGGAACAGAGAGAGAGGGGAACAGAGAGAGAGGGGCACAGAGAGAGGCGTTAGAGAGAGGGCGACAGAGAGAGGGGGTTACAGAGAGAGAGGGGGACAGCGAGAGAGGAGCAGAGAGAGAGGGGGTCAGAGAGAGGGCGACAGAGAGATGGGGAACAGAGAGAGAGAGGGGGAAGAGAGGGGGACAGAGAGAGGGGGACAGGGAGAGGGGTGACAGAGAGAGCGGGCAGAGAGAGGGTCAGAGAGGGGGCAAAGAGGGGATCAGAGAGAGTAGGGAAAGAGAGAGGGCGAGAGAGAGGGGGGACAGAGAGAGAGGGGGACAGAGTGGTGGACAGAGAGAGAGGGAGCAGAGAAAGAGTGGGGCAGAGAGAGAGAGAGGGCGACAGAGAGAGGGCGACAGAGAGAGGGGGGGTCAGAGAGAGAGGTGACAGAGGGCGACAGAGAGAGGGGGGCAGAGAGAGAGGGGAGGACAGAGAGAGGGGTACACAAAGAGAGGGGGACAGAGAGAGAGGGGCAGAGAGAGAGGGCGACAGAGAGAGGGCGACAGAGAGGGGAAGGAGAGAGAGGGGGGACAGAGAGAGTGGGCACAGAGAGAGGGGGTTACAGAGAGAGGGGCGACAGAGAGTGGGGTCAGAGGGAGGGGGACTTAGAGAGGTGGACAGAGAGAGGGAGCAGAGAGAGTAGGACAGAGAGAAAAGGGGGCAGAGAGAGAGTGGGGACATAGAGAGAGGGGACAGAGAGAGAGGGGAACAGAGAGAGGGGCACAGAGAGATAGGGGCACAGAGAGAGGGGTTGGAGAGAGGGCGACAGAGAGAGGGGGTGACAGAGAGAGGGGGGACAGAGAGAGGGGAGCAGAGAGAGAGGGGTCAGAGAGAGGGCGACAGAGAGATGGGGGACAGAGAGAGAGAGGGGGAGAGAGAGAAGTGGGGACAGAGAGAGAGGGGACAGAGCGAGAGGGGAACAGAGAGAGAGGGGCACAGAGAGAGGGGGGACAGAGAGAGAGGGGCAGAGAGAGAGGGGGGGTCAGAGAGAGGGCGACAGAAAGAGGTGGAAAAGAGAGAGGGGGGACACAGAGCGGGGGACAGAGAGAGGGGGCAGGGAGAGGGGGAAGAGAGAGAGGGGGACAGAAACAGAGGGGGTCAGAGAGAGGGCGACAGAGAGAGTGGGGACAGAGGGAGGGGGACAGGGAGAGAGGGGGCAGAGAGAGAGGGGGCAGAGAGAGAGGGAGTCAGAGAGAGAGGGGGACATAGAGAGAGGGGGACAGAGAGAGAGGGAAGAGAGAGAGGGGGACAGAGACAGAGGGGGTCAGAGAGAGGGGGGACAGAGAGGGGGTGACAGAGAGAGGGGCAGAGATGGATGGGGCAGAAAGAGACGGGGACAGAAAGAGAGGAGCTCAGAGAGAGGGCGACAGAGAGCGTGGGGACAGAGAGAGGGGGACAGAGAGAGGGGGGCAGAGAGAGGGGTGACAGAGAGAGGGGTGACAGAGAGAGAGGGCGACAGAGAATTGGCGACAGAGAGAGGATGACAGAGAGAGGGGCGGCAGAGAGAGAGGGTGGCATAGAGAGAGGGTAACAGAGAGAGGGGGAGCAGAGAGAGAGGGGAAAGAGAGAGGGGGGCAGAGAGAGAGGGGAACAGAGAGAGGGGGACAGAGAGAGGGGGGGGACAGAGAGAGGGGGCAGAAAGAGAGCCAGAGAGAGGGGGGCAAAGAGAGGGTATCAGGGAGAGTGGGGGACAGAGAGAGGGCGAGAGAGAGAGGGGGACAGAGAGAGAGGGCGACAGAGAGATCGGAACAGAGAGAGAGAGGGGGACAGAGAGAGGGAGACAGAGAGAGCGGGACAGAGAGAGGGGGGCAGAGAGAGAGGGGGCAGGCAGAGAGGGGGACAGAGAGAGAGTGGGTCAGAGAGAAGGGGGCAGAGAGAAGGGTGACAGTGAGAGGGGGCAGAGAGAGTGGCAGAGAGAGAGGGGGCAAAGAGAAGGGGTCAGAGAGAGTGGGGGACAGAGAGAGAGGGTGACAGAGAGAGAAGGGGACAGAGAGAGGGGGACAGTGAGAGAGGAGGGCAGAGAGGGAGGGGACAAAGAGAGAGGGGGACAGAGGGGGGCAGGAAGAGGGGGGTACAGAGAGAGGAGGGGACAGAGAGAGAGAGAGGACAGAGAGAGAGGGGAACAGAGAGGGAGGGGCACAGTGAGAGAGGGGTTAGAGAGAGGGCGACAGAGAGAGGGGGTGACAGAGAGAGAGGGGACAGAGAGGGAGGGGGACAGAGAGAGAGGGGGGTCAGAGAGAGTGGGACCGAGAGAGGGGTGACAGAGAGAGGGGAACAGAGAGAGGGTGGCAGTGAGAGGGGGACAGAGAGAAGGGGCAGAGAGAGAGGGCGCTGAGAGAGAGGAGGACAGAGCGAGTTGCGGACAGAGAGAGAGGGAGCAGAGAAAGAATGGGGCAGAGAGAGAGGGCGACAGAGAGATAGCGACAGAGAGAGGGGGGACACAGAGAGAGGGGGACAGAGGGGGGCAAAGAGAGGGGGGGTCAAAGAGAGGTGGGGACAGAGAGAGAGGGGACAGAGAGAGAGGGGAACAGAGAGGGAGGGTCACAGACTGAGAGAGGGGGCATAGAGAGGGGGACAGAGGGACAGGGGGCAGAGAGAGAGGGGACAGAGAGTGGTGGGGAAAGATAGAGAGGGGACAGAGAGAGAGAGGAACAGAGAGAGAGGGGCACAGTGAGAGGTGTTAGAGAGAGGGCGACAGAGAGAGGGGGTTACAGAGAGAGAGGGGGACAGCGAGAGAGGAGCAGAGAGAGAGGGGGTCAGAGAGAGGGCGACAGAGAGATGGGGAACAGAGAGAGAGAGGGGGAAGAGAGGGGGACAGAGAGAGGGGGACAGGGAGAGGGGTGACAGAGAGAGCGGGCAGAGAGAGGGTCAGAGAGGGGGCAAAGAGGGGATCAGAGAGAGTAGGGAAAGAGAGAGGGCGAGAGAGAGGGGGGGACAGAGAGAGAGGGGGACAGAGTGGTGGACAGAGAGAGAGGGAGCAGAGAAAGAGTGGGGCAGAGAGAGAGAGGGCGACAGAGAGAGGGCGACAGAGAGAGGGGGGGTCAGAGAGAGAGGTGACAGAGGGCGACAGAGAGAGGGGGGCAGAGAGAGAGGGGAGGACAGAGAGAGGGGTACACAAAGAGAGGGGGACAGAGAGAGAGGGGCAGAGAGAGAGGGCGACAGAGAGAGGGCGACAGAGAGGGGAAGGAGAGAGAGGGGGGACAGAGAGAGTGGGCACAGAGAGAGGGGGGTACAGAGAGAGGGGCGACAGAGAGTGGGCACAGAGAGAGGGAGGGGGACTTAGAGAGGTGGACAGAGAGAGGGAGCAGAGAGAGTAGGACAGAGAGAGAAGGGGGCAGAGAGAGAGTGGGGACATAGAGAGAGGGGACAGAGAGAGAGGGGAACAGAGAGAGGGGCACAGAGAGATAGGGGCACAGAGAGAGGGGTTGGAGAGAGGGCGACGGAGAGAGGGCGACAGAGAGAGGGGGTGACAGAGAGAGGGGGGACAGAGAGAGGGGAGCAGAGAGAGAGGGGTCAGAGAGAGGGCGACAGAGAGATGGGGGACAGAGAGAGAGAGTGGGAGAGAGAGAGGTGGGGACAGAGAGAGAGGGGACAGAGCGACAGGGGAACAGAGAGAGAGGGGCACAGAGAGAGAGGGGGGACAGAGAGAGAGGGGCAGAGAGAGAGGGGGGTCAGAGAGAGGGCGACAGAAAGAGGTGGAAAAGAGAGAGGGGGGACACAGAGCGGGGGACAGAGAGAGGGGGCAGGGAGAGGGGGAAGAGAGAGAGGGGGACAGAAACAGAGGGGGTCAGAGAGAGGGCGACAGAGAGAGTGGGGACAGAGGGAGGGGGGACAGGGAGAGAGGGGGCAGAGAGAGAGGGGGCAGAGAGAGAGGGAGTCAGAGAGAGAGGGGGACATAGAGAGAGGGGGACAGAGAGAGAGGGAAGAGAGAGAGGGGGACAGAGACAGAGGGGGTCAGAGAGAGGGGGGACAGAGAGGGGGTGACAGAGAGAGGGGCAGAGATGGATGGGGCAGAAAGAGACGGGGACAGAAAGAGAGGAGCTCAGAGAGAGGGCGACAGAGAGAGTGGGGACAGAGAGAGGGGGACAGAGAGAGGGGGGCAGAGAGAGGGGTGACAGAGAGAGGGGTGACAGAGAGAGGGGTGACAGAGAGAGCGGGGCAGAGAGAGAGGGGGCGGAGAGAGAGGGAGTAGAGAGAGGGGGTCAGAGAGAATGGGGGACAGAGAGAGGGCGAGAGAGAGAGGGGGACATAGAGAGAAGGGGACAGAGAGAGAGGGGGCAGAGAGAGTGGAGGACAGAGAGAGGGGTGCAGAGAGAGAGGGCGACAGAGAATTGGCGACAGAGAGAGGATGACAGAGAGAGGGGCGGCAGAGAGAGAGGGTGGCATAGAGAGAGGGTAACAGAGAGAGGGGGAGCAGAGAGAGAGGGTAAAGAGAGAGGGGGGCAGAGAGAGAGGGGAACAGAGAGAGGGGGACAGAGAGAGGGGTGACAGAGAGAGCGGGCAGAGAGAGGGTCAGAGAGGGGGCAAAGAGGGGATCAGAGAGAGTAGGGAAAGAGAGAGGGCGAGAGAGAGGGGGGGACAGAGAGAGAGGGGGACAGAGTGGTAGACAGAGAGAGAGGGAGCAGAGAAAGAGTGGGGCAGAGAGAGAGAGGGCGACAGAGAGAGGGCGACAGAGAGAGGGGGGGTCAGAGAGAGAGGTGACAGAGGGCGACAGAGAGAGGGGGGCAGAGAGAGGGGAGGACAGAGAGAGGGGTACACAAAGAGAGGGCGACAGAGAGAGGGCGACAGACAGGGGAAGGAGAGAGAGGGGGGACAGAGAGAGTGGGCACAGAGAGAGGGGGTACAGAGAGAGGGGCGACAGAGAGTGGGGGACAGAGGGAGGGGGACTTAGAGAGGTGGACAGAGAGAGGGAGCAGAGAGAGTGGGACAGAGAGAGAAGGGGGCAGAGAGAGAGTGGGGACAGAGAGAAAGGGGACAGAGAGAGAGGGGAACAGAGAGAGGGGCACAGAGAGATAGGGGCACAGAGAGAGGGGTTAGAGAGAGGGCGACAGAGAGAGGGGGTGACAGAGAGAGGGGGGACAGGAGAGAGGAGCAGAGAGAGAGGGGTCAGAGAGAGGGGGACAGAGAGTGGGGGGATTGAGAGAGTGGGGGACAGAGAGGGGATCAGAGAGGGGGTCAGAGAGAGGGGGCCAGAGAGTGGGCGGATTGAGAGAGTGGGGGACAGAGAGAGGGGACGGGGACAGTGAGAGAGGTGGCAGAGAGAGGGCGACTGAGTGGGGCAGAGAGCGTGGGAGAGAGAGGGGACAGAGCGAGGCGGACAGAGAGAGAGGGACGGGGGGGACAGAGAGAGAGGCGGGTGGGAGAGAGAGGGGGACAGAGAGAGGGGGAACAGAGAGAGTGGGACAGGGGCGGGACAGAGAGAGAGGGGGACAGAGAGAGGGGGACAGAGAGAGAGGATGACAGAGATTGATGTGAACAGGGAGAGAAGGGGACCGAGAGAGAGGGGGACAGAGAGAGGGGGAGAGAGACAGAGGAGGGCAGAGAGAGAGGGGGTCAGAGAGAGAGGGGGACAGAGAGAGGTGGGGACAGAGAGAGAGGGGACAGAGCGAGAGGGGAACAGAGAGAGAGGGGCACAGAGAGAGAGGGGGACAGAGAGAGAGGGGCAGAGAGAGAGAGGGGGTCAGAGAGAGGGCGACGGAAAAAGGTGGAAAAGAGAGGGGGGACACAGAGAGGGGGACAGAGAGAGGGGTGACAGAGAGAGGGGGGCAAAGAGAGAGGGGGCAGAGAGAGAGGGGGACAGAGACAGAGGGGGTCAGAGAGAGAGCGACAGAGAGAGGGGGATAGAGAGGGGGTGACAGAGAGAGAGGCAGAGATGGAGGGGGCAGAGAGAGAGAGTCAGAGAGAGGGCGACAGAGAGAGGGGGGACAGAGAGAGAGGGGGACAGAGAGAGGTGGGGACAGAGAGAGGGCGACTGAGAGTGGGGCAGAGACCGGGGGAGAGAGAGGGGATAGAGCGAGGGGGACAGAGAGAGAGGGACGGGGGGATTGAGAGAGAGGTGGCTGGGAGAGAGATGGGGTCAGAGAGAGGCGGGTGGGAGAGAGAGAGGAACAAAGAGAGGAGGGAACAGAGAGAGCGGGACAGAGGGGTGTGACAGAGAGAGAGGGGGACAAAGAGGGGGGATAGAGAAAGGCGGTTGGGAGAGAGAGGGGGACAGAGAGTGGGGACAGAGAGGGGGGACGTAGAGAGGGTCAGAGGAAGAGGGACAGAGAGAGACGCACAGAGAGTGGGGGAGAAAGATGTGGTCAGAGAGAGAGGGGGACAGAGAGAGGGGGACAGGGGGACAGAGAGAGGGGGACAGAGAGAGTAGTGGGTGGGAGTGAGAGGGGGTCACAGAGAGGCAGGTTGGAGAGAGAGGGGGACAGAGAGAGGCGGAACAGAATGAGCGGGACAGAGAGACAGGGCGACAGAGAGAGAGAGGGGGACAAGGAGAGGGGATAGAGAGAGGCGGGTGGGAGAGAGAGGAGCACAGAGAGTGGAGGAGATAGAGGGTGTCAGAGGGAGAGGGACAGAGAGAGGGGAAGAGTGAGTGGGGGAGATAGAGGGGGTCAGAGAGAGAGGGGGACAGAAGAGGGGCAGAGAGAGAGAGGGGGGCAGAGAGATGGCAACAGAAAGAGGGTGACAGAGAGAGGGGGGCAGAGAGACAGGGGCAGAGAGAGGGCGACAGAGAGGAGGGCAGAGAGAGTGGGGGCAGAGGGGGGGACGGAGAGAGGGCGACAGAGAGAGAGGCGGGTGGGAGAGAGAAGGGGTTAGTGAGAGGTGGGTCGGAGAGAGAGGGGGACAGAGAGAGAGGTACAGAGAGAGGGAGAGATAGATGGGGTCAGAGGGAGCGGGACAGAGAGAGGTGCACAGAGAATGGGGGAGATAGAGTCGTCAGAGAGAGAGGAACAGAAAAAATGGAAGGTAGAGGGGGTCAGAGAGAGGGGGACAAAGAGAGGGGCACACAGAGTGGGGGGTAGAAGGGGTCAGAGAGAGAGGGGACAGAGAGGGGGGACAGAGAGACAGGGGGACAGAGAGAGATGGGGGCAGAGAGAGGGGGGACAGAGAGAGGGGCACAGAGAGTGGGGAGATAGAGCGTGTAAGACAGAGGGGGACAGAGAGAGGGGGAGATAGAGGGGGACAGAGAGAGGCGGACATAGAGTGCGGGTCGCAGAGAGGGATACAGAGTGGGGGAGAGAGAGGGGGTCAGAGAGAGGGGACAGAGATAGACGGGGTCAGAGAGAGGGGGACAGAGATAGACGGGGTCAGAGAGAGGGGGACAGAGAGAGCGGGAGATAGAGGGGGTCAGAAGGAGAGGGACATAGAGAGGGGCACAGTGAGTGGGGGAGATACAGGGGGTCAGAGAGAGGGGGACAGAAAGAATTGGAGATAGAGAGGGACCGAGAGAGTGGCACAGAGAGAGATAGAGGGGATAGACAGAGAGGGGGACAGAGTGAGGGGGGCTGAGAGACGGGGACAGAGAGAGATGGGGACAGAGAGAGAGGGGGACAGAGTGAGGGGGGCAGAGAGACGGGTGACAGAGAGAGGGGGAGAGAGAGAGAGGGGACAGAGAGTGGGGAAGATAGTGGGGGTTAGCGAGAGGGGGCACAGAGAGAGGGTTGACAGAGAGAGTGGGACAGAGAGTGAGGGGACAGAGAGTGAGGAAGATAGAGGGGGTCAGAGAGAGCGGGAACAGAGAGGGGCGGCAGAGAGAGAGGGACAGAGAGAGGGGGGACAGAGAGAGGGGGGACAGTGAGGAGGTACAGAGAGAGGCGAGTGGGAGGGAGAGGAGGTCAGAGAGAGGCGGATGGGAGAGAGAGGGGGACAGGGAGAGGGGGACAGAGAGAGGGGGAGATAGAGGGGGTCAGAGGGAGAGGGACAGAGAGAGGGCACAGAGAGTGGGGGAGATATAGGGGGTCAGAGAGAGAGGGGGACAGAGAGAGGGGGACAGAGAGAGAGGCGGTGGGAGAGAGAGGGGGTCAGAGAGAGGCAGGTGGGAGAGAGAGGGGGACAGAGAGAGGGGGAACAGAGAGAGCGGGATAGAGAGAGGGGGACAGAGTGAGAGGGGGACAAAGAGAGGGGATAGAGAGAGGCGGGTGGGAGAGAGAGGGGGACAGAGAGAGGGGGAGATAGAGGGGTTCAGAGGGAGAGGGACAGAGAGAGAGGCACAGAGAGTGGGGAGATAGAGGGGGTCAGAGAGAGGGGGACAGAGAGAGAGGCGGGTGGGAGAGAGAAAGGGTCAGAGAGAGGCGGATGGGGAGAGAGAGGGGGACAGAGAGAGGGGGAACAGAGAGAGCGGGAAAGAGAGATAGGGGACAAAGAGGGGGGATAGAGAGAGGAGGGTGGGAGAGAGAGGGGGACAGAGAGGGGGGAGATAGAGGTGGTCAGAGGGAGAGGGACAGAGAGAGGGACAGAGAGAGTGGGGGAGATAGAGGGGGACAGAGAGAGAGGGGCACAAAGAGAGGGGATAGAGAGAGGTGGGTGGGCGAGAGAGGGGTACAGAGAGAGGGGGAGATAGAGGGGTCAGATGGAGAGGGACAGAGAGAGGGGCACAGTGAGTGGGGGAGATAGGGGGTCAGAGAAAGGGGGACAGAAAGAATTGGAGGTAGAGGGGATCAGAGATCGGGGCACAGAGAGAACGGCACAGAGAGTTGGGGAGATAGAGGGGAACAGAGAGAGAGGGGCAGAGAGAGAGGGGTAGAGAGAGATGGAGTCAGAGTGCGTGGGACAGAGTGAGAGGGTCAGAGAGAGAGAGGGGGACAGAGAGAGGGGATAAAAGAGAGCGGGGGCAGAGAGAGCGGGCATAGAGGGGGGAACAGAGAGAGGGGCAAAGAGAGAGGCGGGTGGGAGTGAGGGGGGCAGAGAGAGGGCGACAGAAAGAGGGGCAGGTAGTAGGTATCAGAGAGAGGGGGACAGAGAGATGGGCGCAGAGTGCGGGAGATAGAGGGGGCACAGAGAGAGGGGGACAGAAAGACGGGGAGATAGAGGGGGACAGAGAGAGGTGGAGAGAGAGAGGGGAAGATAGAGGGGGTCAGAGAGAAGGGGACAGAAGGAGCAGGGGGTAGAGGGGGTCAGAGAGGGGTACAGAGAGCGGGGCACAGAGAGAGGGGCACAGATAGTGGGGGAGATAGACGGGGGGAGAGAGAGAGGGACAGAGAGAGAGTGGCAGGGGGTGGTGTTGGACGGGGTTGGCGAAGGAGCGGTGTTGGACGGGATTGGGGAGGGGCCGGTGTCGGATGGGGGTGGGGGAGGGGACGGTGTCGGACGGGGTTGAGGGAGGGGGCGGTGTTGAACGGTGTTGGGGAGGAGGCAGTGTTTGATCAGGTTGGGCAGGGGGCAGTGTTGGACGTTGTTGAGAATGGTCCGGTATTTACAGGGTTTGGGAAGGTTCTGTTTTGAAAGGAGCTGGGAGAGTGGGCAGTGTTGGGTGGTGTTGGCGGAGGGGGCAATGTTGGATGATGTTGGGGATGGGGACCGTGTTTAA
The DNA here is from genome assembly GCF_047496795.1 of Chiloscyllium punctatum. Classification (NCBI taxonomy): domain Eukaryota; kingdom Metazoa; phylum Chordata; class Chondrichthyes; order Orectolobiformes; family Hemiscylliidae; genus Chiloscyllium; species Chiloscyllium punctatum. The sequence goes on along the minus strand of NC_092745.1, from coordinate 7,707,164 downwards.
TGGGGTTGGGGTAGGGGACAGTGATGGACGGGGTTAGGGTGAGAGGGCGGTGTTGGACAGGGTTGGGGGGGCGGTGTTGGACGGTGTTGGGGAGGGGGTGGTTTTGAACGGTGCCGGGGGAGTGGGCAGTGTTGGGTGGTGTTGGTGGAGGGGCAGTGTTGGATGGTGTTCGGAAGGGGGCGGTTTTGAATGGGGAGAGGGGAGTGAGCAGTTTCGAACGGGGCAACGGGAGTGGGCGGTGTTGAATGTGGTTGGGGAGGGGGAGGTGTTGGACGGGGTTGGAGAGGGTGTGGTGTTGGACGGGTTTGGGGAGGGGGTGGTTTTGGAGTGAGGTGGGGAGGGAGTGGTGTTGGACGGGGTTGGTGAGGGAGCAGTGTCAGACGGGATTGGGGAGGGTGCGGTGTTGGATGGGGTTGAGGGAGGGGGCGGTGTTGGATGGGGTTGAGGGAGGGGCGGTGTTGGACAGGGTTGGGGGAGGTGGCGGTGTTGGACGCGATTGGGGAGGGGGCGGTGTTGGACGAGGTTTGGGGAGGGGGTGGTGTTGGACAGGAATGGGGAGGGGGCAGTGTCGGATGGGGTTGGGGGAGGGGGCAGTGTTGGACAGCGTTGGGTGAGGGGCGGTTTTGGACAGCTTTGGGGGAGGGAGTGGTGTTGGATGGGATTGGGGAGGGGGCGGTGTTCGACAGTGTTGGGGAGGGGGTGGTGTTCGATGGGGTTGGGGCAGGGGGCGGTGTTGGACGGGATTTGCGGAATTGGCCGTGTTGGACTTGGTTTGGGAGGGTCCGGTGTTTGAAGGGGTTGGGTATAGGTCGGTGTTTGACGGGGTTGGGGAGGGGGCAGTGTTGGACTGTGTTGGAGAGGGGGCACTGTTGGACAGGGTTGGGGGAGCAGGCGGTGTTGGGCGGGGTTGGGGAGGGGCCGGTGTTGGACGGTTTTGGGGATGGGGCGGTGTTTGATGGGTTTGGGGGAGGGGGCAGTGTTGGACCGGGTTGGGGGGAGGGGGCAGTGTTAGACGGGGTTTGGGAGGGGGCGGTGCTGGACTGGGTTGAGGAGGGGGCAGGGTTGGACCGTGTCGGGTATGGGTCAGTGTTTGACGGGGTTAGGGAGGGGGCGGTGTTGTATGGTGTTGGGGAGGGGGCGGTATTGGGCGGTGTTGGGGTGGGGGTGGTTTTGGACAGGGTTGGGGTAGGGTGCAGTGTTGGGCTGGTTTGGGGGAGTGTGTGGTGTTTGATGGGGTTGGGGAGGGGGCAGTGATGGACGGGGTTGGGTGGGGGCGGTGGTGGATTGGGTTGAGGAGGGAGCGGGGTTGGACAGTGTTGGGTATGGGTCGGTGTTTGACGGGGTTGCGGGGGCGGTGTTGTATGGTGTTGGGGAGGGGGTTGTATTTGATTGGGTTGGGGAGGGGGCAGTGTTGGATGGTTTTGGGAAGGGGCCGGTATTGGACAGGGTTGGGGAGGGGTTCAGATTTGAACGGGGCTGGGGGAGTGGGCAGTGTTGGGTGGTGTTGGTGGAGAGGGCAGTGTTGGATGGTGTTGGGGATGGGGCCGTTGTTTGATGGGGCTGGAGTAGAGGGCAGTGATGGACAGGGTTGGGGTGACGGGGTGGTGTTGGACAGGGTTGGGGGTAGGGAGCAGTGTTTGACATGGTTGGGGAGGGGGCGGTTTTGAACGCAGCCGGGGTGTGGGCGGTTTTGAATATGACTGGGGAGTGGGCGGTGTTGGACGGGATTGGGGGAGAGGGCGGTGTTGGACAAGGTGGGGGAGGGGGCGGTGTTGGACGGGGTTGGGGAGGGGGTGGTGTTGGATGGGGTTGGGGAGGGCACGGATTTGGACAGCTTTGGGGGAGGGAGCGGTGTTAGACGGGATTGAGGAGGGGGCGGTATTGGACGGGATTGGGGAGGGCGGTGTCGGACGGGCTTGGGGAGGGGGCGGTGTTTGTTGGGGTTGGGGTGAGGGGCGGTGTTGGAGAGGGTTGGGGGGAGGGGGCAGTGTTCGACAAGGTTTACGAGGGGGCACTGATGGATGGGGTTGGGGGAGAGGTGGTGTTGGATTTGGCTGGGGAGGGGGCAAAGTTGGACGGGGTTGGGGGAGGGTGCGGTGTTGGACGGGGTTGGGTATAGGTCAGTGTTTGATGGGGTTAGGGAGGGGTCGGTGTTTGACTGTGTTTGAGAGGGGCAGTGTTGGACGGTGTTGGAGAGGGGGCGGTGTTGGACAGTGTTGGGGAGGGTGCGGTGTTGGACAGTGTTGAGGAGGGGGAGGTGTTTGACGGGATTGGGGAGGGAGCGTTGTTGGACGGGGTTGGGGATGGGGCGGGTGTTTGATGGGGTTGTGGGAGGGGGCAGTGATGGTCAGGGTTGGGGTGAGGGGGCAGTGTTGGACGGGTTTGGGGATGGGGCCGGTGGTTGATGGGGTTGGGGGAGGGGGCGGTGTTGGACAGGTTTGGAGAGGGGGCGGTGTTGGACAGGGTTGTGGAGGCGGTGGTATTGGACGGTTTTGGGGATGGGGCCAGTGTTTGATGGGGTTTGGGGAGGGGGCAGTGATGGACAGGGTTGGGTTGAGGGTGCAGTGTTGGACGTGTTTGGGGGGGTGTTGGTCGGGGTTGGGGAGGAGTCTGTGTTGGACGGGATTGGGGAGGCGGCGGTGTTGGACGGATTTGGGGGTAGTGTGGGATGGGTTGGGGAGGGGGCGGCGTTTCAAGGATTTGGGGGTGGGGGCAGTGTTCGACAGGGTTTGGGAGGGGGCAGTGTTGGACGGGGTTGGGGGAGGGATGGTGTTGGATGGGGCTGTGGATGGGGCCGGTGTTTGATGGGGTTGTGGGAGGGGGCAGTGATGGTCAGGGTTGGGGTGAGGGGGCAGTGTTGGACGGGTTTGGGGCGGTGTTGGACAGTGTTGGGGAGGGTGCGGTGTTGGACAGTGTTGAGGAGGGGGCGGTGTTGGACAGGGTTGTGGAGGCGGTGGTATTGGACGGTTTTGGGGATGGGGCCAGTGTTTGATGGGGTTTGGGGAGGGGGCAGTGATGGACAGGGTTGGGTTGAGGGTGCAGTGTTGGACGTGTTTGGGGGGGTGTTGGTCGGGGTTGGGGAGGAGTCTGTGTTGGACGGGATTGGGGAGGCGGCGGTGTTGGACGGATTTGGGGGTAGTGTGGGATGGGTTGGGGAGGGGGCGGTGTTTCAAGGATTTGGGGGTGGGGGCAGTGTTCGACAGGGTTTGGGAGGGGGCAGTATTGGACGGGGTTGGGGGAGGGATGGTGTTGGATGGGGCTGGGGATGGGGCCGGTGTTTGATGGGGTTGTGGGAGGGGGCAGTGATGGTCAGGGTTGGGGTGAGGGGGCAGTGTTGGACGGGTTTGGGGGGGTGTTGGACGGGGTTGGGAAGGGGTCTGTGTTGGACGGGATTGGGGAGGGAGCGGTGTTCGATGGAGTTTGGGAAGCGGTGGTGTTGGAATATGTTGGGGGAGAGGTTGGTGTGGGATGGGTTGGGGAGGGGGCGGTGTTTCAAGGGTTGGGGGTGGAGGCAGTGTTTGACGGTGTTTGGGAGGGGGCGGTTTTGGACGAGGCTGGGTGAGTGGGCCGTGCTGGATGGTGTTGGGGAGGGGGTGGTTTTGGACGGGGGTGGGGGAGTGGGCCGTGTTGGATGGTGTTGGTGGAGGGGGCGGTGCTGGACAGGTTTGGGGAGGGGGCGGTGATTGACGGAGTTGGTGAGGGGGCGGTGTTGGATGGTGTTAGGGATTGGGGCGGTGTTTGATGGGGTTGGGGAGGGGGCAGTGATGGACGGTGTTCGGGTTAGGGGGCAGTGTTGGACTGGGTTGGTGAGGGAGCGGTGTTGGATGGGGTTTGGGAGGCGGCGGTGTTGGATGGTGTTGGGGAGGGGGTGATGTGGGACATGTTGGGGGAGCGGTGTTGGACTGGTTTGGGGGAGGGAGCAGTGGTGGACGGGATTGGGGAGTGGGCAGTGTTGGACAGTGTTGGGGAGAGGGGGCGGTGTTTGACGGGGTTGGGGAGGATGTGGTGTTGGACGGGGCTGGGGGAGTGGGCGGTGTTAGATGGGGTTGGGGAGGGAGCAGTGTAGGACAGCGTTTGGTGGAGGGGGCGGAGTTGGATGGCTTTGGGGAGGGGGCGGTGTTGGATTGTGTTGGCCAAGGGGCGGAGTTGGACAGGGCTTTGGGAGCGGGCGGTGTTGGATAGGGTTGGTGGAGGGGGCAGTGATGGACGGGGTTGGGGTGAGGGGGTGGTGATGGATGGGACTTGGAGGATGGTGCAATAATGGACGGGGTTGGGGAGGGGGCGGTGTTGAACGGGGTTGGGGGAGGGGGAAGTGATGGATGGGGTTGGGTAGGGGTGGTGTTGGACAGGGCTGGGAGAGGGGGCGGTATTGGACGGGTTTAGGGAGGGGGCGGTGATGGACGGTATTGGGGAGGGTTGGTGTTGGATACGTTTGGAGAGGGGCGGTGTTAGACGGGGTTGGTGAGGGTGCTGTGTTGGACAGGGTTGGGGGAGGGGGCAGTGTTGCACGGGGCTGTGGGAGGGGGCAGTGTTGGACAGGATTTGGGAGGGGGCAGTGATGGATGGGGTTGGGGAGGGGTGGTGTTGGATGGGGCTGGGGAGGGGGCAAAGTTGGACGGGGTTGGGGGAGGGTGCGGTGTTGGACGTGGTTGGAGAGGGGGCGGTGTTGGACAGTGTTGAGGAGGGGGCGGTGTTTGATGGGGTTTGGGGAGGGGGCGGTGTTTGACGGGATTGGGCAGGGAGCGTTGTTAGACGGGTTTGGGGATGGGGCAGGTGTTTGATGGGGTTGGGGGAGGGGGCAGAGATGGTCAGGGTTGGGGTGAGGGGGCCGTGTTGGACGGGTTTGGGGGAGGGTGCGGTGTTGGACGGGGTTGGAGAGGGGGCGATGTTGGACGGGGATGGGTATAGGTCGGTGTTTGATGGGGTTAGGGAGGGGTCGGTGTTTGACTGTGTTTGAGAGGGGGCAGTGTTGGACGGTGTTGGAGAGGGGGAGGTGTTGGACAGTGTTGAGGATGGTGCGGTGTTTGATAGGGTTTGGGGAGGGGGGGCGGTGTTTGCCGGGATTGGGGAGGGAGCGTTGTTGGACGTGGTTGGGGATGGGGCGGGTGTTTGATGGGGTTGTGGGAGGGGGCAGTGATGGTCAGGGTTGGGGTGAGGGGGCAGTGTTGGACGGGTTTGGGGATGGGGCCGGTGGTTGATGGGGTTGGGGGAGGGTGCGGTGTTGGACAGGTTTGGAGAGGGGGCGGTGTTGGACAGGGTTGTGGAGGCGGTGGTGTTGGACGGTTTTGGGGATGGGGCCAGTGTTTGATGGGGTTTGGGGAGGGGGCAGTGATGGACAGGGTTGGGTTGAGGGTGCAGTGTTGGACGTGTTTGGGGGGGTGATGGTCGGGGTTGGGGAGGAGTCTGTGTTGGACAGGATTGGGGAGTCGGCAGTGTTGGACGGATTTGGGGGTAGTGTGGGATGGGTTGGGGAGGGGGCGGTGTTTCAAGGGTTTGGGGGTGGGGCAGTGTTCGATAGGGTTTGGGAGGGGGCAGTGTTGGGCGGGGTTGGGGGAGGGGTGGTGTTGGATGGGGCTGGGGAGGGGGCAGAGTTGGACGGGGTTGGGGCAGGGTGCGGTGTTGGACGGGGTTGGAGAGGGGGCGATGTTGGACGGGGTTGGGTATAGGTCGGTGTTTGATGGGGTTAGGGAGGGGTCGGTGATTGACCGTGTTTGGGAGGGGGCAGTGTTGGACGGTGTTGAACAGGGGGCAGTGTTGGACAGTGTTGAGGAGGGGGCGGTGTTTGATGGGGTTTGGGGAGGGGGCGGTGTTGGACAGTGTTGAGGAGGGGGCGGTGTTTGATGGGGTTTGGGGAGGGGGCGGTGTTGGACAGGGTTGGGGGAGGGGGCAGTGTTGGATGGTGTTGGTGGAGGGGGCGAAGTTGGACGGTGTTGGGGTGGGAGCGGTGTTGAACGGGGTTGGGGAATGGGGCAGTGTTGGATAGTGAGGGTCGGTCTGGGGTGGTGTGTGGATGGCGGTGAGGATCAAACTGGGGACGGTGTATGGTAGCAGTGAGGGTCAGGCTGGGGGCAGTGTTGGACAGCGGTGAGGGTCAGGATGGGGGCAGTGTGTGGGCATCCGTGAGGGCCAGGCTGGGGGCGATCTATGGAAGGTGGTGAGGGTCAGGCTGGGGGCAGTAACTGGACAGTGGTGAGTGTCAGGCTGTGGGGCAATGCGTGGGCGAAATTGAGGGTCAGGTTGGGAGCGGTGTTGGATGACGGTGAAGGTCAGGCTGGGGTGGTGTGTGGGTGGCAGTGAGGGTCAAGCTGGGAGCAGTGTTGGACGGCGGTGAGGATCAGGCTGGGGGCGGCAGTGAGGGTCAGGCTGGAGGTGGTGTGTGGGTGGCAGTGAGGGTCAAGCTGGGGCAGTGTTAAACAGTGGTGAGGGTCAGGTTGGGGCGGTAAGGTCAGGGTGGGGGCAGTGAGGGTTCGGCTGGGGGCAGTGAGTCCAGGGCGGTGAGGGTCAGGCTGGGGGGTGGTGTCTGTGGGATCGGTGAGGGTCAGGCTGGGGGTGGTGTGTGTTCGGCAGTGAGGGTCTGGCTGGGGTCGGTGTTGGACTTTGGTGAGGGTCAGTCTAAGGGCGGTGTGTGGACAGCAGTGAGGGACAAGCTGGAAGCGGTGTGTGGATGGTGGTGACGGTCAGGCTGGGGGCGGTGTGTGAATGATTAGATTTTTTGAATTAGATTAGATTACATTACAGTGTGGAAACAGGCCCTTCGGCTCAACAAGTCCACACCGACCCGCCGAAGCGTAACCCACCCCTACCCCTACATTTTCCCCTTACCTAACCCTACGGGCAGTTTAGCATTGCCAATTCTCTGACCTGCACATCTTTGGACTGTGGGAGGAAACTGGAACACCCGGAGGAAACCCACGCAGACACAGGGAGAACGTGCACACTCCACACAGTCAGTCGCCTGAGGCGGGAATTGAACCTGGGTCTCTGGTGCTGTGAGGCAGCAGTGCTATTGGTGGTGAGGGTCAAACTCAGCATGGTGTGTGGGCAGCGGTGAGGGTCAGGCTGGGGTCTGTGTGTGAATGGCGGTGAGGTTTAGTCTGGGGGCGGTGTGTGGGTGGCAGTGAGGGTCAGGCTGAGGGCGGCGTGTCGGCGGTGGTGAGGGTCAGGCTGGGGGCAGTGTGTGGACGGTGGTGAGGGTCAGGCTGGGGGCAGTGTGTGGACGGTGCTGAGGGTCAGGCTTGGGGCAGTGTGTGGACAGAGGTGAGGGTCAGGCTGGGGGCAGTGTGTGGACAGTGGTGAGTGTCAGGCTGGGGGCAGTGTGTGGACGGTGGTGAGGGTCAGGCTGGGGGCGGTGTGTGGACGGTGGTGAGTGTCAGGCTGGGGGCAGTGTGTGGACGGTGGTGAGGGTCAGGCTTGGGACAGTGTGTGGACAGTGGTGAGGATCAGGCTGCGGGCAGTGTGTGGACGGTGGTGAGTGTCAGGCTGGGGGCAGTGTGTGGACGGTGGTGAGTGTCAGGCTGGGGACGGTCTGTAGACGGTGATGAGTGTCAGGCTGGGGGCAGTGTGTGGACGGTGGTGAGGGTCAGGCTGGGGACGTTGTGTGGGTGGCGCTGAGGGTCAGGCTGGGTCAGTGTGCAAATGGCAGTGAGGGTCAGGCTGGGGGTGGTGTGTGGATGCCGGTGAAGGTCAGGTTGGGGGCAATGTGTGGGCATCAGTGAGGGCCAGGCTGGGGGTGATCTTTGGAAGGTGGTGAAGGTCAGGCTGGGGGCGTTGTGTGGGTGGCAGTGAGGGTCAGGCTGGGGGTGGTGTGTGGATGCCGGTGAAGGTCAGGCTGGGGGTGGTGAGTGGACGGGGGAGAAGGTCAGGTTGGGGGTGGTGTGTGGATGGCGGTGAGGGTCAGGCTGGGGGCAGTGTGGATTCCGGTGAGAGTCAGACTGGGGTGGTGTGTGGACGGTGGTAAGGGTCAGGCTGGGGGTGTTGTGTAGATGCTGGTGATGGTTATGCTGGGGGCGGTGAGTGTCAGGCTGTGGGACAATGTGTGGGCGGCATTGAGGGTCAGGCTGGGAGCGGTGTTGGATGTTGGTGAGGGTCAGGCTGGGGCGGCGAGTGGACAGCGGTTAGTGTCAGGCTGTGGGGTAATGTGTGGGCGGCATTAAGGGTCAGGCTGGGAGCGGTGTTGCATGATCGTGAGGGTCAGGCTGGGCGTGGTGTGTGGACGGCGGTGAGGGTCAGGCTGGGGACGGTTTGTGGACGGCGGTGAGGGTCAGGCTGGGGACGGTGTGTGGACGGCAGTGAGGGTCAGGCTGGGGACGGTGTGTGGACGGTGGTGAGGGTCAGGCTGGGGATGGTGTGTGGACGGCAGTGAGGGTCAGGCTGGTGACGGTGTGTGGACGGCAGTGAGGGTTAGGCTGGGGACGGTGTGTGGATGGCAGTGAGGGTCAGTCTGGGGACGGTGTGTGGACGGCAGTGAGGGTCAGGCTGGGGACAGTGTGTGCGCGGTCGATCGTGCTGTGTGCTGCTGCAATCTCCTCAATGGGGAGCAGACTTTGAAAACTCTGAGCCCCAGAGGTAAGGCATTTAATCGATTCACCAAATCATTGATTATCCGAATGAATTAGTGCCCACCCAACTCGTTCACATAATTGAGGTTCCTCTGTCGGTGGGAACATGAATAGGAAGGGTTTAGAGGGATATGGGCCAGGTGCTGGCAGGTGGGACTAGAATGGGTTGGCATACCTGGTCAGCATGGACGGGTTGGACCGAAGGGTCTGTTTCTGTGCTGTATATCTCTACGACTCAGTGAACTTCCATCCAATTTTGTATCCAAATCTCCCCATCTCCTTGTATTCAATGGTGATGAACTTGCTAACCCGTGTGTGATGGGGACCCTTGCTGAACGTCTTTCTGAAGTCAAAGTTAGTGATTTGCATGCTGACTATCCCTAATCATTCTTGTCTTTCCAATTACATGGATATCCTGCCCCTTATAAGCTCTTCCAACAACGTACCTTCTACAGACTTCAGGCTCACCGGTCTATAGTTTGCTGGCTTTTCCTTACCACCTTTCTCAAATAATGGCACCGGTCTTCCAGCAACTAGTCCACAACTAGAGGGAATAGGTTTAGGATGACAGGGTAAAGATATAAAAGAGACCGAAGTGGCAACTTTTTCACACAGAGGGTGGTACGTGGATGGAATGAGCTGCCAGAGGAAGTGATGGAGGCTGGTACAATTGCAACATTTAAGAGGCATTTGGATGGATATATGAATGGGAAGGATTTGGAGGGATACGGGCCGGGTGCTGGCAGGTGGGACTAAATTGGCTTGGGATATCTGGTCAGCATGGATGGGTTGGACGGAAGGGTCTGTTTCCATGATGTACATCTCAATGACTCTGACTCTAAATGGCCAGTTTCCACAGTGATTCTCCGAGAAACTCATTTGGACAGGTACATAATAGGAAATGTTTGGATACCTGTGGACCAAGGGGAGGCAGGTGAGATTAACTCAGTTTGGAATTCTGTTTGACATGGATTGATTGGATCACAGGGTCTGTTTCCATGCTACATAACATTACGACTCTAATTCTTGCTATGTCTGCATTCATCCCTCTTCACATCTCTCCCTATCTCTGTCACCTCACCCAGCCTCACAACTCTTCCTTATGTTCAAAGTTTGGGAGAAGATTTGTAGCTCAGGTGCTCGTAGTTGTGATTCTGTTCGCCAAGCTGGGAATTTGCGTTGCGGACGTTTCGTCCCGTCTCGGTGACATTCCCAGTACTTGGGAGCTTCCTATGAAGCGCTTCTGTGATGTTTCCTCCGGCATTTATCGTGGTTTGTCTCTACCGCTTCCGGTTGTCAGTTCCACCTGTCCGCTGCAATGGCCGGTATATTGGGTCCAGGTCGGTGTGTTTAACAAACACATCGACCTGGACCCAATATACCGACCATTGCAGCGGACAGCTGGAACTGACAACCCGAAGCGGTCGACACAAACCACTATAAATGCCGGAGAAAACATCACAGAAGCGCTTCACAGGAGGCTCCCAAGCACTGAGGATGTCACCGAGACGGGACGAAACGTCTGCAACACAAATTCCCAGCTCAGCGAACATCTTCCTTACCTCTAATAATTCCCCTCCAATCTCAGACCCCTCCCTAACTCTAATCCCCTCCAGTCTCTCAAAGCTGTGCAAAAGTGCCTTTCTTTGATTCCATCCTTGAGGATTCCCCATTTTTATTTCTCACTTGATGACGGCCCTTTCAGATTCCTGTATCGAGCTCCAGAATTTCCTCCTGGACCTCTCCATCTCACTTTCCTCCCAAACACATTGACCAATCATGTGTCATCTATTCTACTATCATTTTTTTCTGAACTGGTTTCAATGGTGGCCTGTCATATTCCTATATTAAGTGTCTTGAGGTTTACAGCACAGAAAAAGGCTCTGTGGGCCATTGAGTCTGTGCCAGTAAATAAAAATATCACCAAACTATCCTGATCCATTTTCCAATACACAGTCATTCGCACCATCTATCTTGGTATCACAAGTGTGCACCTAAATATGTCTTCAATGCTATTGGGAATTCTGTGTCTCCCCCCCTTCCAGACAGTGAGGTTTAGTGCAACTGGTGCTCGATGATGACATCAGCCACAGGAACACAGAGCAGCTGGGTCTGTACAAACCATTGATTGCCCACACATTGGGAAGAATGGCAGGGTCCCTGAGAGGGGGCACAGGAGATTTACCAGGATGGTTCAAGGAATGGGGGATTGTAGTAGCATGTTTTGGATATTCTTTTACATTATTCATTGGTATGATATCATTGTTGCTGATACATTGGGTAGATAATATCGATCTAGAATAGATGGACTCTCCTTCTCAACCTCTCCCCTTGCCTGGGCTGGGGTAATCTTGAGGTTAAACCATGACCAGTCATCTCTCGCTAATGAGAGAGCAGCCCTATGGTCTGGTGGGACAATACTGACTTTGCCTCTTACTCAGTGATGTCACTGTACCTCGGAGGTGGAGAGAGGGAATGCTGAGGGTGGTGGATGGAACACCACTCAGGCACAGTGCTTTGTCCTGGAGGATGTTCATGTTCTTTAACATTGCTGGGAGCTGTACTGATGCAGGCAAGTGGACAATGTTCCAACACAATCCTGATGTGTACCTTATAGAGAACAAACAGACATTGGGGAATCAGGAATTTGGGGAAACCGAGATTGTTCTCCTTGTAGCAAAGGAAATTGAGGGGAGCTGTGACAGAGGGGTTTCCAAAAGTTACCCGTTATAATCATAAACCTTACACCCATCAGCTCATTATACAAGGATTACAGGACACATTGAAGGTGTGGGGAGAACACTTGAGAGAATGGGATGATTTAAAGGAGAACTTTGCTGCAGTAAATGGGATTGAGTTGGAACACAATACTCACGCACAATGTGAATATCCAGGTTCTGTTTAATTGAGTAACGCTGTCAGAGTTTGGCATTACAGTTACTGAGATTACCATCTGAATGTCCACCTGTAGTATCCTCTAATGCAAGTTATAAAATCTGTCACTGTCAGTTCAGGTTAGAAACTCACACCATCCCCTCCTCCTGGGCCAGGATGACTGTACACATTACCCCTTGTTGAGGTCAGCAGTTAATTCAGGGGGAAATCTATGTGGGTTTCTATGATTTTCCACCTTGGGACTTCATGTGCCTGAACAGGGCAGATCTTTCATAGATGGGACGGAATGATCCAAGAGTCAGTGAGAGGTGGAGAGCAGGATTTGCTTCCTTTTCTTTCCTTCCGTGTTGCCGCTGTGCCTCATCAATGAGACATGGGGTGTGAAAGGCTCATGCAGCTTGATGGGCAAGTTGTCTCCATTCTGACCAATGGGCAGCAAGATCCTCCCTGTCATCCCATAGAAAAACAAAGCAACACTGCACGCTTCCCACTGCCCAGGATTCCCAGTAAACGTTTAGAAGAATTGGGGGGTGGAGGGGGTGGGGCGAGGGAATCTGTCAGAAAAGGCATAACTGTAAAGTTCTAAGAGGATTGTGAAGAGAGAATGATGCACAGGAGAAGGGGGTAACAAGTTGGCTGATGGAGTATAATTTGGGAAAATTGGAAGTTTGTCATTTTGGAGGAGATATTAAAAGAACAGAGTGCTATTTAAATGTTGGAAACTGGAGAAAGCTGCACCACAAAGGAACCAGGGGGTAATTGTGCAGGAAACACAGAAAGCTAGCAGATTCTGGGTCTGTCATGGAATCAAGGGTTCTGCTTCAGATTCGTCAAGTTTAAGGTAACACCGACATGGGTAAGGGGTTTCAGTAGCAATGGAGCTGGGGTGAGGGGGAGACACGCAACCTTTTTTAGAGAATGGAATTCCTGGTGTTTGTGATTGTGTGGATGTCTGATCAGATGGTCACCTTGGGGTCAGATATAACAGCAATATTGTAACGAATGTAGTTCTACCTCAGATATTTCCCAGTGGGAGGGAGGGGCTCAGCAGTAAGGGAAAGTAATTTGTAATAGCAACTGAAGGCAATGGTTTTAACCATTACAATGTTTCATTGGAGAAAATTGCAGCTAATTGAGTAGTGGGAGCGTGGTAAGCAGTTTGATAACTGAGTAATAGTGGAGTAATGAAGAGGGATGATGGGGAGGGAGAGTTGGGCATTGTCAGTGTACATGTGAAACCTAACACAGTGCTTTTGGACAATGTCACCTCCTGGCAGTATGTAGGTTAGAAAAAGGAGGGTCCAAGGATAGATCTTTAGATGCCCTACAGTGTGGAAACAGGCCCTTCGGCCCAACAAGTCCACACCGACCCTCCGATGAGGACCCCATCCAGACACATTCCCGTACATTTACCCCTGATTCATGCACCTAACGCTATGGACAATTTCGCATGGCCATTTCACCTAACCTGCACACCTTTGCATTGTGGGAAGAAACCGGAGCACACAGAGGAAACCCACGCAGACACTGGGAGAATGTGCAAACTCCACACAGACAGTCGCCCGAGTCTGGAATCGAACATGGGTCCCTGGTGATGTGAGGCAGCAGTGCTCACCACTGAGCCACCGTAGTGACCAACCCTTGAGGGGCATCACATGCAATGAATTCAGAAATGAAATCAGAGAGGTTATCACAGCTACAGAAGTTACCATTGTCGAGGAGGGTCCGCCTACTGAGTCAGTATGGGTGGAAATTAGGAACAGTAAGGGAGCAGTTACCTCATTAGGAGTTTAGTACAGGCCCCCCAATAGCAGCAGGGAGATTGAAGAAAGCATAGGACGGCAGATTTTGGTAAAGAGTGAATGTAATCGGGTTGTTGGAATGGGTGACTTTAACTTTCCCAATATTGATTGGAAACTCCTTCAAGCAGATGGTTTGGAAGGAGCTATTTTTGGAAGGTGTGTTCATGAGGGTTTCCTAACTCAGCACATTGAAGTGGCCGACGAGGGGAGAGACCATTTTGATTTTGGTGCTCGGCAATGAGCTGGGGCAGGTGACAGATCTCGCGGTGGGAGAGCATTTTGGTGGTAGTCACCACAACTGCCTCACATTCTACATCGCTGTGGAGAAGGAGAGAAGCAGGCACAATGGGAGGATATTTAATTGGGGAAAAGGAAACTATGATACTATCAGACGTGAGTTGGGAACCATGGACTGGGAGCAATTGTTCCATGGAAAGGCCACTATGGACATGTGGAGACGGTTTAAGGAACAGTTGTTGTGAGTGATGCACAAATGTGTTCCTCTGAGACAGGCAAGAATGGGTAAGATAAAGAAACCTTGGATGACGAGAGCAGAGGAGCTTCTTTTCAAAAGAAAAAAGGCAACTTACGTAAGATGGAGGAAGCAAGGGTCTTGCTCAGCTCTAGAAGATTACAGGCAGGCGAGGAAGGAGCTCAAAAATGGTCTAAGGAGAGCCAGGAGGGGGCACGAAAAAGGCTTGGCAAGAAGGATTACGGAGAATCCAAAGGCATTTTACATGTATGTGAGGAATAAGAGAATGATCAAAGAAAGAGTAGGGCCGATCAGGGATAGCATAGGGATCTTGCATATAGAGTCTGAGGAGGTGGGGGAAGCCCAAAATGAGTTTTTTGCTTCTATCTTTACTCAAGAAAAGGACCTTGTAGTGAATGAAACCATTGAGGAGCAGGAGTGCATGCTGGAATGGTTAGAGATTGAGGAAGCTGATGTACTGAAAACTTTGACAAACATTAAGATTGACAAGTCGCCAGGGCCAGATCAGATTTGTCCTCGGCTGCTTTGCGAAGCGAGAAACGTGATTGCTTCTCCGCTTGCAAAGATCTTTGCATCCTCGCTCTCCACCGGAGTTATACCTGAGGACTGGAGGGAGGCAAATGTAATTCCTCTCTTCAAGAAAGCAAATAGGGCAATCCCTGGCAATTACAGACCAGTGAGTCTCACATCTGTCGTCTGCAAGGTGTAAGAAAGGATTCTGAGGGATAGGATTTATGACCATCTGGAAGACCATGGCTTGATTAAAGGCAGTCAGCACGGCTTTGTGAGGGGCAGGTCATACCTCACAAACCTTATCAAGCTCTTTGAGGATGTTTTTCGACAAGTTGATGAGGGTCGAGCAGTGGATTTGTGTATCTGGACTTCAGCAAGGCAGTTGATAAGGTTTCCCATGGTAGGCTCGTTCAGAAGATCAGAAGGAATGGGATACAGGGGAAGATATCTGTCTGGATACAGAATTGGCAGGTCAACAGAAGATAGTGAGTGGTAATAGACGGAAAATATTCTGCCTGGAAGTCTGTGGTGAGTGGTATTCCACAGGGCTCTGTCCTTGGGCCTCGACTGTTTGAAATTTTTATTAATGACTAGGATGAGAAGATTAAAGGATGGGTCAGCAAGTTTGCAGACGACACAACGTTTGCAGGTGTCATTGACAGTCTAGAGGGCTGTTGTATGCTGCAGTGGGACATTGACAGGACACAGAGATGTGCTGAGCGGTGGCAGATGGAGTTCAACCTGGATAAATGCGAGGCGATGCATTTTGGAAGGTTGAACTTGAAAGCTGAGTACAGGATTAAAGCCCGGATTCTTGGCAGTATGGAGGGACAGCGGGATCTTGGGGTGCAGGTACATCGATCCCTTAAAATGGCTACCCAAGTGGACAGGGCTGTTAGGAAAGCATATGGTGTTTTGGCTTTCATTAACAGAGGAATTGAGTTTAAGATACGTGAGATTTGTTGCAGCTCCATAAAACTTTGGTTAGAACGCACTTGAAATATTGTGTCCAGTTCTGGTCGCCCCATTATAGAAAAGATGTGGATGCTTTGGAGAGGGTTCAGAGGAGGTTTACCAGGATGCTGCCTGGACTGGAGCGCTTATCTTATGAAGAGAGGTTGACTGAGCTCGGACGTTTTTCATTGGAAAAAAGAAGGAAGAGAGGGGACCTAATTGAGGTGTACAAGATAATGAGAGGCATCGATAGAGTCGATAGTCAGAGGCTTTTTCACAGGGTAGAAATTGTTAACACAAGGGGTCATAGTTTTAAGCTGTTTGGCGGAAAGTATAGAGGGAATGTCAGAGGTGGGTTCTTTACGCAGAGAGTTGCGAGAGCATGGAATGCATTGCCGGCAGCAGCAGTTGTGGAAGCGAGGTCATTGGGGATATTTAAGAGACTATTGGACATGCATTTTGTCACAGACATTTGAGGGTTTATTCATGAGGTTTACCTTACATGAGGATCAATGGTGGGCACAACATCGTGAGTTGAAGGGCCTGTTCTCTGCTGTACTGTTGTATGTCCTATGTTCTATGTTCTGTGAAGTGTATCTGTACCTTTTGACCATCTGCACCCAGTACTGACAGATAGTGATCCCTCAATACCTTAGAACCATCCCCTCAGTAAGTTTATCCCCAAAACACTTCAATAGAACATTCATGCCCTCAACACCTCAGAAAGCAAACCTGTTGCCCCCTTGGACCGTGTTCATCCCCAAACCTGTTCTCACTGTGATGACCCACTGCCACCCCCAAGATTGGAGCCCAGGGCCCTGAACATTATTTGAGTCTCTGGATTGATCATAGATTCCCTAAGATGTGGAAGCAGGCCATTCGGCCTATCAGGTTTACACTGACCCTCGGCAGAGAATCCCATCCACCCACCGCCCCCACCCCGCAACCCCCCATTCCTGGATCCCTTCATTTCCTCTAGCTAACCCACCTCGCCTGCACATCTTTGGACAGTGGGAGGGAACTGGAGCACCAGGAGGCTGACACGGGGAGAATGTACCAACTCCACACAGACAGTCGCCCAAGGCTGGAATCGAACCCGGGTGGGGTGAGGCAACATTGACCCTCCCATGACAATCCCACCATCTCCTCCCCGTTGATGATCATTTGATGTCTATAGCCGGGGAGTATCTAACTTGTCTAGCATTATTTAAGAAAGATTAGGGATAATGGTATTGTATCCACAAGCTCAAGATGCTCGATCCCCCTTGAAAAAATATTTATATCAATTTCAAAAGGAGACTTCATTCACAAAAACACTTTACGTACAAACATAGTCACTAAAGTACGGTTCTGTACAGTCTTTACAACAAGTCTTTGTCATGACATATATACTGCCCTTGGCTGATGAACTGAAATGTGAGGTCTGAGCTGTTCCTTCTGAATTAACATCACAAAGATAAATTGAGAAGGATCTTTGTGAAGTGCCTGTGTTCTGTATCTGTTCTCCCATGTAGTCCGCCCTCCTAATACAATACCTTACACAGCCTTAAACCTGTTTGTTAACTTTCAGCAGAAGCAGCCTCAGTGCATTGAACACAGACTGAATTACTCAGTGACGCTTGGATCAGATCAAATTCTCAAGCAAACAGATGGTTGGGGACATTCAGCAGGTAGCAACAGTGAAAAGAGAGAGAGGAACAATTCGCATTTCAAGTGACCCTTCCTCAAAACAGTCTGTTCGGAAGGAACTTTCCCGCAGAAATCACTGGATTAAAAGGTGAACTCTGTCTGTCTCTTTCTCCGTCTCCCTTCAGAGATGCTGCCGGGCATGCTTAGCTTCTTCAGCAATCTCTGTATTGATGTTTCAGGTCTCTAGCCCGTCCGTACAGATTGATTTTAGTGTTGAATTCTCAAGCTTGCTCTGTTCCAGGGATTGAATCCCTCTGCTACAAGGCGGGGTCAGTTCCCACAGCTAACAGGTTCGTGATGCCAACATTGTTGGTTCGATCTCTATCATGTCTGAAATGACCATGAAGTCCCCAGCTTCTCAACCTCTCCCCTCACCTGCGGTGTGACCCACCAGGCCTCTCTCTCTGACAAGACAGCAGCTCTCGGGTCCTCCTGGTCTATATTAACTTCCCAATGTTAAAAAGGCACTCCAGTAAGAGAGCTCTTTACATGGTTCAGGTCAAAATCCTGGAGCTCCCTCCCTAACATCACTGTGGGACACCCAAGGACTGCAGCAGGAGAGTACACCCCATCCCCACCTTCCAGGCAACTATTAGAGGGTGTGGGAATCACATACAAGCCACATTTGAAAATAAGTTTTATAACAGGGTCACGGTGGATGGTCACTAACTCTGTCTCTTTACCTGTGTTGAAATTCGCGTAATGAAGAAGCTAAGGGTCGGTTGAAAATGACAATGCTAGCCTTTCGTTGGTTTGTGTTTATTAGAGTTTGTATCGACTGTATGAATGTTTGAGCACTTATTCAAGGGCATGCAGGTAGCTGCCAGAGGAAGTGATGGGGGCTGGTACAATTGCGACATTTCAAAGGCATCAGGATGAGTATGCGAATAGGAAGGGTTTAGAGGGATATCAGCCAAGTGCTAGCAAATGGAATGAAATGAGATGAGAATATCTGGTTGGACAGAGAGACAAGTTGGACAGGAGGGTCCATTTCCAAGCTGTGCACCTCTGTGATTCTGTGCCTCTGAATAGTCTATTGCCGAGAGTTTCAGACAGGGTTTGGTTTGTGTGTCTCTCTCATGCTTCCTCAGAATCTGCAAACTCTATGTCTCCAAATTTCCACAAGACTCTATGAAATAGGAAAAAAGAGGGTCATTGCTGAGGGGGTGCTGCACTGTCAGAGGGTCAGTACTGAGGGAGTGCTGCACTGTCAGAAGGTTAGTACTGTGGCAGTGTTGCACTGTGAGATGGAGTACTGAGCGAGTGCTGCACTGTGAGAGGGTCAATACTGATTGTGTGCTGCACTGTCAGAGGGTGAGTACAGAGGGAGTACTGCACTGTCAGAGATTCAGTACTGAGTGAGCACCACACTCTCAGAGTTTCAGTCCAGACGGCAAGCATCCCTATCAGAGGATCTGCACTGAGAGAGCACTGCACCATCAGAGGGTCCATACTGAGGGAGTGCCTCATTGCCAGAGGGTCAGTACTGAAGGAGTGCTGCACAGTCAGAGGGTTAGTACAGATAGAGTGCTACACTGTCAGATAGACAGTACCCTGAGGCACTGCTGGACTGTCAGAGTTCTGGGACCGAGGCCGAGGGTCAGTACTGAGAGAGTACTACACTGTCAATGAGTCAGTACTGATGCAGTGCTGTACTGTCAGAGTGTCAGTTATGATGGAGTGCAATACTGTCAGAGGTTTTGGCCTGAGATTGGGCCACACTGTCGGAGGGCCAGTATAGGGCCACTTCCACACTGTCAGAGAGTCAGTACTGAGGGAGTGCATCACTATCAAGGATCAGTATGGAGGGAGTGCAGCATTGTCAGAAGATCAGTGTGGAGAGAGTGCAGCATTGTCAGAGGATCAGTATGGAGGGAGTGCAGCATTGTCAGAGGATCAGTGTGGAGGGAGTGTAGCATTGTCAGAGGAGCAGTATGGAGGGAGTGCAGCATTGTCAGAGGATCAGTGTGGAGGGAGTGCAGCATTGTCAGAGGATCAGTGTGGAGGGAGTGCAGCATTGTCAGAGGGTCAGTATGGAGGGAGTGCAGCATTGTCAGAGGGTCAGTGTGTAGGGAGTGCAGAATTGTCAGAGGATCGGTATGGAGGGAGTGCAGCATTGTCAGAGGGTCAGTATGGAGGGAGTGCAGCATTGTCAGCGGGTCAGTGTGGTGGGAGTGCAGCATTGTCAGAGGATCGGTATGGAGGGAGTGCAGCATTGTCAGAGGGTCAGTGTGGAGGGAGTGCAGCATTTTCAGAGGATCAGTATGGAGGGAGTGCAGCATTGTCAGAGGGTCAGCGTGGAGGGAGTGCAGCATTGTCAGAGGGTCAGTGTGGGGAAAATGCAGCATTGTCAGAGGATCAGTGTGGAGGGAGTGCAGCATTATCAGAGGATCAGTTTGGAGGTTGTGCAGCATTGTCAGAGGGTCAGTATGGAGGGAGTGCAGCATTTTCAGAGGATCAGTATGGAGGGAGTGCAGCATTGTCAGAGGGTCAGTGTGGAGGGAGTGCAGCATTGTCAGAGGGTCAGTGTGGGGGAAATGCAGCATTGTCAGAGGATCAGTGTGGAGGGAGTGCAGCATTGTCAGAAAGTCAGTGTGGAGGGAGTGCTGCATTGTCAGAGAGTCAGGATGGAGGGATTGCTGTTCAGTGAGAGTGTCAGTAATGATGAAGTGCGCACTCTCTGACGGTCAGTACTAATGGATGGCCGTGCTGTCAGAGTGTCGCACTGTGAGAGCGTTACTACTGAGGGAGCGCTGCACTGTGAAAGGGTTAGAACTGAGGGAGCACCGCACCCAGAGGGGGTTAGTACTGAGGGATCACCACACTCTGATGCGATTAGTTCTGAGGGATCACCGCGCTGTGAGGGGGTCAGTACTGAGGGAGCACCACACTATGTGTCGGACTTCACACAGAGAGTGGTGGCTGTGTGGAATGCTCTGCCCCAGAGGGCAGTGGAGGCCCAGTCTCTGGATTCTTTTAAGAAAGAATTGGATAGAGCTCTTAAAGATAGTGGAGTCAAGGGGTATGGAGATAAGGCTGGAACAGGATACTAATTAGGAATGATCAGCCATGATCATATTGAATGGCGGTGCAGGCTCGAAGGGCAGAATGGCCTACTCCTGCATCTATTGTCTATTGTCTATTGTCTATTCAGAACTGAGTGATTGCTGCATTGCCAGAGGGTCAGTACTGAGAGAATGATGCACACTCAAAGGGTCATTACTGAGGGAGCGCTACACAGTCAGTGTGTCAGTTCTGAGGGAGTGTTGTTTCAGAGGGTCAGTTCTGAGGGAGTTCTGCTCTGTCGGAGGGTCAGTACTGAGAAAATGCCACGTTATTGGAGGGTCAGTACCGAGGGAGTGCTGCACTATAGGAGCATCTGTATTGAGGGAGTGCCACATTGTCGGATGGTCAGTACTGAGGGAATGCCACATTGTAGAAATGCCAGCACAAAGTGAGTGCTGCAGTGTCAGAGTGTCAGTACTGAGGGAATGCTGTTGTGTCAGAGCGTCAGTACTGAGGGAGTGCTGCACTGTCAGAGGGTCAGTACATAGTGTTAGCGCGGATGAAATGATCTCAGTCCGAGCCCAGAGTGCGGTTCGAGAATCGGTAATTTATTAAAGTGTTTAACCCCGGCGGAGACCAACCGAAGTCCGAATCTCGATCGCTCTCCCGTTCCCCGCGCGATGTTACAAGTTGTATACTTCATGAGTCAGGATGTAGGAGATTGGGTATGAATGAGTGTGAATGGTGGGAATCATGGCTGGAGTATGTGTGAATGTCAAGTTTCCTGCCATCCTCGGAGAGTCGGCAGCATACACAAAAGGTGTGCTGTTTATCTTTACGTAAATGGGTCCGGGTGCTATCTGCTTGTCTCTCCGTGAGGGCTGGAGGCTAGCACCCCGCTTTGTTACTTCCAAAGTGTCTGTTAGATTCATCCTGTTCGTTTGGTGTTTGCCTTTTGTGTAGGACTGTTTTGCATGATCAGGTTATGGGTGTGTGTCAGTTGGAACCTTGACGAGATTATAAAGTGGGTTTCGATCTGTGAGTCATGACCATTGTCTTGAGTCCTGACTAGTGTCTGGTCCGGTGTGTATTAGGATCTGTCTTTGGGCCCCCTTCGCCTGATCATGTGGTCGGGCTGGCAGCTGCTGTTTTAGAATGAATACTGTTGCTTTAAAATGGATACTGCTGGCTCTCCTGATGTGGGCCTTGCTCCATGGTAAACACCACCCTTCAATAGGGAGTGCTGCACTGCTAGA
Organism: Chiloscyllium punctatum; assembly: GCF_047496795.1. Lineage (NCBI taxonomy): Eukaryota > Metazoa > Chordata > Chondrichthyes > Orectolobiformes > Hemiscylliidae > Chiloscyllium > Chiloscyllium punctatum. Next base: position 7,685,998 of record NC_092745.1, on the reverse strand, counting down.
GGGTCAGTACTGAGGGAGTGCTGCACTGTCAGAGGGTCTGTACTGTTGACAGCTGCATTGTCGGAGGGACTGTACTGTGGGAGAGATGCATTGTCGGAGGGTCAGTACTGAGGGAGTGCTGCACTATCAGAGGGTCTGTAATGTGAGAGAGCTGCATTGTTGGAGGGTCAGTACTGAGGGAGCACCGCGCTGTCAGAGGGTCAGTATTGAGGCAGACCTGCACTGTCGGAGGGTCAGTACTGCTGGAGCACTGCACTGTCAGAGGGTCAGTTCTGAGGGAGTGCTGGACTATCAGAGGGTCAGTTTGAGGGAGGGCTGGACTCTCAGAGGGTCAGCACTGCGGGTGTTCCGTACTGTCGGTGGGTCAGTACTGTGGAAATGCTGCACTGTCAGAGGGTCATTACTGAGGGAGTGCTGCACTGTAAGAGGGTCATTACTGAGGGAGTGCTGCACTGTCAGGGGGTCAGTAATGGGGGATTGCCGCAATGTCAGAGGGTCAATCTGGGGGCAGTGCTGCACTGTGAGAAGGTCAGTACTGAGGAAGTGCTGCACTGTCAGTGTGTCAGTCAGGGGGATACATGCATTGTAAGAGAATCAGTACTGAGTGAGTGCCACACTATCAGATGGGCTGAATGGCCTAATTTCTGCTCCCATGTCTTGTCGTCTAAGTGGAATATCTGAAATTGTTCAGTACATTTCTGCCTCTGCTTCCTACATACCCTGCTCAGCAATGATTCCCACGTCCAGATTACAGAGACTGTGTTCAAACAGACTGTCTTCATTTGGTTACCACCCTCTTTTCCCAGGGATCAAGTTTTCGTTTTGTGTGACTGACCTGCCAGCTCAAAGGGATATTTTCATGCTGCAGGGCTGAGGTTTATTCCTCAGCTTCCCTGTGCTCATCCCAAATGAATCCCACTGCCCCACACTCAGCACAGTCATGTGTTCCTTATTTCTGAGCTTCCCAATGCTAATCCACATCCAGAATGACATCACACACTCCTCGTTTCACAGGCTATTTGCCTGGGAGAGAGGAGTGCTAAGAGAGGAAATAAAAACCTGAAAGTAGTTTACAGTGACATTAAGAGTGAATTGATAATGAGACAAAGAGTAGGTTGTGGAATACAGTGAGAATTTGTGCATGGACCCAGAGGCTACAGTGAATGTATTCATTTTGTCAGTGCTCATTGGGACAGGGTTGATATGAAATCGTGAAGATGCTCTGTGATACAATTAAATGAATGAGCATATAGAGAGAGAGAGAGATGGTTCTGAGTGGCCTGGCCTTCTTACAACCCAATAAATCTCCAAAGACGGTGGAAATGTATCTCAGTTTACTGAATGAGGTGATGGAGGAAGTAGCAGGTACACTTGCAAACATTTTCAAATCCCCTCTGGGCACAGGAGAGGTGTCGTCGGACTGACCATGTGGTACTGTTATTCAAGAAGGGGCATGAGATATACCAGGCAGCTACAGGCCAGTCAGGCTAATATCGTGGGTGGGACGTCTGTTGGAAGTAATTTTGGGAGAGAGAATTAATCAGCATTTAAAGAGACTGGAGTTCATGAAGAACAGTCAGAATGGTTGTGTTAAGGGGAGCTCGGGTCTGACCAATGGGATTGCACTTTTTAAGGAGGTGACCAGGTGTGCAAATAAGGGCAATACTTTCCTGTTGCCTGCTTGGAGGTCAGTAAGGCTTTTATCAGGATCCATATTGGAAACTGATAGTGAACATAAAAACTCAAGATGAAGGAATTTGGCACAGAACGCTGAGTGGCAGGAAGCAGACAGTGATGGCCCAATTAGAAATCTCTGACTGTTCATGTCTCACTGTTGGGGTCTTGCTGATGTGGTTGATAGAAAAGATTTAGATTTCAATGGTGGAGGGTTAATCATTTGGTTCATGAATGATATGAAGATTGGTTGGGTGATAAATACTGAGGATGACAGGCTTAGATTACAGAAGGATGTAGATGGCCTTGTCAGATGGACCGATCAGTGGCAACGGGTGAGGTGCTTGAAGACTGGAGGGTGATTAATGATGTGCCATTATTGAAGTAAGGCTGCAAGGAACAGCCATTGAACTATGGAGCTGTGCGCCTGATGGCAGTGGTGGGTAAGCTGTTGGAGGGTATTCTGAGAGACAACTGACATGCATTTCGAAAAGCAAGAATTGATTAGGGATGGTCAGCTTGGCTTTTTATGGAAATGATGTGTCCAACTTGAAAGACCTTTTGAAGGGATGACCAAGGAGAAAGATGAGATGGGTTCACATGGGAGACTGTTTCGTAAAAGGTCAGATGAGATGGCCTCCAGGGAGAGAGGACAGCCCGGTGCCTCAGTGGTTTGTTTCTAACTCCCGGTGACCGTCTGTGTGGGGTTTTCACATTCTCTCTGTATGTGTGCGGGTTCCCTCCAGGTGATCCAGTTTCCTCCCACCACCCAAAGATGCCATGGGAAATGCAGCATTACAGGGATAGAGTAGAGGATGTGAATCTGGGTGCGATGATCTTCAGGCAGTCAGTGTCGAGCCAATGGATGGAATGGCTTGCTTCTACACTGTAGGAATTCTAAAATTAATCGAGAGAGACAAGTAATGTTCTGGGGACCTGGGCTCCAGTCTTGGACAGGGGTGGATGTGGGTCCTTACAGTCTGAAGGGGTTTGAACACAATCTGAGAGAGGAGCTGGGCTGAGCCCTGAAGTGTTGAGGGTGTGAAAGTTTTTTGGAGGTAATGTCTGAGGGGCTTTTGGGGGCTAAACACAACAAACTGAGGCTTTCTTAGTTATTGAAGCAGCACTATCTGAGGTTTTGAGGAAGCACTTTCTGAGGGATTGAGGGAGCACTATCTGAGGAATTGAGGGAGCATTATCTGAGGAAGAACTATATGAGGTATTGAGAGAGCACTTTCTGAGGCATTGAGGGAGCACTTTCTGAGGTATTGAGGGAGAACTATCTGAGGTATTGATGGAGCACTTTCTGAGGTATTGAGGGAGAACTATATGAGGTATTGAGGGAGCACTTTCAGAGGTACTGAGGGAGCACTATCTGAGGTACTGAGGGCGAACGATCTGTGATATTGAGGGAGCACTTTCTGAGGTATTGAGTGCGCACTATCTGAGGTACTGAGGGAGAACTATCTGAGGTATTGAGGGAGAACTATCTGAGGTACTGAGGGAGCACTATCTGGTGGGACAGAGTGCAGAGGATAGAAAGGAACAGATGTAATTCCCTGATCATTTCCTCGTGGTCCCCGAGGCACTCTGGTGTCGTAATTTGAAATGGAAGCCACTCCCCATTTCAGAAGATTCAGATCATTTTAAACAATCAGTGAAAAATAACAGCAGCATGTGTCTGAAACATGGTTTGGGGGAAAACTTTCATCTATCTATTGTCACTTGTTGTTTGGAGACGTTTTAGAAAAGCCGGCACCCAAACAGATTAACGCTGTCGATGCAAGAGGTGGTGCACAGGGAGATCCAACAAGTCATCTGTAGCTGCTGTCTGTCCCCCTGGAGCAGTCATCATGCGAGATCAGGGTTCAGTCCTCAGAGAAATCATTTCTCCATCAAAACCTCAACAATGCCTTGACAGCTGTGTGTGTGTATGTGTGTGTGTGTGTGAGAGAGACAGAGAGAGAGAGAGAAACAGAGAGAGAGAGGGACAGAGACTGCCCGTGTTTGTGCGTGCGAGAGTGTGGATGCAGGTGTATCTCTGTGTGCCTGTATGTGTTTGTGTGAGGGAGAAAGTGCATGTTCATGTGAGAGCGTGTGGCTGTGTGTATGCTGGAGGGAGTGCGTGTCTCTGTGTGCATGTGTGTGAGTGAGGGTGTGTGTGAGAGAGTGTGTATGTGTGCGTGAGAAAGTGTGTCTGTGTGTACGTGTGTGTGTCTGTGTGTGAGAGTGTGTGTCTGTGTGTGAGAGAATATCTGTGTGTCTATGTGTGTGTGTCTGTGTGTCTATGTGTGCATGTGTCTGTGTGTCGATTTGTGTGTATGACAGTGTGTCTTGTGTTCGAGAGAGTGTGTATGTGTTTGTGAGAGAGTGTGTCTGTGTGCATCTGTGTGTGAGTGAATGCGTCTGTGTGTGAGAGAGAGTGTGTGTCAGTGTGTGTGTGTGAGAGAGTGTGTCTATGTGTGTTTGAGGAAGCGTGTGTCTGCGTGTGTATGTGTGTGTGAGAGGTGAGAGAGAGTGTAACTGTATGTTTATGTGTGTGAGAGAGAGGTTCTCTGCGTGTGAGAGAGTGTATGTCTGTGTGTGTGTGAGAGAGTGTGTCTATGTGTGTTTGAGGGAGCGTGTGTCTGCCTGTGTTTGTGTATGAGAGAGTGTAACTGTGTGTTTATGTGTGTGTGTGAGATCGTGAATCTGTGTGTCTGTCTGTGTGTATGTGTGTGAGAGAAATTGTCTGTGTGTGTGAGAGACAGCGTGTGTGTGTGAGAGTGAGCGTGTCTGTGTGCGTGAGAGTGAGTGGGCGTGTGAGAGAATGAGAGTGTGTGTGTGAGAGTGTGTGTGTATATGAGAGAGAGTGTGTGTATTTGTTTGTGAGAGAGTGTGGCTGTGTGAGAGAGAGTGTTTCCGTGTGAGAGAGTGTGTGTCTGTGTGTGCGTGAGAGAGAGTGTCTGTGTGTGTGTGTGAGAGAGAGAGTGTGTCTGTGTGCATGTGTGTGTGAGAGTGAATGTGTCTGTGTGTGAGAGAGAGTGTGTCAGTGTGTGTGCAAGAGAGAGTGTGTCTATGTGTGTTTGAGGGAGCGTGTGTCTGCGTGTGTATGTATGTGAGAGAGAGAGTAACTGTGTATTTATGTGTGTGTGAGAGAGAGTGTGTCAGTGTGTGTTTGAGGGATCGTGTGTCTGTGTGTCTGTCTGTGTGTATGTGTGTGAGAGAGAATGTCTGTGTGTGTGAGAGACAAAGTGTGTGTGTGTGAGAGAGAGAGTGTCTGTGTGCGTGAGAGTGAGTGCGTGTGTGAGAGAATGAGAGTGTGTGTGATAGTGTGTTTGTAAATGAGAGAGAGTGTGTGTATGTGTGTGTGAGAGAGTGTGTCTGTGTGTGTGAGAGAGAGTGTGTCCGTGTGAGAGAGAGTGTGTGTCTGTGTGTGCTTGAGAGAGAGTGCCTGTGTGTGTGAGAGAGAGAGAGATGTGTCTGTGTGTGAGAGAATGTGTCTGCATGTATGTGTGAGAGAGTGTTTCCGTGTGTGTATTTGAGGGAGCGTATGTCTGTGCGTGTATGTGTGTGAGAGAGATAGTGTGTGTTTGTTTGTGCAAGAGTGTGTGTTTGTTTGTGTTTGAGGGAGCGTCTGTCTATGTGTGGGGGGAGTCCTTTGTGTATGTGTGTGTAAGAGTGTCTGTGTGAGTTTGAGGGAGCGTGTGTCTGTGTCTGTGTGTGCGTGCGTGAGCATGTAAACTAGCCAATCTTATTGGGTGCTCATGAATATAAAATCCAGCTGCTGTTTCGGGTGAATCGGTCCTTGTGTCTACAAAGACACAAAGGCTGCAAGAGTGAATTAACTGGGAGAAAGAAAGTGACATTCATTCCAGTGGGGATTCATCCAGTAAACCTTCCCCACACACTAACATCCCTCTGGCAATGCAGTGACTAGTCCTGCACACAGTGCTCCAGGTACAAACCAATGAAATGTCACCATAGTCTTACAAGAGCATGGGACAGCTCCGCATTAGAGAGTGGGTCTGGTGGTGTATTAATCAGAGGGTCACCAGGGCCCAGCTGAGGGGAGAGGTTGTGAAGGAGAGTCCTTCAGGGTAACCCCAGCTGATGTGGGAATTGAACACACGCTATTGGTTTTACTCTGCATTATAAACCAACTACTGGATTAGTGGTGCTGGAAGAGCACAGCAGTTCAGGCAGCATCCAACGAGCAGCGAAATCGGCGTTTCGGGCAAAAGCCCTTCATATAAACCTACTGTCCAGCTAACTGAGCTACCTGACTTCACTCAGGAGCATGCCCTGTATAACCCAATCATAGCCAGCCTGAACCTCAATAAGGGCCAGGAGCAAGGCCATTCGGCCCCCACCCTAACCCAGAAGGGAGAGCACGGGAAACTGATGAAGGAAACAAGCCCCTCCCACGTGGCCTTCTGAAATGGAGCTGGAGGACATGGCAGACCTGGCCTGCTGTTTGCTTCCCCGAGACTGGTCTGCTCCACCTTACAGTGAGAGACTGAGGGGAACCTCGAGGAGATTTCACTTCTCAGTGAGAGGCTGCAACTCCAATCCAAATCAGGCTGGTTCCCTCCGAAACTCATGGAAGAGTGCAGCCCTCCACAGATCAGGGCCTTGTGGAGTCATAACCTCCAGTGTGGGGACCAAGAGCTGGGAGGTAGTGTTAAGAACATAAGACCATCCGAAATAGGAACAGGAGGAGATCATTCAGCCCCTCGAGCCTGCTCTACTATTCAATAGGATCGTGAATGATTGAGCATTTGATTTGGGAGCTGAAACCCGGACAGTACAGAAACAGAGAATCAAATTATTCTGCTATGAGTAATCATCAGACAGGAGCTGGAACCAGAGAGAGTGAACACACACACACACACACACACACACACATATTGTGGGATTCAGGCTGTCTGTGGGAATTTTATCACAAGATGCGAGCTCTACACTGAGGAGAGATAAAGGCGCAAAATGCGAGAGAGGGCAGCTGCACAGTCTGATCCCACCGATCTCACTGCTTCCCACTCCCATGAGGGCTCTTATGTATATTTCTGTGTTCCCAGCTGTCTCTCCCACATTTTTCCTTCAATCCCTATCTCACAACATCCTTCATATCTCTGTCCTGTTGCCATTTCCCTGCAGATTCCCTTCCTCCAACACTCTGCCCCTTTCACACCCCATCATGTTTTTCAGGAATGTTTAATCATTCAATCTTCCACAAAACCAACACCTTGCTCATCTCTCTCTGCAGCTTTCTCTCAGTTCTGTGGGATCTTGCCTTTCTTGTCTGTAAATCATTCTCGTTGCATCGCAGCACCACCCCACCCCAACTCTCTCAGCTATTTGCTGTTGCTGCAACTCCTCTGTCTCTCTCTCTACCCTATATCTCTCCCTGGGATATCTCCTTTGCTGTCTATTTGACCTTCACTCCCTGTCTTTGCCTCCCCTTTTCCCCCTTGTTTGACATTGTATTTCTCTTCCTGGGGTTTTACTCTCTCTCGCCCTTACTCTCTCTGCCTCTCTCCTACTCTTTTTCAGTTCTTCTCACTTTCTCTCCCACCCTCTGCCTGCCCGTCTTTCTCTTATTCTCTCCCTCCCTCTCACTATCTGTCTACCCATCTCTCTTTCTCTCTTGTAGTTTCTTTCCCTCTGTCTCCCGAGACCCCTGTCCCAGTGACTGGGGAAGGGACATGGGAAGAGTTTGTCTCTGTGTCGCTGGATGCTGTACAGTTAATGCGGGGATCAACCTTTTCCTAGTCTCTCCCGAACGTTACCCCGACTGTGGGGAGGGGGGTTAGTGTAAGGGACATAAAGTATTTTTCTCGTTGAGTCTGAAATGAAGAAAAAGAGAACGGGAGGGTGACAAAAAGAGAAAGAGAGACATGGAGAGAGTGGGGATGGAGAAAGTGGGGAAAGAGAGAGAGATGAGCAGTGAGAAACAGGGAGAGGAAGAAGGACACATATAGAGGGAGAAGGACAGTGTGTTTGGCTGGGGAATGGTTGCAGAGTGGGATCTTTTTGTGCATGATTGCAGTCAGTCAAAAGGTGTGTTAGTCTCTGCACCATGTCCTACAGCCCAGGAGGTGTTGGTCGACATGGGAAGGGGGAGTTTGGGAGACAAGGGGGGAGTGGGACAGCCAGAGGCAGGGGACTGTTTGATGGGGTTTTGGGGTTGGTGGAGAAAGGATGGGCTGCTGCGAGAGAGAGAGAGAGATTGAGGGAGGGACAGCATGAGACGCAAAGTTTGAGACAGGATGGAGAAGAGCTGTTCAAATTTTGTGAGAAGATTTGTAGCTCGGGTGGTCGTTGTTGTGGTTCTGTTCGCCGAGCTGGGAATTTGTGCTGCAGACGTTTCGTCCCCTGTGTAGGTGACAACCTCATTAGTTAGGAGCCTTCTGTGAAGCGCTTCTGTGATGTGTCCTCCGGAATTTATAGTGGTTTAAATCTGCCGCTTCCGGTTGTCAGTTCCAGCTGTCCGCTGCAATGGCTGGTATATTGGGTCCAGGTTGGTGTGTTTAACAAACACATTGACCTGGACCCAATATACCGGCCACTGCAGCGGACAGATGGAACTGACAACCGGAAGTGGCAGATACAAATCAGTATAAATGTCCGTGGAAATATCACAGAAGCGCTTCACAGGAGGCTCCCAAACACTGACGATGTCACCCAGACAGGGGACGAAACGTCTGCAACACAAATTCCCAGGTCGGCGAACAGAACCACAACACGGAGAAAAGGTCTCTACAGAAAGGATAGTCAGTGAGGGCATTCAAGGAACAATCCTGAGGATCCTGAACAGGACCAAGATCATTTATTGGGAGGGGGGGGCGGGGGGGGGATGGGCAGAAAGAACTCCATCTGTGATACAAGCCTTCTATAGTTCTGGGACTGGGATCTTATTGTGCATTCAAACAGCCACAGGTCAGTCAGTCAACCCAGAATCATTTACCTGCGTGAGAAAGTGAGGACTGCAGATGCTGGAAAGTCAGAGTTACAAAGTGTGGAGTTGGGGAAGCAACTCCAGGAAGTTGTGACATCTCCCCCAACTCATCCACTTGAATGGAAAGAAGCTTATGCAATAAATTACAAAACTAATTTTAATAGCTGGTTATGCTTGTTGTCAGAGTAACCAGCTGTCTGTGCAAAAGCCATTGTGTACGTTTTCCAAACCGATGGTCTTATAGCTACACTTGGAGGTCGCCACTGATGATGCTACCCAGCCAGGGAACGAAATGTCTGGATATCAAACCTATCAGCGAACAAAAGCTACACCCTAAGTCTTATAGCTGATAAATGATATCATAAAATCTTGATTGAACGGAATCAGACTGTTCGGCCCATTGAGTCCACAATGACCCTCTGAAGAGAATCCAGCTCAGACCCACTACGCCAATGATATCCCTGAAACCCTGCAATTCCTATGGCTATTCCAGCTAGCCCGAATATCCCTTGACACAATGGGCAATTTAACATGGCCAAACTGTCGTAATGGCAACTATGGGCAGGAAATCAATACTGGCCCAGCCAGGAACTCTCAAACAGTACAAATGAATGAAACTAATGTGATCACCCGGGGAGTTCCATCTACCTTCCAGCCCCTGAGGGTGTGTGTCCTGGCATTATTCACCATGATCGTACCCATCTGTTGCAGACTGCAATCCTAACCACCGGTATCCCGAGATATATCAAGGTGAGTGCGGTTAGGGCTACAGCCGATGTAAGAGGAGCCGAATTCTTGGATAACAATCTATGGGAATGTCATGGTTTGACCTGGTCCTTCCCATTTACGTAAGTATGGTCCCTGGCAATGTTCCCTCTATCTCAACAGTAATCATGGTGGTAATCATGGTAGCCTATCCAAATACCTTTTTTATACAACTCCGATAATTTGGACTTCATCCTAACTTTGGTCACTCGGGTGAAGTGGAATCCCTCATACCAAGCCCAGGTGTCCCACCGAGAGTGTCCTTACAGCTGTTATTAACCCAGCCCTTGGTGAGCTGCTGTCACTGACAGTGAGAGACGTTGGTGTGGGTGTTCTCCTGGAACAAATATTTATGCTGTTTGTCACTAACCCGGGATGGGACTTGCCCTTGGCTGGCCTGCCTGAGCTCCTCCCTCAGCTGTTCCATATCCCGTTACTGCACAGGATGTGGTTTTACTGCTCACCGTCATCTCTGATTGGGCCCTGGATGATCTGGTTAATCATGTTGGCGTGGCCCTCCAGTCTGGTCACTAAGTGATGGTTAGCCTGATTCTCCACGAGTTGTCCCATGGTCTCCTTTGGGTTTTCTGTATTAAGTCTTTCTCAGGCTCATTAGAGAGTTGTTGGATCAGGATCCTGAGTTTATTCTCCAAATTAGCCAAGTCAGTGTACTGACCGGTAACGCTCCTGCCCTGGGAGTGGACTCGTATACTGTGGCTAAATCATTAAGGGGGTCCCTTTTCTTTTGTCTGTTAATTACTTTTCTGGGTTCTGTGCTTTCCCTCATAATTCCCTGTCCTTTGTCCCATTATCCTGTGGGTCAGTTGGGAACGTGATTATTTTAATGGGGAAGGACACCATTCTGATTACTGTATCCCTGATATATTCATTATGATTCGTGTCAGTTTGTGATAAATGTTCGTGAACAAGGAATTCCCTGTGAGTTTAATGACTAGTCCATTGTGAGAGCCTGGTATGTGTGGGACAAGCTGGGGGAGGAGCCTTCCCTCCTGGTCACAGCCCGTTTTTAATTTTGTTACTGAGGAATTCTCCCTGGTGGGCTTCCTGGGATATCGCTGTCCGAAAGTGACCCCAAGTCCAGGCAGAGTGCTTGGTATCCTACTACCATTCTCGGGGAAACTCTACCAATCGCTTCTGATCCCTGAGCTCCTGTAACACAATGTGGACATCCCTAAAGTCTATTTCGTATTCAGCAATTAATTAGCAGAGAGCCCAAGCCTCATTACGGGCGCAATTGAGGGGTCGAATCCCAGGTGTCTCTCCTCCTTTCTGAGACATGGGAGACAAAGGGTCGGGCCCAGTTTCTCATTGCTAAGAGAGGTGCAGGTCATATCCCAAAAATCCGGACAAATTGGACACAGAGTCTCCGGGAGAAGCTGACGGTGGGAGGGGAGGGGCATTCCCCTGGATGTTGTTCTGCAAATATGTAGCGCCTCTGCAGGATATGCCTTATCCTGCCCTCGAGCAGTGAGGATGACTGCCTTCATCTCATCATGGATGCCCCTCCCTAGCTGTTGGCCCTCAGGGAAGGCTGAATGGCCTGCTGGACTAACATACATGGCGATTCATTTGGTTTGCTCCTCAGCGTCCACTCTGTGTATGACAGACTGTCAGTCAATCTCATCCAAACATGTATCTGTGCCAGAGACGGGGATCTTTTTGGTGGTGCCCACCAGCTGGGTGCCTGGAATGGCTGTTGTGTACGGAGTGAGACCATAAGCTGCTTTACACTGGGTAACCACATGATTCATGGAATCAGAGTTCGGCTGTGGCTCAGGGCTGGGGGCAAAAGGTGCAGTTACCTGCGAGACAGGCAGCGGGAGTCCCCATTGTGAGTGGGTGTGGATGTGTCAGTGTGGGGTCTGTCATTATCTCCCTGGGGAGGTAGAACCCCAAAGGCACACATTATCCCATTCTGGGATGGGTCCTAGTTCCCTAGGGATTGTATTTGCTCCTGGCACCTTCTACTAGGGCCTGATGTGTGTTGCTCCATGTTGCAGGTGTACAGGACACATGCAGCTGCTTGGAGCTCATACACTGTCCTTCCAGATTGTCAATGTATCCTGAGGCTCCCTCCCCATCCCCAGAGACCCTCCTTTCACTGGATTGGGCTCTTCCCAATTGTAACTGGAATAATTCCCATATGAGTGAGATTTTTCTGTAACGTTCTGTCCTACTCATCGTGTCAGAGACCTAGCTCGGTCACAGCCTGTAGGTTTCCCTGAGGTGACCGGATCCCAGCTGCCTTATCCCAGCCGGGGGTCCTCCAGGCTATCAGCAGTGGAGTGAGCTTTCCAGCTTCCTTCCCCAGTTCTCTATGGGCATCTCACCACAGCTCCTGTGCCAGGAATCCTTCACTGCACAGACAGGCTGGCTTCCTGCCAAATTCTGCAGGACTGTTTCACATTTGTTCCGGCTCGTGTTCCTATGGTTTTGGTTGCTTCTGGATGATGGGACAGCTGGGTATGTTCAGAGTCGCAGAGTTCTACAGAATGGAGACAGGCTCTTTGGCCCAAACTGGTCCATCCACACTAACCCCGTTTCCCTGCACTTGGCCCATATCCTTCCAATACGTTCCTCTCCATGTATTTGTCCAAGTGCATTTTAAATGTTCTTAAATGTATCCTCCTCGACTACTTGCACTGGTAGTTTATTCCGTATGTGTACCACCCTCTGGGTAAAAGCAATGTCCCTCAGGTTCCCTTTTAATCTTCCCATTTCACCTAAAACTGATGCCCTTTCATCCTTGATTCCCCAAGCTTGGATGAGTGATCTTTTACACCTCTATAAGGACACCCCTCAGTCTCCTACACACGAAAGAAAATGTCCTTGCTTGTCCAACCTCTCTCTCTATCTGTCTAGTTGAGTTCTGCCAACATCCTTGTAAGTTTCTTCTGCACTCTTTCCAGTTTAATAACATCCTTCGGATAGCAAGGTGGGTAAAACTGACCACAATACTCCAAGTGCGGCCTCACTGACATCCTGCACAACTACAACAGAACTTCCCAACTTCGATATTCCATGCACTGACTGGTGAAGGGCCTAGTTTGCCAAAAGCCTTCTTCGTTGCCCTGTCTCCCTGAGTTCAGAGAGCTGTGCTCCTGGAATCCAAGGTCCCTCTGTTCCACTACACTTCTTCAGGCCCTACCATTCACCATGAAACCCCTGTGTTGATGTGAAATTCCAAAATGCAAGATCTCGCACTTGTCTATATTAAACTCCATTTGCCATTTCTCAGCCCATTTCCCCAGCTGATCAAGGCCCTGCAATTGCTGAGACCATTCCTCACTTATTTTAGTGTAATCTGCAAACTTTCTAATCATGCTTTAAACACCCGCATCCAAACCATTGATCTAGATAACAAACAGCAATTGGCCTAGCACTGACCAGCTCAGCGGAAGAATGGCTCAGTGGTTAGCACTGCTGCCTCACAGCACTGTCAATCTGGGTTCAATTCCAACCTCACAGGATGGTCTGTGTGGGTTAAAACCTGTTAGGGTTAGATTTCCTACAGTATGGAACAGGCCATTTGGCCCAACAAGTCCACACCGACCTGCCGAAGAGTAATACATCCAGAGCCATTCTCCCTATCCAATATTTACCCTGGCCGAATGCACCGAGCACTATGGACAACCTAGCACGGCCAATTCATCTGACCTGTACATTTTTGGATTGTGGGAGGAAACCGGAGCACACAGAGTAAACCCACGCAGACATAGGGAGAGTGTGCAAACCCCACACAGACAGTCACCCGAGGCTGGGGTCAAACCCGGGTCCCTGGTGCTGTGAGGCAGCATTGCCAACCACTGAGCCACCATGCCAACCCAACTGAGTTTGTATGTTCTCTCCATGTCTGTGTGGGTTTCCTCTGGGTGCTCCGGTTTCCTCCCACAGTCCAAAGATGTGCAGGTCAGGTAAATTGGCCATGTTCAATTGCCTATAGTGTTCATGGATGTGTAAGTAAGTTGCATTAGTCAGGGGTTAATGTAGAGTAACAGGGTACGGGAATGGGTTTGGATGGAATACTCTTCAGACGGCCAGTTGACTTGTTGGGCCGAAGGGCTTGTTTCCACAGAGGAGGGATTCTATGATTCTATGACCGCTGAGGCTCACCACTAGTCACAGGCCTCCAGTCTGACTTTTACCCTCTGCTTCCTACCATCAAGCCAATTGTGTACTCAGCTTGCCAACGCCCCCTGGATTCCATGCGAACTAACCTTCCAGAGCAAGGTACCATGTGGAACCTTATAAAAGGCCTTCCTGAAATCTGTAGAGTCTACATGTACTGGCCTGCCATCGTCAAACTTCCTGATCACTTCAATAAAGAATGCTAACAAATTTGTGAGGGATGGTTTCCCACACACAAGACAATGCTGACTACTCTTAATCAAATGCTGTATTTCCAAATGCAGAGCATCTTCTCAAGTAATTTACTTACCATGGATGTAAGGTTTACTGATCTATAGTTCCCAGGTTTTCCTTTGCAGCCCTTCTTGAATAAGGGCACAACATTTGCTGCCCTCCAAAATCTGGGACCTCACCCGTAGGTAATGTTGATGCAAAAAGATCAGCCAGGCACCCCACAATTTCTTCTCTCGCCTCTTGCAGTGTTGTTGGATATATTTGGTCAGGAGATTTATCCACGTTCATACATTCTAATACATTCAACACATCCTCTTCTGTGATATGGACGGTCCCCAAGAGATGATCACTAAGTTCCCAAGCCTTCATGTGCTTCTCCATGGTCAACACAGAGGAGAAATAACTCTTGTGATTCTGCATATACATGTCCATGAAGAGACCTATTCTCTCTCTAGTTATTCTTTTTCCTTTAATATACTTCAAGAATCTCTTTGGATTCACCCAAATTTTCTCAGCCAAGGTCATCTGCCCTACTGATTTCCTTATTCAGTAAACTCTTGTGTCCCCTATTTATCACCAGGGACTCCCTTGACCCCAGCTGCCTGTACCTGAGCCATGTATGCTTATTTTTCTGGTTAAATCCTCAATGTCTCTTGTCATCCAGGGTTCCTTATTCCTGCCAACCTTGCTCTTCACACTCACAGGAACGTACACATCTTGAACTGGAGCTGTCCCACATTTAAAGAGCTTCCACTTGCCTGCGGTCCCGTTGCCTGCAAACAAACTTCTCAAACCAAACCCTGCAAGCTGCTGGCTAACTCCATCAGAATGTGCTTTGCCCCAGTGTAGAACTAGCACCTGGGGAACATTTTGTCTCACTCCACAATGATTACAATATTAATAGAACTATGGTCACTGGTTCCAAAGTGCTCCCCCACTGTCACCTCACTCCGAACATTCTGGTTGGGTTGTTTACCTTGTTTTTAGAAATAAATACACAACACCATCAGCATCTCAATGTGCACTTGTGGGACTTTATCTCTTCCATGTGAAGGAATGGGACCCAGAAATCTCCATTTAATCTGGCTCCCATCAAACTTCCCAGGAACAGTCCTGCCCAGGTTATCAGTGTCCCCAGCTAACTACAGCAAGGCACAGAAAGCATTTAAAGTGAATCTTCACTGAAACGGTTCTCATGTAAATATCCCAGTTTAGTTTGAGAATGGACTTAGATCTGGAGGAAAGCTTCCTCGAGGTGCCCCCATCGAACACTCTGGAGATTGACTGCACATAGTGTTCTCTTAATGTTGCCACAGTCAAATACACAAAGGAGAAAGTGAGGACTGCAGATGCTGGAGATCAGAACTGAAAATATGTTGCTGGAAAAGCGTAGCAGGTCAGGCAGCATCCAAAGAACAGGAGAATCGACGTTTCGGGCATCAGCCCTTCTTCAGGAATTTCCTGAAGAAGGGCTGATGCCCGAAACGTCAATTCTCCTGTTGCTTGCATGCTGCCTGACCTGCTGCGCCTTTCCAGCAACACACTTTCAGCTCAAATACACAAAGGACGGATTAATTATTAATACCTGCATCTCTCTGACCTGATCTGGGAGAGATGGGTCAGGAGGGGGAGATTACTTTGTTGGGTGGGGGTCAGTCAGTGAGGGGGAGATTGCAGTGTTTGGTAGGGATCAGTCAGGGAGAGGGAGTTTGTAGAGTTGGGTAGGGGTCAGTCAGGGAGGGTGAGATTGCAGTGTTGTGTAGAGATCAGTCAGGGAGGGGTTGAGTGCAGTGTTGGCTAGTGATCAGTCAGGGAGGGGGAGATTGCAGTGTTGTGTAGGGTTAGAGGGAAATCAGGAGGGCAAAAAAGGGACATGAGATTGCTTTAACAATTAGGGTTAAGGAGAATCCAAAGATATTTTACAAATGCATAAAGGCCAAAGGGTCACTGTGGAGACAATAGGGCCCTCAAAGATCAAGACAGCCTGCACGTGGAGCTGCAGGAGATTGAGAAAATACTGAACAAGTATTTCCTGTCGAGAAGGACATGGAAGATATAGAATAGAATGATGGTTTGGGAAATAGCATTGGGGAGTAGATGATGCCATCTTGCAAAATGTCCATATTACAGAGGAGGAGGTGTAGGATTTCTTGAAATGGTTAAAGGTGGAGAAATACTCAGGACCTTGTCAGGTATACTCTCGATCGCTGTGCGAAGCTAGAGGAGTGTTTCCTGCGCCCTTTGCTGACATATTTGTATCATCGATAGACACATGTGAGGTGCCAGAAGACTGGAGTTTGGGCTAACGTGGTGCCACTGTTTAAGAAGGGTGGTAAGGACAAGCCAGGGAACTACAGACTGGTTTGCCCGACGTCAGTCACGGGCACGTGGAAAGATGGATACATGAGGGACAGGAATTACATGTGTTTACAAAGGCAATGTCTAATTGGGGATATTCAGCATTGCTTTGTACGTGGGAAATCATGTTTCAAGATATTGAGTTTTTTGAAGAAGTAGCAAAAGGATTGATGAGGGCAGCGCGGAGGATGTGAGCGACATGGACTTCAGTAAGGTATTCGAAATGTTTCCACATGGGAGATTGGAGAGCAAGGATAGATCTCATGGAATACAGGGAAAACCAGCCATTTGGATACAGAACTGGCAGGAAGGTAGAAGACATAGGGTGGTTATGGAGGATGGTTTTTTCAGACTGGAGACCTGTGACCAGTGGAGTGCCACAAGGATCGGTGCTGTGTCCACTACTTTCCATTAATGATATAAATGATTTGAATGTGAACACAGCAGGTATAGTTAGTAAGTTTGCAGATGACACCAAAATTGGAGGTGTAGTGGACAGTGAAGATTGTTACTTCACATTACAACAGGATGGTACCTGGGTTGGTACCTGGGACTTCGATGTTGTGGCTATTACGGAGACATGGCTAGATCAGGGACAGGATTGGCTGTTGCTGGTTCCAGGGTTTAAATGTTTTAGTAGGGTCAGAGGTGGGGGTAAAAGAGGGGGGGGTGTGGCTTTGCTTGTCAAAGATAGTATTACAGCGGTGGAAAGGAAGATGGATGAAGATTTGCCATCTGAGGTAGTTTGGGTTGAGGTTAGGAATAGGAGAGGTGAGGTCACCCTGTTAGGAGTCTTTTACAGGCCTCCTAATAGTCCTAGAATCGTTGAAGAAAGGATTGCGAAGATGATTCAGGAGAAGAGTGACAGTAATAGGGTGATTGTTATGGGAGACTTTAACTTTCCTGATATTGATTGGGAAAGCTATAGCTCAAGTTCGTTAGATGGGTCAGTGTTTGTGCAATGTGTGCAGGAGAGTTTCCTGACACAATATGTAGATAAGCCAACAAGAGGTGAGGCCATACTGGATTTGGTTCTGGGTAACGAACCAGGCCAGGTATTAGAACTAGAGGTAGGTGAGCACTTTGGGGACAGTGACCACAATTCGGTGATTTTTAGTCTCGTGATGGGGAGGGATAAGTGTGTACTACAGGGCAAG
This sequence comes from Chiloscyllium punctatum, assembly GCF_047496795.1. Lineage (NCBI taxonomy): Eukaryota > Metazoa > Chordata > Chondrichthyes > Orectolobiformes > Hemiscylliidae > Chiloscyllium > Chiloscyllium punctatum. The sequence goes on along the minus strand of NC_092745.1, from coordinate 7,668,724 downwards.
AGTTATAGCTGGGGGCAGGGAAATTATGATGCGTTGAGGCATGACTTAGGATGTGTGGATTGGAAAAGTAGATTCCAAGGCAAGAGCGTAATTGATATGTGGAACTTGTTCAAGGAGCAACTATTGAGTGTCCTTGATAAGTACGTACCTATCAGGCAGGGAGGAAAGGGTCGTGTGAAGGAGCCGTGGTTTAATAAGGAGTTGGAATCCCTTGTTAAATGGAAGAGGGCGGCCTTTGTAAAGATGAGGCGTGAAGGTTCAATAGGGGCGATTGAGAGTTATAAGGTAGCCCGGAAGGACCTGAAGAGAGAGCTAAGAGCAGCAAGGAGGGGACATGAAAGGTCCTTAGTTGGTAGGATTAGGGAAAACCCTAAGGCTTTCTATAGGTATGTTAGGAATAAAAGAATGACTAGGGAAGGAATAGGTCCAATCAAGGATAGTAATGGGAAGTTGCGTGTGGAGGCTGAAGAGATTGGGGAGGCGCTGAATGAATACTTTTCGTCAGTATTCACTCAGGAACAGGACATTGTTGTCGATATGAATACTGAGGCACGAATAAGTAGAATGGATGGCTTTGAGATATGTAGAGAAGAGGTGTTGGAAATTCTGGCAAGGGTGAAAATAGATAAGTCCCCTGGGCCTGATTGCATTTATCCTAGGATTCTCTGGGAAGCAAGGGAGGAGATTGCAGAGCCATTGGCCTTGATTTTTGTGTCCTCTTTGTCTACAGGAGTAGTGCCAGAGGACTGGAGGCTAGCAAACGTGGTTCCCTTGTTCAAGAAGGGGAGTAGGGATAATCCTAGTAACTATAGGCCAGTGAGTCTCACTTCTGTTGTGGGCAAAGTCTTAGAGAGAATTATAAGGGATAGGATTTATGCACATCTGGATAAGAATGATGTGATCAAGGATAGTCAGCATGGTTTTGTGAAGGGCAGGTCGTGCCTCACAAACCTTATTGAATTCTTTGAGAAGGTGACGAAGGAGGTAGATGAGGGGAAAGCGGTAGATGTAGTATATATGGATTTTAGTAAGGCGTTTGATAAGGTCCCCCATGGTAGGCTACTGCAGAAAATACAGAGATATGGCATTGAGGGTGAGTTGGAGGTTTGGATTAGGAATTGGCTCTCTGGAAGAAGACAGAGGGTAGTAGTTGATGGCAAAGATTCATCTTGGAGTGCCGTCACTAGTGGTGTTCCGCAAGGATCTGTTTTGGGACCATTGCTGTTTGTCATTTTTATAAATGACCTGGAGGAAGGGTTAGAAGGTTGGGTGAGCAAGTTTGCGGATGATACGAAAGTCGGAGGAGTTGTAGACAGTGAGGAAGGATATGGCAGGTTACAGCGGGATATAGAGAAGCTGCAGAGCTGGGCAGAAAGGTGGCAAATGGAGTTCAATGTAGCTAAGTGTGAAGTGATTCACTTTGGTAAGAGTAATAAAAAGATGGATTACTGGGCTAATGGTAGACTACTTGGTAGTGTGGAAGAGCAGAGGGATCTTGGTGTCCATGTACACAGATCTCTGAAAGTTGTCACCCAGGTAAATAGTGCAGTGAAGAAGGCATATGGCGTACTGGCTTTTATTGGTAGAGGAATTGAGTTCCGGAGTCCTGAGGTCATGCTGCAGTTGTATAAGACTCTGGTGCGGCCGCTTCTGGAATATTGTGTGCAGTTTTGGTCGCCATACTATAGGAAGGATGTGGAGGCACTGGAACGGGTGCAGAGGAAGTTTACCAGGATGTTGCCTGGTATGGTAGGAAGATCCTATGAGGAAAGGCTGAGGCACTTGGGGTTGTTTTCTTTGGAGAAAAGAAGGTTTAGGGGTGATTTGATAGAGGTGTACAAGATGATTAGGGGGTTAGATAGGGTTGACAGTGAGAACCTTTTTCCGCGTATGGAGTCAGCTATTACAAGGGGGCATAGCTTTAAATTAAGGGGGGGTAGATATAGGACTGATGTTAGGGGTAGGTTCTTCACTCAGCGAGTCGTAAGATCATGGAATGCCCTGCCAGTAGCAGTAGTGGACTCTCCCTCTTTATGGGTATTTAAGCGGGCATTGGATAGGTATATGGAGGATAGTGGGTTAGTGTAGGTTAGGTGGGCTTTGATCGGCGCAACATCGAGGGCCGAAGGGCCTGTACTGCGCTGTATTGTTCTATGTTCTATGTTCTATGTTCTATGGTGAACTGATGGGCCAATGGGCTGAGGGGTGACAGATGGAGTTTAATTTAGATAAATGGGAGGTGCTACATTTTGGAAAAGCAACTCTTCGCAGGACTGATACACTTAATGTTCAGGTCCCAGGGAGTGTTTCTGAACAAAGAGACCTTGGAGTGCAGTTTCATTGTTCCTTGAAAGGAGAACTGTGGGTCGATAGGATCGTGAAGAAGGTGTTTGGTATGCTTGTGTTTACTGATCAGTGCATTGAGTAGAGGAGTTGGGAGGTCATGTTGTGGCTGTACAGGACATTGGATAAGTCAGTTTTAGCATATTGCGTGCAATTCTTGTCTCCTCCCTATCGGAAGGATGTTGTGTAAATTGAAAGGGTTCAGAAATAATTTGCAAAGACGCTGACAGGATTGGAGGATTTGAGCTAAAGGGAGAGGTTGAATGGGCTGGGGATGTTTTCCCTGGAATGTCTGAGGCTGAGGGGTAACCCATCTGGAGGTTGATAAAGCCATGAGAGGCATGGTTAGGATTAACAGACAAGGTCTTTTCCCTGGGTGGGGTAGTCCAGAACTGGAGGGCCTAGGTTCAGGATGAGAGGGGAAAGATATAAAAGGAACATAAGGGACAATGTTTTGATGTGGAGGGTGTTGTGTGTATGGAATGAACTGACAGATGAAGTGGTGGAGACTGGTACAATTACTGCATTTAAAAGGCATCTGGATGGGTATACGAACAGGAAGAGTTGAGAGGGATTTGGGCTAAGTGCTGGCAAATGTGATGAGATTATGTTAGGATATGTGGGTGGCGTGGATGAGTTGGACCGAAGGCCCTGTTTCTGTGCTGTACATCTCTATGACTGTAAATGTTTTCCACTGTCCATTTCCAGCCATACACTTCACTGTTTCCCCTGTTTACCTTGGTCAGTTCTCCTCTCAAACACATGTCAATGCCTTTGGTTGTGATTGTAGGCTGTGCTTCATGGTCACTTTAAAAATCCATCATCTCGCTGAATTCCACTACACTGCAATTTCCCAGAGGATATCTCAGTGGGACATTACTCCTTCCCTCAGCGTCATCACCCAACGGTCGATCTGAGATAGTCACATCCCTGGCCGTTTGCACAACGTGTTATTCAAAGAAACACTGACAAAAACATTCAAAGAGGAGTTCGGAGAACATCACTTTTGCCAATGTGACTGTCCCAGATTATACAAAGACTGAAGTCTCCCAGAATTATCACAGTGCCTTTGCATTACACAGGAATTCATTGGAATGTGTAACAGGGTTGAGCAATGAAATGCTGTTCGGCAGCCTCTAAACTGTCCTCCTGCTTGTGTTTTTGACACGTGTTACCCAGAATCTGCATTCAGGCTGATTCAGCTTCATCATCTGAGGCCAAATGCTTTCTCTGTAATGCCTTTGTTACCCATTACTGTCAGGGTTACCCATCCTGCACTCCCTGAGACCTCTCAATAAGGTGTACAATAAAATATTCATGTTCCACCTTTTGTTCACCGTGTCACCACTAAATCTCATTTATCTCTGTGCCACAATCCATCCACCTTATTGCAGAGACTTAATCCAGTCCAAAAAAGAACATTACAATTGACTATTTCCACAATTTCTCGTCACAGTCCAATTCACTGATGTACAGTTTCAGTTAAACTCTGCCTCTTCCTGTTCCTTTCTGCTTGCCTTCAGCTACATTGCCATTTCTCTTTGGATTTAGAAAGCTCCTTTCACCTGAACCCTGGCCCTGCATCCTCTCTGTCAGTTTAAAATCCTGTCCATAAGCCTACCGACATGATTGGCCTGGACACTGCTCCCAGCAGTGTTGTGTTTAATTCACTCATGGGATGTTGCTGTCTCTGGCTGGCCAGCATCGCATGTCCACCCCGAGCTGCCCTTGAGCTGAGTGCCTTGCTGGATGATTACAGAGAGCAGTTTAGAGTCAACCCCATCACTCTGGGTCTGGATCATGTGTAGGCCAGACCCGCTGTCTAGAATAGATTTCCTTCCTAAAAGGATATTAAGCAGTTATATGGGTTATACTGGACACCGGCATTAACATCTGGATGAACAGTCGGGTGAGAATAGCATGAGGCCATCACCTGCCCCACTCGTAGCTCACCTGTCACTGAGTACTGATCCCCGTGCACCATGAATCACAACCCTTTCATCATGACCATTGTGTGATCCTGATACCATCCTGCACTCTGGTGATATCACTCAGTATCTCTCCATGTGGTATCCCTCACTGTGTGGGTCTAATTGCTGCCTCTGTCAGCATCTCTCACACTTGCAGCTACTCCAGATCCTGAGCCAATGGAATTCCCCATTCCAGAGAGACGCAGCAGCACAGGCCAGGGATGGAGACTGGGATTTTCCAGATGTCTGTGGGACTCAGGGCCATTCTCCATGTGTAATCCTCACTGCATCAGTCTAATTTCCCATTCTGTCTGTTTCTCTGTCTCCTGTAGGTCATCAGGATGTTCCTGTCTCAGCCGAATTGCTAACTCTTGTCTCGCCCATATCCATATCAAAGACGCTTGGTCAGTCAGAGAGACATGAAGAGGGAGGTCTGGAGCCTTCAGTAAATCCTGCAGCCGGTAAGATCACTCACAGTAAACAGCACAGGGAGGGGTTAGTGACCTTCTGTATTCAGACCTGGAAGACAGGACATAGACACAAAGCTGGGTAAGGAACAGCTACATTCTTGGCTTCATTCACATCATCTTGTGAGGGACCTGCTTTCGCCTCTGCTGTACTGGTCCTCCCTGATATATCTCTCTCTGACTCTCTCTCTCTCCCTCATTCTCACCCCCTCACTCTCAT